>NC_091492.1:24394118-24694157 GCF_947461875.1 Haliaeetus albicilla | reverse complement strand
TAGTCCAGTTTCCTTGCTAATGTCAGACAGGGTCCTGGAGCAAGCAGGTATTTTGCTTAGTAGGTAGACTGCCAATTTCTACTGTGCACTGATGTGATGGTGAGACTCTTCCGCTTGCACGACAAAAGCTTCAAAAGCCTTTTAAAGCATTTCACGTGTGAAATTTTAAAGTGGTAGAAGAATAAGAAGCAAAATCCTTTACTTGCATCATCATTCTATCCTGGTCCCTTCCTTGATGTAAACACCTAGCCATGTCTACTGTCCAAATACAAGTGCTGGTTTGAGAAGCAGGAGAGAAACTGAGCAGAAGCTGCAATATTCGGCTTGCTCGTATTCTACAAATTGCAGAAAGGGAGCAGACATACTATCTGTGCCCGCTTGGCTGCCTTTCTGTCTAGATAACTGCATGGCCACTGGGGCTGCGGAAGACATTGTGCGCTTGCAAATTTAACCTCCCTGTCTTAGAGCAGATTCGGTTTGTGCTGAGGAGTTAGCTTGTCCCCTGAGGGAGTCTGGTTTCTCCAGCAGTGCCTCGTTAGTCAGTTGTTGGGCTAAGAATAGAACTGTGTTTGAGGTTTGAGGTCTTGGTATTGGACCTCTTTCTAGATTCGGTTTGTATTCAGTGTTCCCCCAGATACGATGAATTACTGCCTTTGTCCTCTCTTGGCTGCATGGTCTTTCAAGAGCCTTCAGGTCAATGCTTTGCCTCCTTTCCATTTGATTCTGCTCACCGTAAAAGCACACTGCTGTCTCCCAGGCTTGTATGGTACCCCTGGAAGTTCTTGCCATAGGTGCTGTGAGTGTTGCCTTCTCCTTGCTGCAGGATGACAAACGTTGTGAGTGGATTTACCGAGGTTCCACACGCCTTGAGCCCATGTTCAGCATGAAAACTTCCACAGCCTCCACCCAAGAAAAGAAGCAAAGTGGACAAGCAAGGACTCGTCCCAATGTCGGTATGTGGCATCTTTTTGTTTTAATTTGTATCCTGGAATTTGAATGAACGCATTATGGGTTGGTGGGGGCAGGTGGGTTGTTTTGGGTTTTGGTGAGGTTTTTTTAGCAGAACTCCTGGAGATTTAAGATTTACAGTAGTCTTTTTCTCCTGGCATAAAGATGCCACAAAACCAGACTGCAGTTGTGTGAAGTGGCCAGAATCTGTTTGGGGTGACTGGCTGTGACTCAGAGCCCAGCCAGTGACCCACTGTTAACTGCAAATACCTCTGTTCTGGTTGCCTTCAGCAGCTAAATCAATATTTTGTGGCTAGTACAAGAAACTTTGGCTGATGGTGGAGGCTTTTCCTGTTGATACTTTGCTTTTTCCCCTTCCGCACTAGGTGCTGTCAGGAGCAAAGGGCCTGTAGTACAGTATACGCAAGATTTAACAGGAGCTGGTACCCAGTACAAACCTTTAGAGCAAATGCAGGCAGCCTCGCTGGCTGCACAGTCCGTTTCTCCACAGCCTGCTGAGATGGAGTAAGTACTTGAGTCCGTTCTCTGCTTCCACCACTACCTCCTTTGTATTTCATCTCCAGTGCTCAGCTCCTTCAGGCGCCACCCTTTCTGTGTAGAGGAATCCTCAGGTGCAGGTTTCCTCCATGACTAGGCTTGTTTCCTGGTTGCACAAATCAGTTTTAGTCATGCTTCTGGGGGAAACTATAGATAAAGGCTGCTGGATGAGTAATTGGGGGCGGGAGAGCTGACAGCCAGCACCCCCTGAGCCAAATGCCATGTTCTTACTCAGGGCTAAAGCACTTGATTTATTTCCAAGTTAGAACGTTTGCTCCTTCTCTTCTGAAAATCTGAATTGCTCCCTCGTGTCACGATCCAGGCACTGGCCCCCGGCTGCCTTGTATTCCTCCACTTGGACTGACCTGCTCGCAGACCTCAATGACTTACGAGGCACTGAGAACTCAGGATCAGTGGTTGGTCTCGGTGGTCACGGACCAAGCCTGGTAAAGCTAAGCCACGACCAAGTCGCACACATGCCTCCTGCCACCAGGGGCCCAAGCGAGACGTTTTCGGAGGTGCGGGCTAGTGCTGAAGGAGGCCTGGATGAAGGAGGAACTCGGCCTTGCGATGAAGGGAGCATGTTGGAGAACACCAGGGTACCTGGGCATGTGCTCAGGGACTTTAATAACTCTCTAGGTGAGAGAGATGCTGCCGTGGTTCAGTTTTGTCATCACTGTGGATTTCCCATCCGAATTTATGGACGCCTGGCCCCCTGCCAGCACGTTTTCTGCTGTGACTGTGCCTTGTCACATGGGCAAACGGGAGAAAGGAGATGTCCCAGCTGTAAGGAACCTGTGCAGCAAGTAAATCTTTATTCACCGGATGCTCTCTAGGTGTAGCAGCATCTAAGAAGCCCTGCCTGCCCCCAGCCTCCAGTCTCAGAGGGGGTTCCTCTCCAAGTACCAGTGCAATATGACCCATTGTGCCCCTGGATGCGGGTGCTGACTTGGAAATGCTCCTCCTGTGCCATTCTGACCAAGACTTGAGAATTGAAGCCATAATAGCCTTGTTCCTTATCTCTTACATACCCAAGAAGAGAGGCCGGTGCTGAAGGAGGTCATGAGAAATGAGCATGAGAAATGCAACACTGGCTCCTCTGCCGTCAGTCTAGGGCCCCACTTGTGAACAGAGGAAGAGCTGGGCTGTTGCCCTAACACTAGGGCACCCTGAGCTGTCGAGGGTGTAGGAAGGATGTGCAATGACATGGCATGAAGACAATAAAGTTGGACTGCAGCAATCAGCCAGCCTGCAGTCTTGCTGGCTGCTGAATCTCTCCTTTTCCGTTTAACAGTCCGCACAGAGGCTTTGACTTTATGATCTTGTTTTCAGGTCTAATGCAAGCAGACACTACAGCCGTTTCCCTGCCCTGCTGTTAAATAGTGAACTGCTTAAAGACAACTGGTTTTTAACATTGACTGAAGGCAGTGTACTGTATCCATGTCCCTGCTGTTCCAAGGAATGTTGTTGGGTTAAAAACACATTGTTTTTAGCTTATTAAAACTGGGAGAATGGTTTCTTCACTCTGGTGTTTTGTTTACTCTGAGGAAGGCCCAGTACTCTTCCCTCTCTAGTCTCACTTTCAAGTTCCAGGTGCCAGGGAGCTGCTGTTGGCCATTTCTGACTGTTTAAAGCCTGCTGATGGAAGCTTTTTTCTCTTGCTCTTGAATTTTGAAGTGTGTGTTAACACCTTGCTTTTAAGGCACATGTTTGCAGAAACAGTTGCCCCCTCCTGCTGTCACTGTCTCCTCCCTTTCTACCCTGATAACATAAGTTAGATTCTTCCACTTGCAGGAAAACCAGTGGCTGGTTTGGGGTGTTCTTCTGTTTAATCCGTGTAAATGGATTGAAAACCTCCATTATTGTTTTCTCAGAATGTGAGGGCAGAGTTTTCCAGGTGCCTCCCACCTTCCCAATGTTGTGTGTTGGGCTGCAGAGGTGTTTGGGAGCCCCTCACAGCCCTTTTGTCAGTAATGTTATTACATTCCCTTGTACAATCTTATCTTGTTACTTGCTATGGACAAGAGAGTCCTCTGTACTTCTTGTTCCTCCCACTGCTCAGTACTGTTGCACTGATTGAGCCTCTGTAAACTCTTGTTTCTGCTATTGCAGAGGTTTCTTCATGTACTGGTTTGTCCAGCTTCCTGAAATGAAGGCCTTGGACATCGTCATTACACTCCCTCTCACTCCCATGCCTCGCTTCCAAATAGCAGTATGTCAGGAGTTACTTTTAAATGAAGCTGAGTTCTGGCATTTGGTTGGGGTTGTTGCGGGATCGCTGTAGCATAAGGAGTCATAAATGAGCTGATTACTCGTTAGGAAACGCTCATTCGGAAAAAATCTGCTTGGCTTCTCTCGGATGGGGCACTGTTGCTGACTTCTGCGGGGGAATGTTATTTTGACTGCCCCTGTCTGTCTAAATCCTACCAGTTGTGTGACCATATGCATCTTGCAAATCGCCTCCTTTCTTCCCTCGTGCAGATGCTCTGACAGTCAGCTGGCCCAGTCAAGAAAGCAAGTGGCCAAGAAAAGCACTTCCTTCCGTCCTGGCTCCGTAGGCTCTGGGCAGTCATCACCTTCTTCACCTGTCCTAAGTGATACACCTCCGATGGGAAGGACTGGTGCATCCCAGCAGCATCGGTAAGCAAAGCTTGTTCACACTTACAACAAATGCAGCGATATCCCTGCATCCTTGTGAGAGTTTGGGATGCTGGTACAGATTTGGGGCTTGTTTGGTTTAGTGCAGGTCTATTTTGTTATGGACTGACACCTTTATTTGCCAGCTTGTCATGTCCTGAGCATTTGTCTTCCTCTTACCTTGTTCTCCCTCCCAGACAACTGTTTGTTATGTTTTGTTGGCGGCTTTTGCTTGGAGGGTCTCTTATCAGCTCTGACCAGAACTTACCCCAGTGGGACCCTGGCCAAAGCCTCTGATCCTGCTTGTTTTTAGAGGACTCCTGTTACTACAAGCTTTCCAGGGTCAGGGGGAAGCTGCTATTAACATAAATCTGCAGGTGGCTTTTCCACAGTGGTTGCTTTGTGGCAATCAATGCACAGCACAGAAGCCGCTGATCCCAGTTCTGAGACCACAACCAGCTTGCACTTCTTTTTGCTTCCCTAGTTCTGATTTGGGGGTTTTTTGTGTTCTCTGCTGCTGGTAACACTCCCTTTGGGGCCTGCCCAGGCTTGCTCCCCAGGGATGTTGGGGTTTGTGTCTAATGGGACTAAGCAGCAAAGCCAACAGGGTGTCCCAGTGTGTAACTAGCAGCTGCTTTGATAGGAATTAAGGGCCTAAAATCCCTTTGCAGTTTGAGGAGAAAGCACCACTCTTCCTTAAGCCGCAGTTGCTCAGTGTATCCCTTTTCCTGTAACAGGCTGTCCAGTGGCCAGGCAGGCAGTGGCACAGCACAGTCCTTCCACGGCATGATGGACCGCGTGCCGAACGAGCCCTCTTACCGAGCCCCACTGGAGAAACTCTTCTACCTGCCACACGTCTGCAGCTACACCTGCCTGTCCCGCGTCCGTCCCATCCGCAGCGATCAGTACCGCAGCAAGAACCCCCTGCTCATCCCGCTGCTCTACGACTTCCGACGGATGACAGCCCGCCGACGGGTTAACCGCAAGATGGGCTTCCATGTCCTCTACAAGACGCCCTGTGGGCTGTGCCTGAGAACCATGCAGGAGATCGAACGCTACCTTTTGAGACAGACTGTGACTTTCTGTTCCTGGAGATGTTCTGCCTGGACCCGTATGTGCTGGTGGATCGCAAGTTCCAGCCCTACAAACCCTACTACTACATTGCAGACATTACCAAGGGCAGGGAGGATGTGCCGCTGTCCTGTGTCAACGAGATCGATAACACCCCCCCTCCACAGGTGGCCTACAGCAAAGAACGCATCCCTGGCAAAGGGGTTTACATCAACACTAGCTGGGAGTTCCTCGTGGGCTGCGATTGCAAAGACGGCTGCAGAGACAAGTAGGTGACCCCTTGTGTGTTGCTGAGCCTGGAGGGTGGGGGACGGCACACTGCCTGCCCTGATAACAGCCCAAGGTGGATCTGCTCTGGACTATAAGCCCATGCAGCTCTGGTCGGTTGCAGGTTTGACTCCAAGGCAAGCCCTGTGTGCCCATCTCTGCATATACGCATGCAGAAAGTTGTGCTTTCTTTTCCTTTCTGCAAAACCGGTGTGTAAAACTAACTTCTGGGGCATGGGTGGGTTTTTCTGTGTGTCTCTCTAGATCGAAATGTGCCTGTCACCAGCTGACAGTCCAAGCGACTGGCTGCACCCCGGGCGGGCAGATCAACCCCAATTCAGGATACCAGCACAAAAGGCTGGAAGAATGCCTCCCGACAGGGTAAGTAAAGCTGCGTCTTCTCCTTGCCTTACAAATATCAACCCCAGAAACTTGGCCTCTGATGCTATCAGAGAGGCAGTATTTCCCAGAACTAAGAGCAGATACTGAAAACCTGCCTCTGTTCTTGATCCATCTGCTAATGTGTCGCCTGGGATCTCTGTGTGTTACCGTAATACCTGGCAACTACACTCTCCCTACTCTGCTGAGCTTTAAGTCGCTGCTGCAAGTCCCTTTGCATCATTACTGGTATAACACCAAGTCTTGGGATATTGCTTTATCAAGGAAGATGTCACTGTTCTTTCTTTCAGAGTTTACGAGTGTAACAAGAGGTGCAAGTGCAACATTAACATGTGCACCAACCGCCTGGTCCAACATGGGCTCCAAGTCCGCCTGCAGTTATTCAAGACTCAGAACAAAGGCTGGGGCATTCGCTGCCTTGATGATATTGCTAAAGGCTCTTTCGTCTGCATTTACGCAGGTAGGATCTCACCCTGCTGAACAAGCAGGTAGAAGCCTCTTAGTTTTGAAACAGGTGCTGTGAATGAAAAGCCTCTGTTGAGCCAGTGCTCTTCCCAGTGGTCACATATACTCAGATATGAATCTGCTTTGTTTTGGTTAAGGGTGGAGGGAATAAGTATTTGAAAAGATCTGGTTGTGTCAAGCTTGTGTCAGGCCTGAGATCTAGGCTTTGTTTATTGCAAAATGCAAAACCCAGCAGAATGGGTGTGAAGCTCTTCCTGTGCTTGTTAAGGGGACAGGAAAGTGAAGACTTAGATGGTAAACTTGCAGCACTTTGATTTCCTGATTGATGCCCCTCCCTTGCTCAACTCTGAAACAAGATGCTGCAGAAACCTGTGTCTGCAGTGCCAGTGTCCAGAGAAGTGCTCGGATCCCCAAACCTGTTTCTGCACACTGAGGGTGAATCAACACATACCTGCTTCCTGTTTACATCAAACCAGTCGCCGTGGCATCAGCACAAACCAATAAAATGCAGAAGTTGCGCAGTATGGTTGCGTTAATTCTGAAATGAAACTAACCATGGGCATTGCCTGAGTTCTGGTGCCCTGGTTTCTTTCCCTTAATATTGCCTCTGCGCTACACCCTCACCTCGAGCCCTTCAGAGGAAAAGCAGTCACCCTATTTGAACTGCTGTTGAAAGATTTCCTTGCTGGAAGCCTAGATGTTAGCAAGGGCCTGCTTTAGATCAGCCACCTGCTTCAGATTTTCATTAGCTCGAGTATCAGGGTAATACGTTGTCCTTTCCCAGCCCAGCTTTGGAGTAAGTTGGTGTCAGTCCTGTTTGCTCCTCAAGGAGCCTTTGGGGAGGATAAAATTTATGGGACAGGAATGTCATCACGGAAAATTCACACTTAGTTTTCTATTCCCCCCCCCCCCCCCCCCAGGGAAAATCCTCACGGATGACTTTGCCGACAAAGAGGGGTTAGAGATGGGTGACGAGTATTTTGCAAACCTGGATCACATTGAGAGCGTGGAGAACTTCAAGGAGGGCTATGAGAGCGACGCAAAATGCTCTTCTGACAGCAGCGGGGTGGACCTCAAGGACGAAGAAGAGGACAATACAGGCACTGAGGAGCAGGAGGAGTCCAACGAGGACAGCTCTGACGACAACTTCTGCAAGGACGAGGACTTCAGCACCAGCTCAGTATGGCGCAGCTATGCCACGCGACGGCAGACCCGGGGCCAGAAGGAGAATGGGCTGTCGGAGACAGCCTCCAAGGACTCAGGGCTCACACGGCAAATCAGCCACGATGAGACGGTGGTGGCTGTCTCCTGTAAGCTGCCGGTGTCGGAGGAGACCTCCAAGAACAAAGTGGCCTCATGGCTGAGCTCCAACAGCATGTCTGACAGCTTTCAGGACAATGACAGTGCCTCCTCCTTCAAGATGAGCGAAAGCAGCGAAGCCAAGGCCAGCAAGACGGAGCTCCCGTGTGAGAGAGAGAAAGCCTGTGCTGCTGCCCTGGGTGACCTGGATGGAGAGTCAAAGGCATTAAAGAAAGATGTAAGGGAGGGCTGTGGGACTGGCAGATGAGTATTGCCCCCTGCCCTGGGGGCATGGATGAGGAAACGGAGACACAGAGATGTTCCTCAGCCATGCTCTTGCTCGAATGGCTTTTCTACCCATACAACATGAATAGGTGGACCGTGGTGCTGTTTGGTGTCCCCTTGCCCTGCTTACTTGGCCTTTGCCCACTGTGGCGGGGTAAGGAGGTGCCTTTCCCCTTCTCGAGGGAAGTTGTGGCACGAGGCTACAAAGAAGTTGCTGAGCAGGAGCTGAGCTAAAATCCCTCCTGCCCTGGGCACTATGTGCCTGTGCAGCCCTGAGAGAGGGAGCCACCACCTGCCGGGGTACCTGCAGTGGTGTGGAGAGGGCTCAGGCAGGGCTGGGGACAGCAGGGAGATGGAGGTGGTCTCTGTCCACCCCCTGCTCTGGAGAGGGGACTCGGAGACCCACTGTGTGGGATGTGGAGGGTGGGAGACCTGTGGTCATAACTTGGCCCTTCTGGAGCACCCCCTGGACTGGGTGTCACACTGAGCGGTGGGGACACCTGGCTTCTCACTCCCGGGCTGGTGCTTGGGGAGCGTTTCCACAGAAGCGCTGAAAGTGCCCCAAAAGGGAGAGATTTTAATCTCCTATACTTTTCCCCTCTGCAGGAACCTGAAGATCCAACCAAAATTCCTGGGTAAGGTTCCTTAAATTGTATTTTCCTGCTTTTTATTTCCAAATATCATTCTGAATGAGTTGCTGCAACTCTAGGGCTGCCCCTCAACTCTATTAATGCCACTGCCAGAGTAAACTGAGAGGTTGCGAGGGTTTGGGCTGTGCCCCAATGGCAAATTAAACGCTTAGAGTTGATGGCAGTCTTGTCCAGCTCTCAGCTTTCCTCTGTCTCTGCCTGGCCTGCAGACAATCTCCCTGGAGATGCAAGCATGACCCACTCTCATCTTTACCCCACAGGCTAAGCGACTTGGGAAGGATGTATGGCTACAACCCGAGCCCTCCCAAACTGGAAGGGATCCGCAGGCCGACAAGCAAGACCGCCCTGCTGCAGAGCAGACGGCATTCTCTCGCCCCACAGCCCCCCACAGATGTAAGCGGTGATCCTTCAGGCTTCAGACGTGGGCTGGGAGGGGTGGGCCTGGCTCTGCCTCAACTCCAAACTGGTTTGATGAAGACCTTGAACCTTACTTTGGGTTGTTTCTATGCCACTTTCATTCCCAGTTGAGCACCAGCACAGGGCTTGTGGTTCGTAGTTGTGATTTCCTGGGGGAGCAGTTGATTTCCTTCAGACAGTGGGGGTCTTTCATGGTTCTGAAAGCCCCCCCCAAAAAAGAGGACAGCATGGGGTTTGGGCCATGTTTTATAATGGGATGTAGCACCTTGGTTCACATACCAGCACACTAGGCACCCCTTGCTCAGCAGAGCTGGGTCTAGGAAGCTATCCTGGGGGACCGTCTTTGGTTTTTGGGATCTTCTCCCTTCCTTGTGAAACCCAGAGCACCTAATGGTGCAGGCTCATGAGTCTCTGGCAGTCTGGGTGCTGCAGGACTAACCAGCCCCCTGAAACCCCACTGCTATTTCAGACATTGGCCTGCGAGATGGGGTTTCTGTCCAGTTCCAGCTCTGATCGCAGTGTCCACATGTGTGATCCACTTCAAAAGGGCTTCCTGGGGGACAGAGGTCCTCTGCTAGAAGAGAGCAAAATACTACTGGGGAAAAAGGGACCCCTGAATGTCGCTTGGAGAGCGATGAAGCAATGCTCTCCCCTGACTCAAGCTGCACTCAGCAGCTGTTAATGCCTTTCTGCAGGATGTGCTGACCCTGTCAAGCAGCACAGACAGTGAGGGGGAGAACGGGCAGCCGGTGGTGGGGCAGGCCCAGGGCACCACCAACGACAGTGATGACATCCAGACCATTTCCTCGGGCTCAGAGGAGGAGGAAGGGGACGACAAGAAAAACCCCTCATCTGGGTCAGGTGAGGACAGCTGGGGGAGGAACAAGGGCTGAAGGTGGAAAGTACAGAAGTACAGCAAGAAATTTTGGCCAGAAACCACCAAGAAGGGCTGATGAGGACATAGCAGCTGTGAACATGGTGCATCCTGCTCCAAGCACCTCTGAGCTTTGCCTAAGGACCAAGGTCTGAAGCTTCCCCAAGTGCTGTTTGAGACATAACTGCAAAACCCAGTCCTCAAGTACTAGAGATTTGTGGGTATCAAAAAAAAACCAGCTGTGAGGCTTATTATGGTGGGTCTCCAGGCTTCGCTGGGTGGAGCGGAGAGCTGGAACATTCCCAGGAGCCATCCCAGGGTGGTATTTTAGATCTGAGCTGTGTCCCTAAGGGGTTTATTACCCCTGTGTGAAAGAAGAGAGCATCGTGGGGCAGCAGCACTACTGTGGGGTCTCTCCTGGAAGATGCAGAGAGAACACGGCAGTGTTTGCTCCTCTCTTGTGGCAGGTCCTGTGAAGAGGCAGGTGGCAGTGAAATCCACCCGAGGCTTTGCCCTGAAATCCACTCACGGGATTGCCATCAAATCAACCAACATGGCAGCAGCCGACAAGGGCGAGAGCGCACCCGTCCGTAGAACCACCCGCCAATTCTACGACGGAGAGGAGTCCTGTTATATCATTGATGCCAAGCTGGAAGGGAACCTGGGCCGATACCTCAACGTGAGTCACTGCCCTTGGCAGGGGATGAAAGGGGAATGGCCCTCGGCAGCTGAGAAGAAAAGGACGTATTTGGGGTGACCTGTCCGTTCAGTGGGCCTGTTCTTCCCCAAGACTAGATAAATACAGTAAAAAAAGGGGGAAAAGAGCAGGACAGGGAGGATGATCCACTCCCCCCGATTGAAATAGGGCAGCTGCTCTGGCCCCGTGACATGTGGTAAGCAGGATGATGGCTAAGTCAGTCCTTCCAGTGACCGTTACCTTTGTGAGCATGGATCTTATGACTCATCCCTGGTTGTGCAGGCAGGGGAGGGAGTGTGTCCTGTTTCAGCAGGCTTATGCTGGATGCAGCGGACAAATCGGGAATGGTCCTTGTTCATAAAGGCTTGTGTTTATTGCTGGCTGGTTTGCATCCCTCCCCACGCAGGAACTTGCTTACTGTGTCTGTCTCTGCTCCCCTTACAGCACAGCTGCATTCCTAACCTCTTTGTGCAGAACGTTTTTGTGGACACGCACGATCTCCGCTTCCCCTGGGTCGCCTTCTTCGCCAGCAAGTGAGTCCTGGTGCACTTGGGGAAGGGCTGCCCATTCACGGAGCTTGGTTGGACCCAGCTCCTTGGTCCGGGGCTGCGCAACTGGTGCGGGCTGGGCGTTTCCTATTCTTGGTAACCTCAGTCCCTGGTTTCACACCAGCCTGAGCGGGGAGAAGCTTGGAGATGAGTTGGGTGAGGACCTCTCTTCTGTGCTGGAGATTCTGGTGCAATTTGCACCAGTTTTAGACCTTTCCACCGGGGAGAGCTAAGCACGGAGCAGCCGGCTGCCCAGCTTGTTCGAGTCGCAAACCTTGCAGGCACTGTGGGGCGGTGGTGAATCCCTGCCACATGCCTCTTGGGCACTGCGAGTGTGGCGTCTCCTCTGTGAAGCCCCGCGGGAGTGATTCATCAGGGAACTTTGTCCCTTTGCTCGCTGTGGAGCCACAGGCAGCTGCGCTGGCTGCTCCACCCTTGCCCCAGGGGAAGCTGGACTGCGCTGCCCTGTCCAGAGAGGTCATAAGTAAGCGTTGCTCTCTGCAGGCAGGAGGGCCAGCTTATCTTCCTTTTCACAATGGCCTCTTCTCCCAGCCTGTGCTTTCTTTTTTACTTCCCAGGAGGATACGAGCTGGCACAGAGCTGACATGGGATTACAACTACGAAGTGGGCAGCGTGGAAGGCAAACAGCTGCTGTGCTGCTGCGGGGCTGTCGAGTGCCGAGGGCGGCTGCTGTGAGCCCACCCACCTGATGCTCTACCGGATCCCTCTTGACCACAGGCTTGGTGCTGATTTTCCCTTTGTGAGGGTAAAGTTTCTTCCCAAGAGGTGGTTGTTTAATAGTAACCGTTACGAAGCTGAGCACAGTGGCTTTGAGTTCTCCTGGTCACTTGAAAATTACAGTGGCAGATGGACACAGAACAGAAATGTAACCTGGCACATGTGTGATGGCTGCGGTGGGGGGTGATGCCCAAACCTGATGCTGTGAGCTTTGCTTCTCTCCCTCAGCACCGCTGGAAAGGCCATTAGCCAATCCGTTACCTACCTGAGCCCTTGACAAGCAGCTGTTCCTGCTCTCTTCCAGCTCTCCACCAAATTTAAGACACAAAGCCCTGGGCATTGCTGCCGGTTTTCCAGCAGGAAGCACTTCACCAAGACTCCAGGGAAGTGCTTCACAGTTGGGACTGAGCTGTTGATGTCCATGCAGCCTTGGGATAGGACTGGGAGGGAGCGAGGGTGGTGGAGGTAAATCCAGATTGGTCTACTCATACTGGGCTTATAGCAGTGACATAAATTTAAGTGGGGGGAAAAAAAAAACCAGTCTTCAACTGTGATATGTTGTAAAGAATCTTTTCATTGTTAAAAAGCAATAAAGTATGTTTTTCTATTAAAAAAAATGCTCTGAACTTCAGACACAGCAAAAACCCCTGAAAGAGCAGGATTTAACCACTTCCTTCATCCTTGTTTCCACAGGGCTTGCAGGAAAACTGCCAGAGGCAGATGGGCCCAGGCAGGTTAAGATGTGCAGTGGCATAGGGAGGGTAACAGGGTCCCACAGGCATTTTCACCTTTCCTTCCTTCTAGCAAAACAAATACTCACAAAATCCTCCACTTGTTAAAACTAAAGAGAAACTGGTTGAACTTCCCTTGCTAAGTAGGCAGATTTGATGGCAGTTGCCTTCTCCCACCCTCCTAGGACCTAACCATAGGCTCAAAATACAGAGTTTGCCTTAAAATATGGCACTGAATTGCATTTGAGACAGCCTTGAATTTGACTCCATCAAACCAAACTTGATTTGGGCACCTGCAGATGGGGGCAGGGAAGGGCAGAGCTGCTGCAGGCAGCCAGGGAGGGTGGAGCTGCTGCCTGGTCTGGCTGCTGGACACAGCACAAACCGACCAGCGACGCTACAAGTAAAACTTGCTCTTTCCCCCCCCCTCCCTGGCAGTAATGCACAATTTCAAGCGTTGGGGTTTGGCTTTTTTTTTGGCAGCAGGGGGGGCAGGGCTCATAAACTTCACTAAACCCCTGGAATAGGGGCTAAAAGAGGCAGATTTTTTTTTTACAAATTGGAATCAAATCTCCCCTCACCCGCCAGCTGAAATGCAAAACGCCGGTCTGGGGGAGAGCTGGAGCAGCAAAAAGCAGGATCCAGCCACCACACACCCCCATCCCTCAGGCACCCGAACCAACCATGCAACAGCACTCACGCAAGGGAGGCTTTTTTTTATCATGCTAAAAAAACTTTTTTTTTTTTCCCTTAAAAACTTCTCTAGGGCCTCTGCGTGCTCCAGTTCCATCCTCAGCATCCACCTGAATAGCAGCTTTGTCATCCTAGCAGGGCAAGGAGGGCGGCTGCTCCTCTGGCAGCAGGGCCAGGGCTCCTCAGGTGGCTGAAGCCCACACTCCAGGCTGGTTTTTGAAGACATGGCGAGCTTTCGGGGGGGAATTATCAAAATTCTCCAATTTGGCCACTTTTTTAGCACTGCCTAAATGAAAACGAAAGGGGGCAGTGACCCCCAAACCCCCGCTGGGGCTAGGGCCACTGTGCCAGCCACAGAAGATGCCCAAGCCCTTTATTTTTTATACCGAAGTTTATTAGTTTTTTTAAACTTTTAATATATTTAACCTTTTATTTTTTTTAAAAAACAAAAACAACAAAACACATTTTGGTCTGACATTGGTTAATGGTCCTTTTCCCCCATCCCTCCGCCCTGGGAGGACTCGCTGCATCCCAGGTGGATGCAGGAGGCAGAGCCAAGTCTGGCTCCTTCTGTCTTCCAAATAAATAGAAACAAAAAAAAAAAATCAGATGCAAATTTGTCCTGTTACAGTTGGGGAAGGGACCAGGAGAGGCCACAGAGAGGGAGAGACTTGAAACCCATTTACAGAAGAGAAATAAGGGGATTAAACTTCTCCGTGAGACACTAGTAGTGACTAAACCCCGCAGCTTCCTTCCCCCGCGTGCTTCCATAGTGTCATCTCAATATTCAGCCACTAAAACACCCAGGACTTCATCCACTCCTCCCTCCCAGCCCTCCGAGGGCAGCGGAGCAGGGACTGCACCAGCTTTTCGGCTTTTCCACTGCCCTCCCTCACTCGGTGCCGGCAGTGAAGCCGGACGGGGTCGGGGAAAAGGCTTTTTCCCGGTGTTTGAAGAGGTCACTGCAGGACACGCTCCCCTCTGGCGAGGGGATGGTCAGGAAAATGGGGGAATAACGCAGGGCTGGAGCCCAGTGAGGGACTGGAGCCAAGCTCTCCAGCCACAGCGGATCCGAGGGGGCTGTGAGGAGGGGAATGAGCCATCCCAGAGGGATGCTGGTGGGAGCCATCCTCGCTCTGCCTGTCCCAGGGCACCACAGTGGATTAAGGCAGCAGGTGAAAGGCAGAAAGGGCACCAACGGTGAGCGTGAGGCGGAGAAGCAGCAACCGTTGCCACCCCCAGAGCCCTGGCTCCTCTCCGGAGGAGGTGACAGAGGGGGCTGGGGGCTGAGACGGGCTCTCTGGGGTCCCACTTTGCTCCACTGGACTAGGGAGGGGAGAGGATGGAGGGAACGGGGACCTTGGCGCTACGTGAGGGTGGCATTGGTGGGATTTGTCATCTCACGGGTTTGGCCTCCAGCGGGGCCCCCGGCCGCCCCTGCCAGCACAGAGACAGGGCGAGGGCACTCAGTCGGTTTTGCGGTGGTTGTTGTTGAGGACAGGGTGGCCGTTGGAGAGGGGCCCGTTCTTCGCCGCCTCCTCCTCCTCCTCCGAGTTGTCCGTCTCTTCACGGTCGCTCCTCTCGTCCTCCACCACCTATGGCGGGAGAGGGAAAGCCAGGGGGCTTGGTCAGTGGCACCCCATTTTCCTGCCGCGCCTCAGTTTCCCCCATTGCAACCACTAAGGTCTCCTCCCTGCCAAGGACTCTCCAGGACTTGGGGAGCCAAGTGCACTCCGGCTTCATGGTTTGGGGGTCTCCCCTGCAAACCCTCCACCTTACTCCCGGGGCAGACCCACACCCTCCATCCACCCCGAGCCGCATCGGCCAGGTCCGGATACAGCCCCTTCACCCTGCACCAGCGTCACCCCGTGGGATTGGGAGCCCCGAGCCATCCCCAGGCCCCCTCTTGCCTTTCCAGTTATGAACTTCTGGGCCATGCGGATGATGAGGTAGGCCCAGAAGATGTGCAGCGACTGCAGCACCACCATCATGAAGTTGAAAAAGTAGTAGCCAAAGAAGGCAGGGTAGAGATCCAGCGGATAAACCACCGTGCAGTGCATGATCCTGCCAGGAGAAGCAGCTCTGTTATGGGCAGGGACCGGCACCCCCACCCCCAGTGGGTCTCCCCAACCCGTGCCACAGTTTCCCCACCCATTCACCGGCGACTGGCACTCACCAAAAGGGCAGGATGACAAGGCGGGTGACAATGAAGACAGCGGCGAAGACAATGAAGATGTTGTTGCAGGTGTTTCTCCAGCCGGCATAGTTAAACATCTTGGCGGACTGTGGGGGCAGAGAAGGGGCGAGTCAGGGAGGGGATGCGAGACATGGCCGTGGCAGTGTGGAGAGGGACGTACCTCCAGCAGATAGTCTGACGAGTCATGCAGGGCCATGATGAGCGTCCCTGCACGGATGTAGTTGGCGAACCAGGAGAAGCTGATGAGGATGATGGTGGCAACATGGTGGATGATTTGCTCTTTGAAGTCCTGTGCCCAGGAAAGGGGGAGCCGGGGGTTACAGCAGCCCAGCTCCGACCCCCAGCCCCCCGCTATCCCTCTCGCCTCCAAGATCCCCTCTGTGGCCCCACGTCCTCCTAGCCCACCAGTCCCATGAGGGTGAAGAAAACTGTCCCCGTGTCTGCCATCCCTGTCCCCAGAGAGTCCCACCATCACAGCCCACCTTGCGCTTGACGTCAGAGGCGATGCTGAAGAGCAGGGACCAGTAAAAGGAGAGCTCAATCATGTAGTACCAGTACTGGGAGGGCAGCATGCTCTGAAACCCAAGAGACAGGTTGGGAGGGATGTTCTATGTGCCCTAGGCGGGTTTGATCCCCTTCCGTGGGCACCAGCCAGACCCATGGGTGTCCTGGGGACCCTTCTGCACCTCATGGCATGCAAACCCCTTCTCCGTGCATCAGCCAAACCCACATGGGTGCCAGAGACACTGTGCCACCCTGCAGAGACCCTCCCACACCCCCGGGGCCTCCAGTTCCCATCTCTGATCAACCAGGCAGCTCCTGGGGGTAGGAAGGGCCATGAGATGGTGGCTGGGACAGGATCGGGCGCTCACCTGGATGGGGTATCCCTTCCACACCTCCCGGAGGTCGTAGAACCAGGGTTTCTGTGGTATGCAGGGAGGAGAGAGAGACAGAGAGGTGTTAGAGAGGGCCGGGGGAGTCAACAGGGCCGGGCACACGCTGGGGGCGGGGTGGGCCAATACTTACATCCACTATGACAGCCATGCCAGCAATGAAAGCAATAAGGTAAAACGTGAATCGCCAACTGGAAAAAGGAAGCAGACGGTCCTCAGATGGGCACTGGGGCGAGGGAGGGAGAAGGACGGACCCACCAGCTCCATATTCCCCCCTCCCAGGGCAGCTCCCGGCCGAGTGGGTGCCCCCACAGCCCCATCCACTCAGGGACATGGCCCGCAGGGTGACGGTGACACCAGGTGCAGGGGTCTCACCTGGCCTCCCTGAACTTCTTGAGCAGGCTGGGCCGGTCTTGGTTGCGGCGGCGACGAAACCAGCGCTCCACCTGCCGCACCGTGCAACCGCTCTTCTTGGAAAGCATCTCCACGTCAGCCTGGGGGACGACAGGGATGTCACCACAGTGCCACAGGGCCCTGGCTCTGCCGCTTGCCCCCCCAACCCAGCCACGATGAGCCCCTTTTGGGTACGCCCCTCCCCTCACCTGCTTGGGGTGTTTGGTGGTGGCAGCATAAAATTTCTCCAGCACGGCATTGGGGGTGGCTTTTAACCTGATCTTCTCCTTGACATTCAGTAGCCCAGCCAGTGGGGTGGCCACGTACCTGGGGAAGGAGTGGAAGGACAGAAAATGTCCCCATTTCTGCGTCACCTGGCTGATATGGCCCCAGCAAAGCCACCCAGGGACCCACAGCCACTCGGTGCCTCAGTTTCCCCATCCCACTGTTGCTTCTCCAAGGTGGGTTTTACCATGGGGGACTTCCCCCAGGTCTCTCTGTCACCCCAGGGTTGGGGGACCAGCCCCCCACAAAGCAGCAGGGCTGTATCCACCCCAGCGAAGGGTGCCTCCCCCTTCTCCCACTGTCCCAACAAAGCCCCGTCTGTTCCCGGCCTTGGCTCGCCATTGTTTGCCCAACAAATCGCTCCTTAAATGCCGGGGCCAGTGGCCGACTGTGCCGTGATAAGGGCAGCGGAGGATGCACAAAGCCGGGTTTGTGAGGGGCTGCTGGGGGCAGGTCCCCAGCCCTAAATGTGGTCTGGGGTGGGAGGTGGACCCCTGGGGTGCCACAGCCACCCCCACCCCCCCCAGCCAGGCTGAGGACAGGGTAACACATCCAGGGGTTCATCATAGTGTGTCCCCAGCCCCACGCGCAGCCCCTGAGGCACAGGGAGAGCTGGATCAGGGTTCCCCCCCGTGCCAGGGAAGGAACTCACGTCTCAAAGAGGTGCCGGATGACGAGGAAGAGGAAGGCCAAGGGGAGGGTGATGTAGAGATCGGAGGCTTTGGCATAGACTCGTCCATCCCGGTCCTCCAGGTCGGCCCAGGTGAGGTTTGCTGGGAGCCAGAGCCGTTCCCACCAAAAATAGCTGTACAAGGTCTGAAACATGCTGGGGGGGGGGGAGGAAAACAGAGGGCGGTGGTGAGGAAGGGGCTGTGGCCAGTGAGGATCGGGGAGGGGTCCCTGCTTGCAGCTGGTCATGTCTCCCTCTGGCCAGTGCCACCAGCACAGTCTGCAACGCCCTGGCTGGACCCGGCGCCCCAAGCCCCACCTCGGCTCCTGGCGGAGCCCCCAGCCCAGCCACCCGCCGGGGAGGGTCCGCAGATTGGTGAAATCCCCCTCGTGCCGCACAGAGCGGCCGGGCGCTCAGCTCGAGCAGAGAGGGACTTTGCTCCCTGCAGCGGAGAGGTCAGCAGGTGATGATTAACCGAGGCTGGCTCTTGCTTCCAACCGGCAGGATGGATCCTTGGCACTGGTGGGAGGGAGGAACTGGGTTCCCGGTCTCCGGGACTTCCCCACCCTGGTTCCCTGACAGCATCGCACGGCATGGCATCAGCCGGGGACGGGCACAACCCCGGGATCACGGTGGGATAAAGAGGAGGGGGGGAAGCCCCGACACGGTTTCTCTCTCAAGCGCTGTCTCCGCATCCCAGGGCTGATCCCGGGCACACAGCCCAACACCAGCGGGGGGAAACCGAGGCACGGAGCCCACTGCCACCTCTTGGCTGGTCAACCAGACCAAGGCAGCTGTGCGGTGCAGGATTAGGGATTTGCCGGTGGCACAATGAGCACCTTTGTGCCTTAAAAAGGTTCCCGACGGGCACCACAGCGGGCACAGGGAGGGAGAAGCAGCCCAGCGCTGCCACCGTCACCATTGCTGTGCGGGGAAGCCGCCCCTGCCGTGGGGTCAGCGCATCCCAGCTCTTCCTTCCCTTTCACGTTGGCACCTCCTGGCATCGGGCACAAGCCGGTTTCCCCCTCCCCACCGTGGGGAGCTGAGCCCAGGCTCCAAGGGGCGGGGGCGACGGGGGGTCCCCGCCCCCTGGGAGGCAAGTCCCCAATGCAGAGCAGAGATTTAGGTGAAGGACAAGCCGGCTTCGCTCCGGCGGAGGGTGGAAAGAGGAACCACCGGGGCTGGTTTCGCAAGCCAAGGCGGGAGCGTGCCCCAATTCCCGCTTAACCGGGATGGGATGGCCGTGCCGCAAACGGAAGGCGGGCAGGTAACGGGCAGAGCAGGCAGGGCAGCCTGGCGGCGCGTGGGAGGACTCGGGGTGAGGCCCCGGTCAGGGTTAGCGGCATCTTCTCCCCAGGGGAAACCAGGACACCGGGCCCCTGCTGATGTGCCAGGGAGGGAGAGGAGCTGGAACCGGGTGCTGCCGAGCTGGGGTGGGGGCCCGGTAACATCAGCCGGGACCGCCCCGAGGGGATTTTAGGAGAGATCCTGCTAGAAAATGAGAAAATCCTGACATTTTTAGGTTATGGAAGGAAAAACCGGGGCCAGGAGCATCACTGGGCACCGAATCCCAGCCAGGACCCTGCACCGGGGGTTCCTGGGGTCTCGTGTCCTCGCCGGTTGGGAGAGTCCCGAGTTACCACCGCCTGGAGAGACCCGGAGGAGGCAGGGGCCCGCCCGGCGGGGGGCTGCACCCCAGCCCCGGTGGGGACAGAGCCCGGGCCTCGCAGCGGGCCGGGCGGGGGGGTCACCGCCTCCCTCCAGCCCCGGCCCCGGCCCGCCCCGCCCGGCTGGAGGAACCCGGGGGGGGGGGGGGCCCCGCCGGGCCCTGGGCGGCGGGGGGGGCGGGGGCGGATCGAGGCACGGAGCCGCCCGAGGGGGCGGCCGGGAAAGACCGGGGGGACCGCACCGGGCTCCAGGGCGGAACCTCCCCCCCTCCGCCGCCGCAGGGCCTCCCGGCGGGCCCTGCCCCGCCCGCCCCGCACCAGGCCCGGACCCGCCATAACGGGGAGGCCCGGGGCGCGTTGCGGAGACGGGGTGAGTCGGGGTGAGTCCGTGTGAGGAACCGGGAACCAGCCCCCACCCCGCGGCCCGGCCCGGCCCGGCCCTCCCGGTGCGGGGCCGTGCCCGGCGGAGACCGGAGACCCCGGCCGCCCTCTCACCGACCCCCGCTCTCCCTCCCCCCCCCGGTCCCCCGGCCCCACTCACGCGCCGCCGCCGCCCGGTGCCGCCGCCGCCTCGCGCTGCCGCTCGCGCGCCCCCCCCCCCCCCACCCCCCGCGCGCCCCGCGCCAGGCAGCGGGCGGGAGTGACGTCACCGCCAACGCCGAGGGCCCGGAGGGGTGCGGGGCCCGCCGAGGGGCGGGGCGGGGCGGGGAGCCAGGCGTGAGCAATCCATCGCCGGGACGGGGATCGGCGGGGGCGGAGGGCAGGAGGAAGAGAGACGGACGGACGGACGGACCCACCCCACGCTGCCTCTCTGTGCCCCCCAGGCGCTCCCTGTGCTCATCCCCATACCCGCGATACAGCCCCTACACCTAGCCATGGGCACGCCCTACGCTCATCCCTAAGCTCCGCCGATATGCCCCTATAGACGCTCCTGTGCACACCCCGTGCTCACCCCCTATACACCTCTCTGCACCTCCACACATCTCTATACACCCCCATACACCTCCATACACCCCCTATACACCTGTATACACCTCCAAACACCTCTACACACCCTCTATACACCTCCTATACACCTCCATAAACCTCTGTACACCCCTATACACCCCCTATACACCTGTATACACCTCCATACACCTCTACACACCCTCTATGCACCTCATATACACCTCCATAAACCTCTGTACACCCCTACACACCCCTAGACACCCCCTATATGCCCCCATACACCTCTATACACCCCTATACACCCTCTATACATCCCTATACACCTCTGTACACCCCCATACATCCCCTATACACCCCCATACACCTCCTATACACCTCTATACACCCCCTATACACCTCTATACATCCCCTATGCACCCCTATACACCCCCTATAGACCCCGCTCGCCCCCCACACGCCCCCCCCGCTGGCGGCCATCCCGGTGCGCAGCGCCCCCTGCCGGCCGCGCTGCTTCACCCCACGGCGGGCAGGGCCCGAACCCGCATGTCCGTGGGCCTCGGAGGGTCCCGTCACCCCAACCCTCCCCAAACCCGCGTGTTCGTGGGGCGTGGTGGCCCCCACCAGTGCCAGGCAGCCGCACACGTGTGCGCGGGGACAAGTCCTTTATTTGCCAAAGGCTAAGGCCACGTTTCAGACACAGGGGTGCGTGTCCCTCCCGGGGGTGCGTGTGTGTGTGTCCCCCCCCAGACGCGTGTCCCCCCGCGTCTCAGAGCAGGGACCGGTGGGACCCCCCCGGGTGGGCCCCCCCATGTGTTAAGGCCACTGGAAAGATTTGGGTGGTCCCGGCAGTGGGGAAGGAAGGAAGGATACCCCCTCGTGCGTGTGTGTCCCCCCCACTCGTGTCCCCAGGGACCCCTGTGAGATCTCCCTGGAGGACAGATGAGAGTGAGGAGTCGGGGGGCTCCGGCTGCAGGGACCCCACCACACGCCCCAGCCTGGCTGGGATCCGGGGTGGGGGCCACAGCGGGGATGAGGCAGGGCCCCCACGGGTGCCCCCCCATGGGGAGCCGGGCCCCGGGGTGCTATAGGAGGGTGCAGTCCAAGTCTGGCTTCTGCCGCTGTCTCCGTTCTCCAGCTGGCCGGCTGCCCAGCTGCGCACGGCCCTGGGGGCAAAAGAAGGGGGCTGGGGAGTGGGAGGACCCACAGCAACCCCCCCATCACCCCAGGGGGGCCATTGCCACCCTCCCGGGGAGTGGCCGGTGGGGTGGAGCAGGGGCATGAGGGGGTGAGAAGCACCCACACCCCACGCTGCAGTCCCAGTAGGGAGCACACAGTTACCTGCACTGGGACCTGCTGCTGCCGCTGCTGCTGCTGCTGCTGCTGCTGCTGATGATGATGATGATGATGATACTCTTCCTGCTGCAGCTGGTGGGCGAGCTCCAGGTCACTGAGCACAGACGGGTCCTGTCCCTGCTGCTGCTGCAGGGACAGGGCAATCATGTAATCCTGGGGGGGGAAGAAAGAGGGGGAGGGGGCTCAGCGCAGCAGGCCCAAACCCTGCAGCATCCCCCAGAGTTGGGATGGGACTCAAGTGTCCCCTGCCACCATCGGTTGTCCCCTACCTGGTCCACTTGTCTCTGCTGGAGCCGGTGGTCCAGGGGGGCTGCAGTGGCCCCCTCCTTACCCGGAGTGTGGCTGAGATGAAAATCGGTGTCGCAGAAGCAGCTGTCTCCATCCACATTGTGGAGGCTCTCCCAGACCACCCTCTCCTCCTGCAGGAAGCCCTGGTCCGTCACCAGCAGGTAGAGGTGGCCCTGAAGAGAGGGGAGAGGGGACAGTTGGCTCCGGCCAGTGTCGGAGGGGGGTGTCCATCAGCTCGAAGGAAGGTGGGGAAGGGGGTGGAGCCGCACCTTGTGCTTTATCATGGTGCTGAAGTGGTTGTTGCGGAAGAAGACGCTGAGCTCGCCCTCCCTGACGGTGGTGGTAAGCTCGCAAAGCCCATGGTAGGTCAATTGGGAGGCCGTGGACTCCAGGAACTGTTCTGCCACCAGCCCTGGGGCGAGAGTGGGGTGGGACCGGGGCCGGAGCGTCCACACCCCGCCCTTGGGGGGCGGGCGGCCAGGCGGCAGGGGGGGCTGTTGGTTACCTTCGCTCACCAGGCTGGAGTCGCTGGCCTGTTTGCAGGTGATGATCTTCTCCACCAGTTGGTTGTAGCTCAGCTTGCCCACAGCTTGCATCACCTCCGGGCTCTGCAGGGAGGGGAAGGGCCAGGGGGGTGAGCACCAGGACTGCGAGGACCTGCCCTTCCACCCCACAGCAGCCCAGGGCAAGAGGAGGATGGTTCAGTTTGAACCTTCCCCAACCAGCTGGACCACTGCTCCACCACAGGCACATCCAAGAAGCTGCGTTGGCAGCTTCCACCATGGGGAAGGACCCATCACGGAAGGGTTTGGG
The DNA here is from genome assembly GCF_947461875.1 of Haliaeetus albicilla. Classification (NCBI taxonomy): domain Eukaryota; kingdom Metazoa; phylum Chordata; class Aves; order Accipitriformes; family Accipitridae; genus Haliaeetus; species Haliaeetus albicilla. The sequence goes on along the minus strand of NC_091492.1, from coordinate 24,671,373 downwards.
TTTGAAGCGACCTTCAAAGATCATCCCGTCCAACCTCCTGCCATGGGTAGGGACATCTCCCACTCGAACAGGTTGCTCCAAGCCCCGTCCAACCCGACCTTGTACACTTCCAATGACAGGACATCCACAGTTTCTCTCTGGGCAACCTGTGCCAGTGTCTCACCATGCCTCAGATCATTCCCTTGTGTTCCTGGACCCATGCAAGCCACCAGCCAGGCGGCAGGACAGCCGTGGGGCCAGCTCACCTGGGGGTCCACCAGCCAGCCGTGGTAGAGTGGGATGTTGAGGAGGTCGAAAACAATGCACTCGGGCGTGTACTCAAAGTCCGAGACACCCGTGAACCGCACGTTGACATCCAACCCTGTCGAGAGCTTGGGGAGGACCGTCATGGTGTCATTGATGTTCTGGTGGGAGAAAAAACAAGGGGGGCTTGCTGGGGAAGGGTTCAGCACCCCAAGTCTTGCAGACCAAGGCTACCAGTGCTCCCCGAGATGGGGGGGATCAATTTTTGTGCTGGGTGACAGGCGACCTCACTCCTCACCTGCTGGAAGTTGAGCTGCAGCCCCTCCGACGGCTCCCGGGGTTGGGTGGACAAGATGCAATCCCCTACAAGGCAACGCAGTCAGGCCCCCGTGACCTGGTTAATGGCAGCACACCGCGGCACATCCCAGCAGGAGGGCAGGGATGATGGGTTCCCTGGGGAGCTCACCCAAATGTGCCATCAGCTCCTCAGCTGTGATCACCTCCTTCTGCGGGGGCAGCTTCACCTGGAAGCACCAAGAGGCTGGGGACCATCCCCTGGCCCCTTCCCCTAGCGATCTAGGGGGAGCAGAGCCCAATCCCCCCTTACCAGCCCCCCCAAATCCCCCCCCACCCCCAGCACCCTGCTTGCCTTCCACTGCAAGAAGAGGATGTTCATGATGGCCAGGAGCGGGCAGGGCCCGTTCTCGCTCTGCATGATGACAGGCGTCCGCTCGCCTTTCCAGGTAATCCACTTCACGCAATAAAAATCTGCCTCCGCGTCCCGACTGGGGGTTCGGGTTTGGGGGGGCTCAGCCGGTAACCCCACCGCCCTGGCATCCAGGCTGGGCACAGGGGCACCTGGCAGGGACCCCCCACCCTCCGCGGGCTGCTTCTCCCGAGCATCTTCCCTCGGATGCTCATCGGAGGGGAGATGTGAGGCACAGCCTGGCTGCCCCACGCCAGGGCTGGAAGGCACGTCCGCCTCCCCGCCGCGTGGCATGGCAGTTTGCCCATCCAGTGCCGGGCTATCCCGGCTGCCAGCTGGCATTTCTTCCCCACTGACGGCCTCCTTGGGGAGCTGGCAGGTCCCTTCACCGCTGGAAGGGGCCAGGATCGTCCCTTCCCGCTCGGGCGGCTGCTCCATTGGAGCAGGTGGCAGCAGGACCCTCACCGTGGTGTCCTGCCTCGAGCGGCTCCGGATCAGGCCCCTGGGAACGCTTTGGGTCCGTCCAGGAACAGCCACATCACAAACCTCTCCCTTAGAAGGTAAAACTTGGGTATTTCAAGAAAAAATACATATATTAGTCCAATTTGTTTACCAGGTATGGCTTGTTTAGCTCAGATTTTTTTCTCCCCCATCCCTTTACATTCATTTAAATAATGAAAAATAAAACATTGGCTGCTCATGCCTCTACATTGCCGTTAAAAAATTGAATGCCATGGATGCGTGCAGATTTTACCAGCCTCCCATTTGCACAGAAAGAGGAAAAAACCCAAACCAACCTGGGAAGAATTGAGGGGTTCAACGGAACCAAGGCGGCGCGAGGGAGAGGTCGGAGTCCTGCGATTCCGCCAGGGTTTTCCTGCAAACTCAGCCCGGCGAAGATGCTCCTGCAGACAGATTTGGAAAATTCAGCTTTTAAATAGTCAAGAGATTTGGAAAATTTGGCTTCAAAATACTCAAGAGATTTGGAAAATTTGGCTTTTAAACACTCGATGCAGGCAGAGGCGTGGCTGCTCCAGCTTCGACTCGGTTTTCCGCCTGGTCTCTGCACAGTCCCCCGGCCACGACACGGCCACCCACGCACGCCAGCTCACTGGGAGATCTCCTTAGCCCCTAATCCTTCTCCCGCCCAGCACAGGCTGTGCTCACAGCCATGAGACGTGACCCTCTTGAAGCCCCCCGTATTCCCAAGGGAGCTGGGGATGTTCTGAGAGGGATGCAGGCAATAGTGTTGGAAACACCCAGGGAGGGTGGAAACTGGGGGGAGAAAGGTTTTTTTTGGGGAGGTGACGAAAGTCCAGGAGAAAATCAAGGGGCTTGGCGCCCTCCGAGCCGTTCCCGTTTCTTCTAGGGCTGGAGCAGAGGGGTCTTGGGGGAAAGAAAAGGAAAGGGATGATGCCCAGTGGTAACTGTCTATTTATTTATTATTATTTATTAGTTAATTAATAAGTAGTGCAGAGGTAAATAAACAAGTAAATATTCTCATGAAACAGATGTATAGATAAATAAATAGTAGTAGTAAATAAACAAACAAGTATTTTTGATAGACAAGTAGATAAATCAATATTCTTAATAAATAAATAAATAATCTCTAGAAATAAATAGCATGGAAATTAATAAACAAATATTCTTGATAGATAAATAGACATATAGGTAAGTAAATAAATAAGTAGTATTATTAAGTAAACAATAAATATTTTTGATAGTTAAGTAGATGGATAAATAAATAGTCTTAATAACTAAATAATAAATATGTACATATTCTTTATAAATAAAATAAAATAAATATTCTTTTTAAAAACAGGACCACCAAGAGGCCGGCAGTGTGACCAAGTAGAAGCAGGCACTACCTCCCCAACCCACTGCCCGGTGCCAAGCCAAACCCACCGCAGCCGCTCCCACCACACCGGCCCCACCAGATGCTGGATCGACGTCCGGCAAGGTGCTGGGAGCTGGAAAAACCGGCTGGAGGCAGTCAGTCCAGCCCTGGCCGGGGGGTGCTGGGGTGGGACAAGGCTGCCGAGGGCTCTGGGTTGCCGCCCGGCCTCAGTTTCCCCACCCAGCAGCAGGGGCAGCCCAAACATCAGCAGCCGAACCTGCGGCGGGGCTGGGGGTCACCCCAGGGTCCCACTCAACCCACCTCCGCTGCCCCCAAAATGCCCCAAAACAACCCAAAATGCCACCGTCGCTCCCACCACCCCGGGGTCACCCTTGCCCTATGGCATTGCCAGGGCGGGGAGGGGGGGGTCACCCACCCAACCCCCCCTCACCCCCAGCAGCCCCCCGACCCCCTCTTACTGTGCAGCTGCTTTGCTGCTGTCGTTTCCCCACTCCCTCCTTCTTTTCCTCCTTTTTCCTTCTTTTTTTCTTTTTCCTTCTTTCTCCTTGTTTTTCCTTCTTTATTCCTCTTTTTTCCTCCTTTCCTCCTTTTTTCTCCTTTTCCTTCTTTATTCCTCCTTTTTCCTCCTTTTCCCTTCTTTATTCCTCCTTTCTCCCTTCTTTAGTCTTCTTTATTCCTTCTTTTACTCCCTTTTCCTTCTTTTTTCCTCCTTTTTCCTTCTTTTCCCCTCCTGGTTTTCCTCCTTTCCTCCTTTATTCCTCTTTATTCCTCCTTTTTCCTTCTTTCTTCCTTCTTTCCCCCTCCTGTTTTCCTCCTTTCCCCCTTCTTTATTCCTCCTTTTTTCCTCCTTTTTCCTTCTTTCTCCCTCCCGTTTTCCTCCTTTTCCCTTCCTTTTTTCCTTTTTCGCTTCTTTTTCCCTCCTTTCTCTGCTCTTTCCCCAGCCAGGCAGAGGCCTGCTCTCCGCCGCCGAACCCCACGCTCCGGCTCTCTGCCGAGAAGGCGGATTTACTGCCGGGCGAGGAGGAGGAGGAAGAGGAGGAGGAGGAGGAGGAGGAGGAGGAGGAGGGGTGGAGAGAGAAGGCAGCTGCCTGCAACGCTGCTACACCGCCCCGCCACCGGTTCCGTCCGGCACGCTGAGGTGTCGGGCCGAGCCGCTGGCTTCTCTGGGCAAGGCCTGGCCGACAGCGGCACCGAAAACCACCGATTTTCTGGTTTCTTTCCCGTTTTGAGGCCTAGCGCTGGGCAGGAGGAGGGGTGTTGGGGGCAGTGGGTGCCCCCCCCAGTCCCCCGATTTCACCCACTGACGGGCCTATGGCACCCACGACAGCCACGGCGGCTCTGCCGGTCACCGGTTGGGATGGGGCGATGCCATCCTGAGGTGTAATAATTTTTTTGGGGGGGGGGGGGGTGGGTCACAGCTCAAATGGGGGTAGCCAGACCCGGCCTGGGGGGCGGGAGGGTCAGGGAGGTTTGGGGTGTCAAGGGACGTTGGGGTGTCAGGGGGGGCTGTGGGTGCTAGGGAGGGTTTGAGGGTGTCGGGGGGGGGGGGAGTTGAGGTACCGGGGGGGTTAGGGGGTGTCAAGGGGCTGCCAGTAGGGCTTGGGGGTGTCACTCCCACTGGCACCAACCGCCCCCCTCAGCCTCCGCCCCTTCCCGGCAGCCCGCGCGGGAGGCCACGCCCCAAAGGCCTGAAGGCGGGGCGGGGTAGGGGGCGGTGGTGGGGTTGTAGTGGGCCGTACTGGGCCGTACTGGGCCGGGCGGGATCGGGCGGGTTTGGGCCCGGATCGCCGCCGTTATGGAGCGGTTCGTGGAGGGGAACCGGGCGGTTTTGCAGGTAGCGGGGCTGGGAGGGAGTGCGGGAGAGAGGCTGGGTGCTGAGGGGGGGGGGGGGGTACTGGGTGCTGAGGGGAGTGGGGTGCCCAGGGGAACGAGGTGCGTGGGGACTGGGTGCCCAGAAAGGGAGGGTGCAGGGGGGAGCGGGGTGCCCAGGGGCTTGGGGTGCATGGGGACTTGGGTGCTCAGGGTGCAGGGGGAAATGGGATGCAGGGGGAAGTGGGGTGCCCGGGGACTGGGGGTGCAGGGGGGGGCAGGGTGCCCAGGAAAGCGGGGTGCAGGGGGGGAAGCAGGGTGCATGGGGACTGCGTGCCCGAGGGAGCAGGGAGAGTGAGTGCTCAGGGGAGCAGGGTGCTTGGGGACTGGGGTGCGGAGTGGGGGGGAGCAGGGTGCAGGGGGGAGTGGGGTGCACAGAGGACCAAGACCCCTGAGTAGGGTGCAGGGGGGAGTGGGGTGCACAGAGGACCAAGGCCCCTGAGTGGGGTGCACCCATCTCCCCTGGTCGTGTGCTGCCCCTCAGCCCCACGACAGCCCAGGCTGGGGTGGCACAGCTGGCACCGGGGACACCCCAAGCCATTTCCACGGCTGGGGGCTCCCCAGCAGCCCCCCACCCCACCCCTGCAGCCTCTTCCCTTGTCTTGCAGCACACGGGTGCAGGTTCCCCAACTGGCGGTTACGCCGTAGGCGGCTCTCAGTTGTTTACTTCTTCGGCTTATACTGAATAAATGAGCAAATCTGGGTTATGGCATGAAATAATTGACACCAAAAAAGGGCCTGGAGACAGGGCGGCTCCCTGGAGCGGGATGGGATGGGTGCCAGCAGCTGGGGACAGGAGTTTGCGGGGTGACGTGGGTGACATTTTTTTTCTTGCTGCTGCAGGCAAGAAAAAAAGGGGTGAAATGTCATGTTCTGGGGGACAGCCAGCCCCAAACTCACCATCTCTGGAAAAACCACTTTGGACTGGGATTAAAATACTGAAGGGTCCCAGGGCTGTGACGGTGTCCCCCAGGGCGGGAGGGTCCTTGTCCCTGCTGCCACAGTCGCTTGTGGCCAAGTTTTCCCAGGGCCCTGATACGTCCGGTTTTGCGCATGTGCCCCAAAAATGTAAGGCTTTTGTGCCAGAAATGGATCCCGGCCAGGTCTCGTCCCAAGAGCGCTGGGCCAGTTGGTACCTCGGGGATGCCAGGAGGCAGTTTACTGCCAGTGGCGGCTGGGAGATGAGTGCCAGCGGGTGGCATCTGTGGGTGACATCCATAACAAGTGGCTCCGGGGACATTGGCCTGTCCCCTTGAGGGCAGCAAAGGGGAAGGGACTGGCCTGGGGGTCTTTGGAGGATGGGGACGCATCACTGCCACTGCCGTGCCTGATGCCTCCTGCCCTGGCAGGAGCACGTCCAGCGTCACCAGGAGATCCACGTGGTGATGGGCAACGAGGCCTGTGACCTGGACTCCACCGTCTCGGCCCTGGCTCTGGCTTATTACCTGGCGAAGGTGAGGCTTGCCCGCTGGCTTGGGGACAAACGGTGGCTTGGGGGCTGCCTCACCAGTTGTCACCCCCTGCCGCAGACCTCCCCGGCTCCCAAAGCTGCCTTCATCCCGGTCCTGAACATCCCTCGTGCCGACTTTGCCCTCCGGACGGAGACAACATTCCTGCTGCAGGAGCAGGGCATCCCTGCCACCTCCCTCATCTTTCGGGATGAGATTGACCTGGGGGGGCTACACCACGCTGGGCTGCTCTCCCTGACCCTGGTCGATCACCACATCCTGCCCGGGTGAGCCAGGGGTGGGGGGACATGGGGACAACCAGGGCCACCCACCAGAAGTCTCGCTTTTTCCTCACTTGATTTTGGCCCAGGGTGGATAAAACCTTTCCCTTTCCGGGGTGTTTTTAGGGTAGGAGGAGAGGAACAAAGGGGGTTTCCAGGCTCTGCTGGGGGTGACGCATTGCGGCTGCACCCCAGGGCTGTGCGGGGGGTCTCACCCTCCCCGTCTCGCCCGCCAGCGCCGACACAGCCCTGGAAGAGGCTGTGGTGGAGGTCCTTGATCACCGGCCGTTGGAACGGGACCGAGCTCCCGGCTGCCAGGTGACAGCAGAGCTGGTGGGCTCCTGTGCTACACTGGTGACGGAGCGGATCGCCCAAGGTCCCCCAGGCGTGCTGGACAGAACCACGGCCGCGCTGCTGCATGGTGAGGACGGGTGGCCCTTGCTGAGCCCCATCCGACAGGGATGGTGACAACTGATGGCCCCTGGTTGTTCCCCCCAGGCACCATCTTGCTGGACTGCGTGAACCTGAGCCCGGCTGCTGGCAAGGTGACGCCCAGGGACGTGGCATGCATCTCCCTGCTCGAGACAAGGTTCCCCGAGCTGCTGGCCCGCAATGCCATCTTTGAAGCCCTGCAAGCAGCCAAATTTGATGTCTCAGGTCTGCGCGCCAGGGTCTGGCTGGGAGCGGGTCCTGGGACAGACCCCTCTCCTTGGGGACAAGGATGCGTCCCTGGGGCTCACACTTGGCCCCTCTCCTCTCCCAGGGCTGACGACAGAGCAGATGCTACGGAAGGACCTCAAAGTCCTCTCCAGTGATGAGCTGGTCCTCGCCGTCAGCGCCATCTACGTGGACTTGGAGGTGAGGCTCAGCAGAGGGGGAAACTGAGGCAGGGGGTGGCACAATGGGGACACTGGGGTGATGCCAGCATCTCTCCCCATCCAGACCTTCCTGTGCCGGCCCGACTTTCTGCAGGACCTAGATGCTTTCTGCCAAGCTCGGGGCTACACAGGGTTGGTGGCCATGACGATCTCTTTTAATGAGCGCAATGAGCCCTCCCGGCAGCTCGCGGTCTACAGCCGGTGTGAGACCCTCCGCAGCATGGTGAGTGGGGGGACTGGGCACCCCACAGCACAGGGGTCTGGGGTAGGAGCCAGGCAGTTTTCAGCTGTGGTTTGCCCCAAAAGCCCCCGATTTTGGGGGTGCTGGGGGGTTCCAGCAGCCACACTCCCTCCCTCACAGGTGTGCCGGGCGCTGGAAGAGGCGACGACGCCGTCCCTGCACCTCCAGCCCCTCCCGAGCCCCTGGTCCTGTGTGGGTGCCTATGCCCAGGGCAACACTTTGGCATCGCGGAAGAAGGTCCTGCCCATCCTGCGGGCAGCTCTGGGGGGGCCGGGAGCTGCCGGGGGGCCAGAGGAGGAGGTGGTCCTGCCGCCCACCCCCATGAACAGCCTGGTGGAGGAATGTCCACTGGCACAGGCCGTGCCCCCCCTCTGCCCCCAGGATGTCCTGGAGCGGGTCAGCCGCATTGCTGCTGGGCAGCCCCCCAGCTCCCCGAAATGAGAACAGGCGCCCAGCGGCTTTTGGGGGCTGTACGAGGAGGTAGGGTCCCTGGGCAGGTCCCGGCAGGGTGCCCAGGCATGGCGGGGTGGCGGCTGCCTTCATTAGAGCTTGGCTCCCTGCTGGAGATGGGTCCTCGTTGCAATTTGCCCCCCCCTCCGATGGGCTCCCCCCACCACAACGGCGCCACTGAGGTTTGGTCCCCCAGGGTGTGTTTTTTGGGACCCCTCGGGTAGCGGGGCTGGAGCAGCACTCTTAACGAAGGCCCTGGGGGTGTTAACAAGTTCTTGCTGTTCTTCCTCCCTTGGAGGGGGCTGCGGGGGGCCCCGGATGGTGGGTCTGGATGCGCAGCCAGCCCAGGACTGTCACCCATGTGCTCCAAGGATTAAATTTCCCTCTTTTCTTCCACTTTTGGCTCTCGACTCTTCTTCCGGGATGGGTCCTGCGATGCCCCGCTCACCCTTGGGGTGCCGAGCATGGCCCTCGCCCTCCCCGCAGGCATCCTGGGGGTCGAACCCCCTCTTTTCCAGGGGTGCAAACCCCCCTGCCAATACCCCCCCGGGTCAGAGGAGCATTTTGGGGCTCCGTAGCATGAACGGGGTGGGGGGGGCTCAGTGTGACCGAACTTCCAAATCCAGCCCAGCCGGGAGGAAACCGGTTGTGCCACAATGAGCCCTGGCCTCTGCCAGCTGTGAATGCAGCCAAACCAGTTTGGATGAGCCACCAGTGCCATCACCGGAGCCCTTCACTGGTGGGCAGCCACAGAGTGAGAGGCTCCCCGGAGAGGTAAGCAGCCCTGGTGCAGTGCCGGGAGTCTCTGAAGTCTCATAGAGGGTTGAACAGAACTGCGATGGGGGGTCCCCGGGGAGCATCCGTGCTGTCTCCCTGTGGCTGGGGTGCACCCGTTTGCATTAGCTTTCAGTTTGGAAATGGGGGGAGAAAGGGGAAATGGGGGCAGTTTGGTGTGGAGCTGCTGGGAGATGCGAGAGCCCCAGGGGAGCTGGTCCCTGAGCTCGGGCTGGCGTGTCTTTGCAGGTGACAGGGACAAGGATGGCCGTGGTGATGGCCACTGGGGACAGCCTGGACCTGAGTGAGGAGTGGCAGGACGAGGACTTCCCTGGGTAAGGGGGTGATGGGAGTGGCACCCCCAAACCCGCTCCCCACCCCCCGCCAGGTACCACTGACCCCCCTGCTCTGTCCCTGCCAGGCCCCTGCCGGAGGGGTGCCCGGGGGCCGGCGGTGCCCCGCAGCGCATGCGGAGGCGGCTGCCGGCGCTGGAGTGGACCGAGAGCACTGAGCGCTCACCGGACGCCAGCATCGACATCGACCTGGATGCGCTGGAGACGCCCTCGGGCAGCGACAGCTTCGAGTGGGAGGGTGAGACCCGGCTGGGGTGGGGGCGCGGGGGACCCCCCGGGTTCCTCCCCCTTGGTGCTACGCTAACCGGCTGCCCGCAGAGGAGCTGATGCACACCTGGAGCTTTGCCAAGGGGGCTGGCAGCCAGCGGGTGCCAGACATGGAGGACAAGCAGCCAGAGGAGAGTGTGGATCTGAGCGCAGTGGAGCCCTACAGCGGGGTCCTCACCCATGGGGGTAACGCGGGGCTGGGTGCCTGGGGTGGGACTCCTGGGTCTCCTCCCTGAGCCAGCTGGGTTTTCGGAAGGGGACGATAGGTGCTGGCTGTGCCACCCTCCACTCTGGCCAGGGTACCATGGTGAGGGCTTCGGTGCCATCCTGCTTTTCGCTGCCTGCCACCTCCCAGACAACAGCATCCCCCAGTACGGCTACGTGATGGAGAACCTGCTCAGGTGGGGTCCTGGGCGGGCTGGGATCTTTCCACATGCCCCATGCCTCAGTTTCCCCAAGCTGACAGGCCGGGCTGTCCCTCCAGGTACATTGTGGGCACCCTGGAGAGGATGGTGGCCGACCGCTACGTCCTGGTGTGCCTGACTGGGGCGGCAGCACGGGGACAGATCCCCTCCTTCGGCTGGATGAAACGGTGCTACCAGGCTATGGATCGGCGGTGAGCATGCAAGGGCTCCCAGTGAGCATGCCGGGCAGGGGTGGCAGTGAGCGTGCCAGGATCACAGTGAGCCCTGGAGCATCCCGGTCCTTCCCAGGCTCCGGAAGAACCTCCAGGCTGTGATCATTGTCCACCCCACCTGGTACATCAAGGTGCTTGTGACGCTCTCCCGGCCCTTTCTCAGGTAGGGTTGCTCGCACCCGCACGTGCAAGGCCTCACACAGGGACGTTCGCCTCCTCCCTGGGGCTTCCCATGCCAGCTCCTGGTGAACTGGCCCCATCACACAAGGGTGTAATGAGCTGTGGGGGCCTCGGTCCCCCCATCTCGCCCAGCCCCACCTTCAGCGGCAAGGTCCGGTTCGCTGCCAGCCTTCGGGAGCTCTCCCAGCTCATCCCCTTGGAGCCCACGCATGTCCCCGAGCCCGTCCGGCGGTGAGTCCCCTCTGCAGGGCTGGGGGCTGGGGGGGTTCATGCGGTGCCGGCCACAGATGCTTTTCTCTCCCCATAGGCTGGAACCAAGCTGGGATGGCAGCCGGGATGTGATACGGTGACAGGGACACACAGGGACAAGCAGTGGCATCAGGGGGTCTCAGCATGCCCAAAGCAGTCCCTGAGCACCCACAGGTGAATAAAGGACGTGGATGGGAGCACAGTGCCAAGCATGTGTGGGGTGTCTCGGCTTTTCCAGGCAAATTTGACAGCCCTAGTAGCAAAGGAGGGAGGCGAGGAGCCCCGGGCAGCTTGCGGACACGCTCCTTGGGCCAGCACAAGGGTTTTATTTCAAGGGTTGTTTTTCCCAGAGGAGGGAAAACCTAATCAAGCATCGGCACTTGCTTACCAATGCCGAGCGTGCTGTGGGGCTGGAAGAGCCCAGCTCCGTGCAGGAGCATCCCACGTGGCGTGGAGCATGGTGAAGGGGAAAGCCTCTGCCACCTGGTTGCGATGCCCGGCATGTGCTATTTAATATTTAATCCCGGCGCTATTTAAACTATATACACCCGCGCCCGAATTCGGGAGCCCGAGTCCCTCCTCGGGTCAGGCCCCGTCCTGCCTCGGCCAGTGCCGGTGAAACCCCAGTGGCAATCCCGGGCAGAGGTAACCCCACTGTGGTCCTGCCTCTGAGGTGGCAGAGGCTGTGTAGTTGTTTTTTTTGAGCTCTGGAAAAAAAAAAAAAACCTAAAAAAGAAGGAAGGTGGCAGTTTGCCGGTGGTGGAAATGCCGGCTGGAGACACCGCGGGCTCATTGGTGGTGTTGGCGCTGAGCTGCTGCCGCTGAGACACTGAAGCACCGGGGTTTAATCCTGGTTTTGCTCTTCTACACGTGTCTGGGAGGGCACCAAATCAGCCTCCGCACCAGGACCGGCCTCACCACGATCCCACGGGGAAACCGAGGCACTGTGGCCTGGTGCCAAGAGGGGCCCATGCGAGACACCGGCATGGAAAAAGGGAAAACCGGGAGGATTTGGCACATCTGGGCTGCGCCCGGCAGCTCCTGGCACGCTTCGGGAGGGTGGCTGCGTCCTTTCGGCTGAAATGCCAGTCGGGCATGAGGTGGGGGCTGCCATCCCCGCTCCCTCCCCACGTCACCAACCCGATGCCTCTGGGAAGGAGGGATTTGCCAGGGCGATGACGACCAAAAGCCACTGGGAGCCAGGTGAGGATCACTCTGCATAAATTACCGCGGGGTTCAAGCACTCGAGGTCGGCTTCTCCTCCAGTTGGGGGATCAGGCAGTTCAAGTTTGGGCTGAAAAAGCCAGGAATCTGCAAAGTCCAAGAGGCTGGGTTACGGAACCACACAAGTGGTGGCTCGTTTGGGTGTGTTAATTAGTGGTGGTGCCTCAGAGGAGGACAGCGGGTGCTCAGGGCTGCCACAGCCGCTCACAAGGCCGTGTACTCACACACTACAAGACCCGGGAGTTGCTCCACTGTCGCTCCCGTCCGCCCTTGGACCTCATCTCCTGGACGGCACCGGTCTGCGGGAAGGGTGCAGAGATGTGTCATCACCATTGTGAGACTCATCACCCAAGTGTAAGACCTGTCCCCCAAACATAAGGGCGCTTCACCCCACCCTGACACCCATCACCCAACCCTGAGACCCACCACCCCAAAAGCAACACCTATCACCCAACTGTGAGACCCAGCACCCCAACAGTGACACCCGCCACCCAACCGTGACCCACCACCCCAACTGTTCACATGGGTAGGGTACCATGGGCAGGCCTTCGCCTGCGGCCATGTCGCCAGAGCCGATGTGTGTCAGGTGGATGAAGTTCATGGGCTCGCCGATCATGGAGCGGTCAATCCGTCTCCTCCTCTTCTTCTGCAAGCAGATGAAGGTCATCAGCCCCTGGTGAGCCCACGACTCCAGTACCCCAAATCCTCCCCAAACCGGCCAGGCTGAAGCTACTCACGGGCTGTGGCTTCTCTACGACGCAGCAGCCCAACTTGTGCCAGAAGTCGCTCATATTCGCGGCAGCCAGCTTCCCTCCGTGCCGGGCCAGCTGCCGGGGGGAGCCGCGCCGGTGCAAAGACCCCCACGCAGGGTCACTCCATAGGGATGGGTGGGGGGACCTGGTCGGGGAGGCACAGCGTGGAGAGGAGCAGCCGGCTGTGGGTGTGAAGGGAGGGGTGATGCCTGCAGTCCTGACTCCCCAAATCGACCCCAAATCCATGTCCCATCGACCAAACGGAGCCAGAGACCCCTGGGTGACCCCTGGCATCACAAAGACACCCCCAAGGGACCGCAGGCATCACACAGAGACCCTGAGGGACCCCAGGCATCACAGTGAGACCCTGAGGGACCGCAGGCATTGCACAGAAACCCCTGGGTGGGCCCTGGCATCGCACAGAGACCCCATCTGTCCCTGGCCCCTGCCCCCGTGCAGGACGCAGCTGAGGGATGCTGCGGCAGGATGGGGGGGGCACGCAGGCGGCCATAGCAAATCCCAGCTCCCTGAGCCAGGCGGCTATAAATATCCCAGCCTTTCCGAAAAGGGGCCAGAGGCTGAGCTCTTCCGCTCCAGCTTGAAAAGCAGATGGGGGAGAAATAAACAGGGGTTCTGCCTGGCTGGCGGGATTCTACCCCAAAACCCCATGGCCCTGGCTGGGATAGCCAAGGGGGGTGTGGAAACAGGGGGGTTCACCCTCCCCACCCCAAGGAGAGACAACTCCTTCGCTGCAAAAGCACCCAGCAGCGCACACAAAACTCACTCACCCACCCACGAAGGGCCGCAGCCTGAGCACAACCCTATATCAGTCGCCGGAGAGTCCCCACGCTGGGGTGGGGGACAGCTAGTGGTGGCGCCAAGGCAAGGCCAAGTTTTGCTGGAGCTCAGCCTCCACGGCAGACGGGTGCCGGACCCCACCGCGCCGGCAAACAGGAAGACTCCCTTCCTCTGCCCCTGCGCCGGCGACGCCGGATGGGTCCAAAGTCTGCAGCAGCCGGCTGGCGCTTCCTGCCTGCGGCAGGGAGGAGCAGGGCCCGTGGCCACGGCTGCTGGGTGCTGGGGCCAGCAGCACCCCAAAATGGGGTGCTAAACCCTCCTTGGGTGCCCAGGGATGCTCCGACCCCACGGGATTGCATCACTTTGGTGCTGTCCCCTTGCCAGGGCCAGCAGGCAGGATCTGGCCCCAGGGTGACCCAGCTGCCCCCAGGAACAACCCTGTGGCTGGACAGCACCCGCAGCCCATCCCCTTGGCGTAAGTGCACTGAGGGAGAGTGGGCGCCCAGCCGTGCCCAGTCCCCCCACCCAGTGCCAGCCTGGGCCTGGGTCCCAGCAGGGAGACTTGAAGCACAACCGAGGCAGCCCCCCCAGAGCCCCCCATTGTCCCTCACCCTGGCAGCCAGGCCCCAGTTCCCAGCCACCAGCCCGGCGAGCGCAGCTGCTGAGAACAGGCAGGTTGTGACACGTCCAGGGTGGCGTAAACTGGGGCCATGCCCATGCCAGACCCGCGCACTGGCACCCCCCCCGGCCAAACTTGGCCTCTCCCCTGGGCTGCGGACAGACAGACGGACAGAGTGGAGTGGGGGGGGGGGGCTGCCTTTTCTTTTCTAGCCTGATTTCCTTAGGAAATGAGGCTGCCGGAGTCAGCCTCCGCCATAACACCCCGGCTCACTGCCGATCCAGCAGCGTGGCGGAAACGCCTTGGCGGGGGTAGCCCCCAAATTCGACATTGCAACTGGTCCCCGGAGTGCTGGAAGAGCCTCCATGGGGAGCCCCAGGAGTGGGCTCAGCCTCGTACAAGCTACCAGTGAATCCCCATGTAAACCCAGAGGGGTTCAAGCTGCCACGACCCCCCCGCTTGGACCCCTCCTTCCTCCCCCCAAAACCACCCCCCCAGCACCCACCGGGCCTCACGTCCTCACGCCCAGCGAAGGGTGACGGCTGGGGCTGGATCCAGCCGACCTCCCGGTTCCAGGCAGTTGTTGGCAGCGGGTCCCGCAGGCCGCTGCTGCCCCAGTTCCCCTGCCCCGTAGGGGTCTCACGCGTCCCCCTCACTGGTTGCCCACCCCTGCAATGAGTTGTATCCAGTCTCAGCCCACCTGGTTGGAGGGGGCCTGGCCCCGTGGTGGCCCCAGGGAGGGTGGTTTATGGCGCGGCCCGTGCCGGCACACACAAAATGACTTCCCTGTTGGGAAACCACCGCTCGGCGGCTCTGCGTCACCGGCGGGGGACCGGGGAGAGAAGCGAGGCTGTTTGGGGGGAGCCACTCCAGGCCCCCCAGCACTGGGGTACACCCACCCCAGGGGTGCTCTCTGGGGTCCCCCCAAGCTTGGAAGGGAGGGCAGTGTGCTGGGTGAGAGCCCTGGGACCCCCCTGGCTGTGGGCCCCGAATGGCCGGGATGGTGTGGCAAAGTGGGGGGAGAACCCCCTTTGCGTCAGACGTGGCTGCCAGCCTGGGGGCACCGGGTGCCGGCAAGGGTGGGGGGACTCGATAGGGCTGGGGGGTGCCCAAAGGGCTGGTGGTCCCGGGGGTCACTCTAAGGCTGAGGCATCCCAGAAGGGCTGGGGAATCCCAGAAGGGCAGGGGACCCCAGGGGTCCTGGTGGGGCTGGGGGGTCCCGGCGGGGCTGGGGGGTCCCGGTAGGGCTGGGGGGGTCCCTGTGGGGCGGGGGAGGTCCCAGCAGAGTTGGGGGTGCCAGCAGAGTTGGGGGTCCCGGCAGGACTCCCCCCGTCCGACCAGGGGTCTGTCGAGGGGGTCCTCCCGCCGACCCCCTCCCGTCCCGGTGCCGCCCCCGTACCCTCCCCGCCTTTCCACGGCGCTTTCAGGGGCCGTTCCCCGGGGTCGCACCCCCTCGGACCGGTCCCGGTCCCGGTGGCGGTTCCATTACCTGCCCCAGCGCAGGGTGCGGGGTCCCGGTGCGGGGTCCCGGTGCCGGTGCCGGTGCCGGTGCCCAGCTCGCAGCGGCCAGGCGTGGCCCGGCGAGTGCGGGACGCGGCGCTTCCCCGCCGCCCGGCTCGGCTCGGCGCGGCCCGGCCCGGCCAGGAGCACAGCTCCCACCCTGGACACCGCCGGCATTGCAGGGGCCACCGCCGGGCGGGGGGGAGCCGGCGAGGTCGGGGGTCCCCGGGGTCCCGGCGGGGGTGGGGGTCCTCGGGTGCCGGTAGGGCTGAGGAGTCCCGGCAGGGCTGGGGGGTCCTGGGGAGCTGGGGGGGGGGGGGTCTTGGCAGGGTTGGGGCCGTCCCTGTAGGGCTGGGGGTCCTGGGGGTCCCGGTAGGGCTGGGGGGTCCCAGGAGGGGTGGGCGTCCTGATGGGGATGGGGCTTACAGGGATAGGGGTCCAGGGACTCAGCAATGGGGGGGGCCTTGGTAGGGGTCCCTGGCAGTGCTGGGGTTTCTGGGGGTCCCAGTAGGGCTGGGAGTCCCTGGTAGGGCTACGGGGAGGGGGGGGTTGGCATGACTGGGGGTCCCCGGGCATAGCAAAGGGGGGTGTCCTGGTAGGGCTGGGGGTCCCCAGCTGGGGGGTCCAGGGGCTCAGCAATGTTGGAGGGCCCTGCATGGCTGGGGTTTCTGGGAGCACTGGGGAGGTCCCAGGGGTTCTGGTAGGGCTGGGGGTGCCCAGCAAGACTGGGGGTCCCCACCAGGGCTCAGTTATGCTCCCGTTTGCTCCCGAGTCTTATTCCCACTTTTTCCATGGATGTGTCAGGGGACCAAAGCACCCGAAAGGGTGGAAATCCCCAGACCACCCCGTGGCCGGCGTCAAGCAGCATTGCACCACTTCCAGCTCGGGGCCCTTCCGCTTGCACAACGCTCGCCGCGGTCCTGCCACCGCCACTAACACCCGCCATGGCCCTACCACCGCCACTGCCACCCGCCATAGTCCTGCCACCACCACTGCCACCGGCAAAATCCCACAACTCCAGCAACTGGCCAAGCTGGACTGGGACCTCCGGGGTCTCCAGCCCGCTCAGAGGGACCCAGGCAGGGGACACCCCTGGGTGAGCCCCAGAGTGTCCCTTCCTGCATCAGCCCCCAAATCCCAACCATCCCCATTGCTCCCACTCCAGAAATCCCAAACAAGGCGGCACTGTCCCCGCTCAGTCAGGTGTCTGTCCTGCGCCTGTCCTGAGCCGTTGGGGCAGCCCTGGCTGATAATACCCCGAGTGTTTGAGACCTTGTTTCAGCTGAAGAGCCCTTTTTTTTTTTTTTTTTTTTGCTTCTTGTGCTGCCAGAGGACCTTGTCCCCCACTACAGCCCCCCCACCCCAACGATGTGTCTGCTGGGTCTGAGCAGCCCTCCTGAAACCACCAGGTCCAAAGCCGCTGCAGTGAAGAGATTTCGGTCCCTGCGGTGCAGAGGGACCCCACATCACCACCTCCCCCATCTTCACCCATGGGATTTGGCCCCAAGTCCCTTCTCCTCTCAGGGAGGGACGTCATAGGTTTGGGTTGTCACACGTGAGCCACCCCCTTCAGTAGGTGACACCCCGAAGTGAAGGGATTGGGCAGGGGGATGGGTCACATCCAGCTCCCCACAGGGCTGCCCAGCCAAGCCGCACCCCATGGCCTTGGGATCCCCAAAACCACAGCAGCTTGACCCCCTGGAGGGATCAGCATCCTTTGCCGGGCCTCTGGTTGGCATTTTCCCCGCACCAGGCACTGGCGGGGCCGAGCTGAGACCGGGTCTATTTAGGAGCAGCGGACATGGGATCCTCTTGGCTCATGGCAGCAGCAGGGAGAGGAGGAGGAGAAGGAGGAGGAGGAGGAGGCAGAAATAGCCCAGCTGAAAGCCGAGCACTGGCAAAAGGACTTGGCACCAGCTGAAAAGAGCAGCACACAGGGAATGGAGAGTAAAAATGAGAAAAAAAAAACTAAATCCCAAAGGAATGTTGATCCCAGGCAAAGCCCAGAGGAGAGGAGGGCGAGGGCTGCTCTCAGCCTCTCAGGTGTGTGGATCCGGCCTGTGCCCCCCCAAAAAGGGTGTTTCAGGGCTCAGCAGTGGCCAGGGCAGGGAGATTCACAGGTCGGAGGGGTTGCACTGGGGTTTTCTTTGCTGTCCTGCTGCCTGGGATCCCCATCCCTCCGACACCACATCAGCGCAGGGGCTGTGGTCATGGCCCAGTGCCCACGGGTGCTGTGGTGGGGAGCAGGGGGTAGCAGGGCTGCACAAGGTGCCCCCCATCCCTTGGTGCAAAGCAGCCCTTCTCCCAGCCCTGGCAGTGATGTCGGCTTTGGGTGTCTCCCTCCTATTTCTAGCTCCACATCTGGCTTCAAACACAAAGCCAAGATATTTTTGCCATGCAGCATCAGGACCAAACACCTCCAGATTCAGCAACGCTGCAAAAAAAAACCCTTATCTGGGTTTTTATGCACCAAACCTCCCTGCGCTTGATTTGCAAAGAGTCCTCCTCCGGCCCAAAGTTTGGGGGTACCACAGCACCCTATTTCTTTGCCTGCAGGTAAAAAGAAACGTTTGCCAGCTCCTTGGAGGCTGAAAATGATCCATTATCCCCCCAGATCGTGAGCTGCAGCCTTCAGGAGTGAATCGGGAACCGCTGCAGAAAATCTCCCATCCTCTGTAGGTTTAATATATCCCCATCTTGGGGGTCCAGTGCGCAGGATCCCCTCCTGCACGTCCACGTCGGCCGTCCTCCCCCTCCCTGGCGCGGGTGGGAGCTGCTGACTCATCTGCCTGTCATCTCCCACCCCCTGCTCCGACGAAGGGGAATTCATCGGGCGGCTTCGAGGGGCTGCATTGCAGACCCAGACGCGCCAGCAGACAAAAGCGACGCTGCGACACCCGCGGCTTCCCAGCACAAAGAGCCTGGCCGGCATCGAGCCCATCCATCCATCCTCGACAGGTAAGGGATGGTGGGATGCAGGCTGAGGGGGATGAGAAGCAAGAGGATGCTTTATTTTGGAAAAGACTTGGGTGGAGGGAGGCATTGGCACCCCAGGATTTTGGGGGGGGGGTGAGCAGCAACCAGCAGGGATTAATCAGATTAAGATATTTTTGCCCCCAAGGGACAAGCGGACCACACCGATCCAAGGGGAGATGCTCTTTCTTGGGGGTGACAGGCAACGCAGGAGGGTATTTTTTCCCCGCATCAATTGCCTTTTCTGGATATTTGAATTTTTTATTTCATGTCACTAAACTCCCTTTTCCCCCCTTTGAAGCTTTAAAATCCATTGTCCGCAACAGCCATCAGCATTAAATAACTCACTGCTGCTGTGCAGAAAGATACCCAGGGATACATCCCCAGAGAGGAAGCTATTTCAAAGCACCATGGCTCAATTTCCCCGGGGGGGGTGTGACACAGGAGCCTTTCATAGCCTCTGAGTTACATCGGGAATCTTAAATTTAGCAGCTGGTCACCCCTCATCGCACAGACCGGGAGTGAGAGAGGGTGTGATTCAAGGTATGTCTGAATCATCCTTTAGGATTCCAATTCCCAGGGCTTAAAACCGGGGAATCGGTGGGGAAAGGAGGATATTTTGGGTCCGTCAGTTGATTTTATTTTTTCCCCACCTCTGTTGTCAAATGTGCAGAGGTGCATGACATAATTCTGCCAGGGAAAAGCAAGTCAGCGTGGCAGTGACTCAGCTCAGGCCGTGCCGTGCCGGAGAAAAAGCTGAACCACATCTCCTCCCGCTCTTTCCCAATTCTCCGTGGATCCGGGTGGGGTTGCGGGAGGGGCTCTGCGGCATGGAACAGCAGCATGGAATAGCAGGATGGCATGGCACGGCAGGATGGTGGGCACACAGCCGGCACCAGCAGGGTGGGTGGGGTGCGATGGCAATGCCGAGCGATGCTTCTTCCAGCCCTTTCTAGAGGGTTCGGTTGTGGTCCCCTGGGGCAGTGAAATGCCATGCAGGCTGGGGAGGGAGGGGACAGCGTGGGCTCTGTGGGTGGTGGGGGGATGCGCAGGGACCCCCTTTCGCTTCCCGCTCCATGGGGGGCTTGGCACAGGGAAAGGGTGAGACCCTTCTGCATGATTTGGTGGGAAAAGGGTTCATTTGGATCCCAGTTCCTGTCCCTCCAGGCAGAGCGGGATGTGGGGGACAGCCCGTCTCTGCTCCCCACTGATGCCACCCCACAGACATCAAGCTGCCCAGGATGGATGTCGGGAGATGCAGTTGGGAAGGGGCTAGCCCCCACCCTGGCCTTCCTTTCCACGATCCCCTTTGTGCGGATGGGGAAACTGAGGCATGAGGTGACAAGTCCCATTGTACACCCCTCCAAATTAGAGCTCAGAGAAGGGCTGTGACCAAAGCCATGGATAAGACTAGTTGTAGGGCTCAAGTGTGCATTTAGACCGACCCTATAGTCAAACCTCCATGACACCATGTTCTCCTGCCCCATCGATTGTTTTTTTGGGGGGGTATCCTGTAGAATTTGGTCAATACGGCAACGCCTGAGAGTTTCGGCTGCTTTGGGGCAACTCCTGTGCCTTTGGTAGAGTGTTTCTCCTCCTCTTCTCTCCCCTCTCCCCCTTCACCTTCACAGCCCGAAAATGCTGGACACCATCAGCAGCCAGTACGATTCCTTCATCTACTGGAGGATGCCGATCCCACGGCTGGATGTGGCGGAGCTGGAGGTGCTAGGGCTTAGTGACGTGGCCCTCTACAAACCCAAAGGAGGGCTGGGCAAGCTCGCTGGCAAGCAGGATCAGGTCAGCCAGGACATCTCCAAAGAAGAGGACAGTCTGCTGCAGTTCAACAGCTTTAATTTCTGGAGAGCTCCTATTGCCAGCATTAGCTCTTTAGATTTCGATCTAATTTGAAGCCTTCCTTTCTGCCCTTCCTCACCCCCCTGCCCTCTCCTTCTCTGCTAGGCATGTGAGGATTTGGTTTTGTTGTCGGTTTGGAGGTTGTTTTTTGTGTTTTCAGGCAGTTTTTGGCATCACTAATTAACTCAGCAGTTCACCCTTGCCCTGATGCTGATGGGCTCCCCACAAAGCTTCAACCTCTCTCCAGCTTCCCCCTCTTTTCTTCCCTTCTTGCAGTAGCGCTGGAAACACCACAATGGTGCAAGCAGGGGTTAACAGTGGAAATATGAGGGGAGGGGGCAGAAACAGCCACCCCATTGCCCCAGGTCCACATGCCAGTGGGTGTGGGAGATGCTGGGGGGTTTCTGCCACCACCCTGCACCCTATGGCTGTGTGACCGTGGGCATCCCCGTGCTCTAGGACAAGCGTTTGAGCTCATTTCTCATGTGCTTTTTTAAGAAACTAATTTGTGCAAAGGGAGCAGCGCAGAACTGATGGGAATCATCTTTGCTTTGCAGACAGCATCGTCCCTGCTCCTCTCCCAGGGACACAGAGACCCTCTGTGCTCCTCTGGCCCAGTTTCTCCAAAAGCCGCTTTGCTCCTTAACCTTCCCCTCGGGAATGCAAGGTGGAAGAGGCAGGGATGTGCCCGGGACAGGAGCACAAACCTCTTTCTTGAAAGAAATAATCTCTTTGAGCCCTGTGGCTTGAGCCCAAGCAGGAGAAATGATGGCCAGGAGGGTAAATACACATGGAAATGTTCTGACCTTGCTTGATGGGGTCAAGGCTGGATGTTCACTGCCCAAAATTTGATTTTTCTCTCGCTTTTTTATCCCTTACGTGCTTTATCCCATGTGTGACTCCCAACTGGGACAGAGGCTGGATACATCATGGGGTCTATATGGGTAATGGGGGCTGAGCTGAAAGATAAGATGGAGAATTTAGTTTGATCTTACCCTGAAATGAAAACATTTCTGGTTCCCCACTCAATTAATCAACTCCTTTAAATATAACAAAACAAACAAACAAAAAAATGCTGCATTCACTCAAGTGGAAGCCTTGCATTTTCCTCGAAGAGGTTTTCACCTGCGCTCTCCACAGGCTGAGGTTTATTTCTGAGCATCATCTCAAAATGGGGAGGAAAAAACCCCAACCCTGAATCATTTTTGGCTTTTAAACATTTTTTTCCCCATGTTTTTTTTCTGGGAGAGTGAACACGACTAGTTTGTCTTCTTGAATGTGATTTTTTGGGGTTTGATTGGGGTGATGTGGAACATCCCAAATCTGTCCTAAGAGTTGGAGGGGGGACATGGCTGGGGGGAGGCTGAGGCAGCACTTAAAAGGTGCCCCAAAAAAAGAGGCAAATATTGGGAAAATCTGCACTCCATTATGAAAAGGGAGCACAGCTCTCCTGTAATCTTCAGAAATGACCCAGCCTGCTGACTTTGAACTACCAACGTAAAACCAGAGGTGAAAAATGTAAACTTTCCTATGCAGAGCTGTTTGATTTCTGTGTTCCCAGCTGGGAAAACCCACAGAAGTATTTATTATGAAGCTTTAAATAAAATTATTTAAAAACATACTCATTCCTGTGGACACTTAAAAAATCCATGTAGACTGGCATCAAATTCTTCCTGTAATGTGCCATTAAATTGTTTTAAATCTTTCTACGGTGACCTGAGAACTGACATGAGAACACATACCCATGTGTCTCTGCAACCACTGCAGAGTTTAAGTGTGGAAGAACTAAACCTAAGGGATTATTCTAAGAACATTAAGGGTATTATTTAAACTTCAGCTTTTCCAAGCCCCACAGGAAAACGTCTCAGAGGAGCCCCAGAGAGGAAGGAGGCCCCAGGGTTTCACATTTACCCCAAAACAGGCATTTGTAACACATTAGGGGTGCCTAAGGGGGTAACGCACCACGTAAGGGCTTGGGCACCCTTTCTTGAGGGAAGCCCACTCCTAGACAAGAAGGCACTCAGAGGAGACAGAGACACACAGACTGTACCCATATACATGTATTTATAGACACAGACGTACCGAAGGACCAAAACCCCTACAAGCCACGAAAACCAACCACCCTGCCTCAGGGAGATGCCACCGCCCTTTTATAGTTGGCGCCTAAACGCCTCTGCCGGAACTAACTGCAGGGGCGCATCACACGCATCCGCTCTAGTGTCAGCCGTCTCTTGGTATATCCTTCCGCTAGAGAAAATACTCCCTTTTTAGGGCTCCCCCGTTGCTCGCTGCCCTCCTCCAGGCCCCTGGGCGGGCAGGGAGCTGGGGAAAAGAAGGAGAAATTCCCTAATGCCGCCCCATGCCCTCTGCGACCGAGCGTGGGGAAGTCTAAGCCACCTTTCCTCCGCCGACAGCGGCGAGGGACTCTTTTGTTACCGAAGTAGTATCCTTCCGCGGCCGCCTGCCGGAGTTGCTTCCGGGTCGGCCATTTTGTGTGGCCGCGGCGGGAGGGGCGGGAACAGCCGCGAAGTGGGGGGGCGGGCGAGAGTGGCGGGGGCGGTGCTGCGCGCCGGGAACAGCGGCGTGATCTGGGGGGGGCCCGAGCCGCCGCGTGAGTGGGGTCGGGGCGTGGGAAGGGGTTGGGGGGGGGTGAAGGGGGACCCCCGTGACGGGCGGACTTGAGGGTCTGAGGAGGGGGGGACCCCTGTGAGGGAGCAGTGCCGGGGGCCGATTTGGAGGGGATGGGAGCAGGCTGTTTTGGGGGTCCCGTTGGTTGTCAATATGGGGGCGGCACGGGGGAGGGAGCAAGGGGGGGGTCCCTGAGGCGAGTCCTGGCGCGGGAAGGAGGGTCCCTGCCCCGGGGGAGCTGGGGGGGGGGTCCTCGACCGGGGAGGGGAAATGGGCTCCTATATGCTACAAGGAGGGGGGCTCGGGAGGGGTTTTTTGGGGTGGGGGTGGCGGTGTCTTGAGGCATGTCTGCAGAGCTGGCACCGCCACCGGCTGCTCATGGGTGGGGGGGTTGGGTTTTTGAGAAGCGTGCTCTTCGCTTTTACTTCTGAAATGCGGCGAAGGGGAGGTGGAGGAGTTTGTCAATAGTAATCCAAGCTGCGAATGCTGTAAATAACTTTAAAAAAAAAAAAAAAAAAAGGAGCCTCAGACTTAAATCCTCCCTGAAAGCGTGCAGCTGGGAAGAGAGCAGGAATGCAAGGAGAGGCCTCCAAATAATAAGTGTCAAAGGTTCAGTTTAATATGAGCAGAGAAACTGATGTTTTTTGTTAATGGCCCAGCTTCTCCTTTCTTTTGCAAACGCACACGGAGTGGTGAACTCCAGTCTTGCAAATATGTAAGCTGGTGGTTAACTTTGTGAACGCAGAGTTCAGTGCAACTACTCATGCCCAGAAAACACGCAAATGTTTTCAGCGTGGGCGATGAGAATGAACATTTAAGAAATATTCTCTTTCCTACAAGAAGTGAGAAAGGGGAAAAAAACCCCAAACTCTATAAAGTCCTGAAGGGCAGAGGGGTTGTGGTAGTCACACACACGCATTGTAAATGCATCAAAGGTCCTGATTGCAGTGTAAACTGAGTAACTGCTCTGGGCTCTTGACTTCCAAGCTTCAGGTGTTGCACATAACTAACTGCATGCTCGGAAAAAGCTACATGTGCAGAATAGTTTTATAAAGTGACATGTGTTTGTGGAGGGAGATGATGTGGGTAGTGTGTCCTGCTGAGGTTTGCTGTTTGGCTTTACTTTAAAGGCCTTGTGCTACTCAGCCGGTTCTGTTGGTCACTGAGGAGAGGGTGGGATGTTTCTCTTGAAAGAATAAGAAGGAAATAGAGCTTTCCAACTATTTCATAGAACTGTAATTGAAGGAAAAAAAATCAGTCGAGGGCCTCAGTGCTGTTGGAGTCACTGTTCTGCTGGGTGGCACAGTGCTCATTTGCACAGACGTTTGTTTGTAGCCACTTACTGAACATTCTACATGAGTTAATGGATAGACTTGAAGTCAGGCTTTGATAGGACTGGCCTACCAGCGTAACCCTATCGTTGAGAAAAATGCTATAGTTCACTATTGCCGTAATTATGCTATGCTTTGTGTAGCTTGGAATAGAGACACTGTTGTCCAGTACGTTGAGCACAGCTTTTGGGTTCTGCTCCTTTTATGACCTTGAACAAGACACTGAAGTTACCAAGGTTTGTTTTATCCTCTACCAGCAAAGAACAGGGATAGTTCCCCCATGCTTAGTTGCTAGAGCTGGGGTCAGAGAGTGTCTCAGAGATTAAATCATGTTCCTGAAGTGCTTTAAAAATCAAATGATGTTGTGAACACCTTTGCCGTTGCATTTACAGGTTCTGCTCTTGGAACTGGATCCACATGGGCAAGTCTTTGTGTCCGTGCAAGGTGCTGTTGAGGTAAGCAGGATTTTGCAGGAGCTCTGGAGGCTTGTGGTGTCTGACCTGTTTGCTGAACCCATGTGCTGCCTTCTCTTGATGTTTCAGGGCATGGAACTGAAAAATATGATAAATATTTATGCCTGTTTATTGATCGTGTTGGGTCTAGTTCTGTATGGGAAGATGGTGTGTTCAGATGGGCTGTAGTTGTACAGCACTTTTAAAATGTCTCTGCCTCACTGCTTTTTGTCTGTTTGTTTTCTCTCTTGCTTTTAAAGCAGCTTTCGGCAAATACTTGTTCCCATGTATGAAGATGTCCTTAGTGGACCTAGGGAAGAGGTTGCTAGAAGCAGCTCGCAAAGGCGAAGATGACGAAGTGCGAAAGCTGATGGCAAGCGGTGCTCCCTTCACCACTGACTGGGTACGTCGGGGCGATAGACGTTGGTTTTCTGTGCGAAATGGGTTGCCTGCACTCTTTAGGGCTGAACCTAAAGGATACAAATGGAAATTGGAGCAGTAAAACCAGAGTGTGCATTGACAGAAAATGCCTCTCTGGATTTCTGTGGCAGAGCAGATTCCAGATAAAGCACTTTAAAAACCAAGACTTTCCTCAGGCAAAGGTGAGTTGATGTTTGTGTAAAGATTGATCTCTGCCTAATCCACGAGAGCTAAATCACAAGTGCCATGCTGCCCCGGCCAGCAGTGTATGTAGGGTTTGATGCTTTAAGACGTTCAGTTCCCAACAGCTGAGATAAATGATGAGTCAAGTCAAATTAGAAGAACTGTTAAACCTGTCAGTAATAGGAAGTTCTTTTAAGAATGCTTTATTTAATTGTTTAAATTTTCTCAGTCGAGAAACTCATCTTTGGGGTGGTTTTTTTGTTCCCTTAAAACCCTGAAAACAAACCAGCCCATCCCGAGTTGGAAAGGAAATAAAAGCTTTAATGAAACTGAAGAATAACAGTTGGATAAACAAGGAACAAACAAGTCATTGGTAGCCATTTTCCATCACCAGTTGTCATCATTTCCTAACTTACCAGTGTGTTCATTCATAACTTTGCGAGATGAAGGAATTAACTGTATCAAGAGGTAGCAGAGCCTAGTAATATTGTAATACTGCCCTTTTCTGACCAGTGGTGAGATTATTTGTCATGATATTGAAATGGCAGAGGTGTCCTGCTGTGGTTTGGAAAAGAGGCTCAGTGATGAAGGGGTGGCACAGTGGAGAAATTAAAAGCATGTTTGATCTTCAAGTTACCAGATAACGTAAAGATTCCTAGAAAATTTGAGGTTTGCTGGGAAAATTATTGGATGTGCAGCCCCCTATTTCTAAGTGGAGAAAAAAAATTAATTTATTCCAGAAGCTTTGTCATTTTAATTACTGCTGGATATACGCGTGGTGATTACTGTGCCTGTCCTCTTTTGCTGTGAACAGACAGTAACTC
The DNA here is from genome assembly GCF_947461875.1 of Haliaeetus albicilla. Classification (NCBI taxonomy): domain Eukaryota; kingdom Metazoa; phylum Chordata; class Aves; order Accipitriformes; family Accipitridae; genus Haliaeetus; species Haliaeetus albicilla. The sequence goes on along the minus strand of NC_091492.1, from coordinate 24,645,381 downwards.
TTCTAAATTAACACACAGCTTGGGACGTCGCCTCTTCACCTCGCTGCCCAGTACGGCCACTATTCGACAGCAGAAGTGCTGCTTCGAGCTGGTGTTAGCAGAGATGCCCGAACAAAAGTGGACCGGACACCACTACATATGGCTGCAGCTGACGGACACACTCATATTGTAGAACTGCTAATTAGGGTAAGTATAGCAAATTAGGTATCACTTTAAGGCTGGTCTAAATCACCCTTGGAGTTCAGTGTTGATGTCCCTGTTCAAATGCTAGTGCAGGCACTACCTTTAAGACATTGAGAGGAGACAGCGCGCAGACAAGTAACGCTTATTTCTTTCAGAACGGGGCTGATGTAAATGCCAAGGACATGCTAAAAATGACTGCTTTGCACTGGGCAACAGAGCACAACCACCGAGACGTCGTAGAGCTGCTGCTCAAATATGGAGCTGATGTCCATGCTTTCAGCAAGTTTGATAAATCAGCTTTTGATATTGCTTTGGACAAGAACAATCCAGAGACTCTGGTAATGCTACAGGTAGGTTGAGGAGGGAGAAACTTGTTGGTAATTCTCTGGCCCACAGCTGTATCTGCGCTAGAGTGAGAGGGATCCTGTTGTGTCTGATGGGATCGTTCTCTGTTTGCAGAGAGAACCAGAAATATGGAGGTGGATGAGGTTTGTTTTATTTCTACATCAATTAGTCCATGCCTATTAGGACTCAGTGGGTGATAGGGTTTACTACCACAGATCTTGTGCGGTCGTAGTGTAAGTTGCCAAGTTTAGGTGGCAGTTTTGTCACAGCTTTTGCACTGGTGTCCCTGATGCATTGCAGAGAGAAATAATCTGTCTCTCAGATGTTTCAAGGATGCTAAATACCATTGCTTACCATAGAAAGCATGACAAATGTCTGCCCAACCCCACTCTTTCCTAGGAAGCAATGCAGAACCAGGTAAATACTCATCCAGAGAGAACAAATCCCATCACCAACACTGTGACTCTCACCTCACCATTTATTCTTACGCCAGGGGAAGTTCTCAATCTCACTAGTCTCGTCTCTTCAGCAAACACCAAAACAACCTCAGGTAAGGTTTTAAGTGACCTTGAATGGCAAAGTCTTGAAAAAATCTCCTAATACTGCTTACCAGTAGAGGGCAGATGGTCATTTAGTAGAGGAAAAGTGGTGAAATGTAGCCAAACACACCCAACTACTGCTTCCTGCCCTAGAATATTTTTGCTGTCAGAGGTAACAAAGCAGTTTTCTAGCTGATGTAAATAAAGGTGGTTCCACTGTGAGTGGCAAAGCTCTGCTGAGCTCAGCTGTGGGGCTGCTCCAGGTCTGTTACAAGCAACAGAGCTTGAGAAAATGGATTTGGCTGATTGCAACAGAAGAATAATGAGAGTTATTGCCTGTGCCAAATCCTGAGCACTGCAGAGCGGTTGGGGAACAGTTTGCTTTGTTCTTTACTGGCTACAAGAGTTGAGTGAATGTTTTGTTATATATAAATGTTGAGTAAGGAAACTGCAGAATAAGCAGGTCTATTGGATATGTAGATTACTCCTTATTTCTTCTGTCCCACTTATTAGATGGAAATAATTAGGTTCCTCATTGTTCTGTGAGCCTTATTTTCATGGGGAAAACACTTTTAACTTAAGGCTGAGGGCAAATTCTTTGTGTAATTCCAATTTTCATAACTCTTGAAGTGAATTTTGTGTATTTGGGGAAATCCAAACCATTGTTTCTTTTCAGTCTGAAGGAGGCTACTAAGTACAAGTTTTGTGAAGCTATTTGGCCTCATCCTGCAAACACTTCTGCATGTGAGTAATTCTTTCATTAGTGGGACTGTTCACATGCGTGAATGTTTGCTTATCAGCTAGAGAGTGCTTTTAAAATCCCAGATACTGATGTTCTGCAGTCCCACCCAGGCCTCTCTGCCTATGCCGGGCCACAGCGACTTCAGCAACACTGCAGACTTGCTCTCAAAGCTTTCAGGGCTGCTCGCAGCTTTGAGGCACTGACAGACCCTAATTTAGAAGGGGAGAAATGACCCAAAGCGTTCTTCTTCCACCCATGAGGAAAATGCAGCGTGGCTGGCGCAGAACATCTTCAGTCAAGGATATTCCACAAACTCAAAGGGGCATAAAACTTGGGATTTTTGTATCCTGGATGACGCTCTGGCCATGATCAGTGTCACTCTCTGCAGACGGATCTGGCTTTGCCTGGAAGCCAGGTAGGAGTCACAGAGGCCAATGCCATGCTGAAAAGCTGTTAGAAAACTTCTGATTTCCAGCTTAAACACATTCACAGCCTGTTTAGACCTTCTGGTGCAAATACAGCCCTTTAGTTGAAATCATTCTTCTTTTTCCATCGCCTCCATCCCTTTGATGTGGAAATCAATCCTGTCCCCTCTCTGCCTTTGTTTCACTGGGCTAAGCAAGCTGGTCACCCCGAGTCCCTTGAATCCGTCCACGGTATGTGGGTGAGCGGCTGCAGGCAGCGTTCCAGATGAGCTCTTGGCACTGGCCTTGTAAATCCTTGTCTCTTACTGCACCTCTCCTTGTCTATCCTGCAATGTAATTGCCTTTTTCAGTGCCACAACACGACAATGGCTTATCGTCCACATGTGACTGGGCTAAAATACCGTGGGTTTTTCCCCCCATGACACTTCAAGCATTGGCAGTAGCTGGTCAGTGTGAAAATAGATGGTGTCTCCTGCTCTAGGCCATGTCAGGAGGTTTTTTGCTCATTTCCCACAAGAGGGCATCAGCGACTGCACCTTCATTACAATAAAAATCTCTTCTTTAACTCTTATGACTAATAATTTTTCTTACCCCTCTTAAAATTCACTGTCTTCTGTTATTGAAAAGGTTTTTAAATGGGAACAAATATCTTTAGCTGGTCTGAGGAAATCTGGTTACAAAGCTGCTGAAAACAGTCACTAGGCCTGTGGCATTTTCATGTGCCTAGCCTATGGCTTTGTGAAAGTATCGTTCTTTGAAAATAAGTCCCTTGATAACCTTTGTAAAATCAGGAGCCAGTGAGAAAGACAGAAAATAGATTGCAGGGGTTAAGGCAGGGGAACTTTAGATGAACTTCCCTTTGTGTGCTTATAATCTATTTATCTACGCTGGCAATGAGGTACAGGATCTCTTTTTTTTTTTTTTTTTTTAAGAGGAATTGTGGGTTATATGCTCTGAGTTTGCACCCGTTTAATTAATTTCCTGTTCCATTCTTACTAAGTCTGCCTTTGAATAGGAATTACTATGGTCAATTGGAGGAAGAAACATTGTTTTTTGGAACTGAGAAGACTTGTTTATCCCATTCAAATCAATACACCATTGCAGTGACTGTGGTCTTTCCGCTACTGAACCTGAGAAGGGAGGAAGAAAGGACCTGCATGCCCAGTACATTGAAATAAAGTGATACATGTAGCCAATTTCTGCCTTTGAGCAAAAGTCTCTGTTAACTGACTTGTGCTGAAACGCTTGGTCCATGAAGTAATTCTGAAGACTGTACTTTCCCAACTGAGGGAGGACCTGGGTGCTGTAATATACTCATAATAGCCAACATGTTTAATATATTCTTTAGGTTTTGCAATTTTGAAAGTTGCAGTACAATGCGAAGCCAAGTAATTACGTGTGTAGCAACCTCTCTGTGCAACATTACAGCAATCAGACTCCAGCATGTCTGTGAGTGTGATCAGGCAGCGCAGCTGCGTCTCGAAGGGCTGTCTGTGTCTCCAGATCAAAGCTCGGCATGCCAACTAGCCCGGTAGACAGCCTGCCTTTCTGTAGTTCTTACAATAAAGCTGCAGCAAGTCAGTTCACATTTGCTGTTCTTTTTGTTACGTAATTCAGAAAAAACTTAATTAAATACTTGCTTTAAATGCAATTAAAATTATCATAAAATATGCAGAGTGGGTACAGTCTGTCATAAAGTAATATCAAAGCCCCTTTTACAGTTAGCAGTAGGAGGGGCACCTCTCATGAAAAATATGTACCACCTCCCTTTCTCCATTGACCAGTGGGAGCCCAGAAAATTCTTCATAGCTGATGTCTTGATCTTTAGATGACAAAATTGTTGCATTCTGACTGCTTTATTTGCTGTTTAGATATGGCAGATCCTGACAATCCTTCAGTTTGCCCTCATCTTTCCCAAGCAGGTGACTCGCATGTCTCTACAGTGCAGTTTTCCAATTCAACAACCTCTGTGCTTGCCACGCTTGCAGCCCTTGCTGAAGTATCAGCACCACTTTCCAACTCAAACAGAGACACAGGTAGGGGAAACGGGTCAGATGCCGATTCAAATTTGTGTTGTTCTAGCGAGTATCTTGCCAAGAAAGTGGAGGAGATTTAAGACGTGGAAGTGAATTTGCCTTTCAGGGTAAAGAAAAGATGACAATAAATATTTGTGAAGCTGTGGGTTCATTTTGTTTATTTATTTAATCCCAGTTCAAACTTAATGAAAAAAACAGCAATGGTTACCAATAGAAGTAACTTAATTTTTATTAACCAGCATGTCTGACCCTGACATCACAGTACGTTGCTCTTGATGTGCTTTCACAGTTATATAAAAAAGAAAAAAAAAACCCCAACAACAAAAAAACCCCCTCCAGAACATGAGTTTACTTTAATATATAAATGTAGATAAATATTTTTAAGAAGGAAATTGTCTGAAATGCTTTCTGTCCCCAGTTTGTGGTAAAATGTTGGTAGTCAAAAAAATGTTTTGAGTCTCTTGAGGATCTGGTAACTTTTTCTTATGGAAAGGTTTGGGCGTTTTTTGTGTTTGGGTTTTTTTATGATCTTTCATGGTATGTTTGTGGAGTGTAATGTTTGACCTTTTAATTAACTTCAGATTTAGAAATTTGATAAAGTTAAAGTTTATATAATCCTTTCACCTTGGAATTAATTTATTTTCCCCAAAGCTAAATGTTTTCCTAGAATCTAGAGATGAGCAATTTGACTTCTTTAAGCTGCTGGTGCCACACCACTGATTCCTTGACCTGCAGTGCTTGAGTGTTTTCCTCTTTGGCACCCAGAGCGCACATAACAGGTCAGATCCCCTCTGTTTCCTGCGCTTGCAGCATACGCTGGGAGCAGGATGCAGCCGAGGGTTTGCAATCCTGATTATTTGTGCAAGCCATTAAGTTACACAAGAAGTGTCCTGGGGAGTTGAACCAGTCCGTGGTCATCCAGCCAAACCAAATAGCCTCCTCATGGTTGTTTGGCCATGCTCGTGCAGACAGGGCTCTTGAGGCATGAAGAGTTTTTTTGTGTGTGGTTTGTCTTCATTAGAGCTGGGGGAAGGGTTGTGGAAGGAAGCTTTGCAGAGCCAGGTCTGCTTAACAGCTGACAGCTGCCTCCAGCTCCAGGCCTTTTAGTTTAATATGCTTGGATGCTAGTACTTATTAATTAACACAAAAAATGCTGGCTTTACTCTAGAAGACTTGTTTTGCTGAAGTGTAGTGGATTTTATTTTCTTTTCCCCTACTAAGACTTACTGTATTTCCCGATTTTTTTTTTTTTATCCCCCCCCCCCCCCCCCCCCATAAGCGGGCATCCCAGGAGTCTCAAGCTGCGTGCTTGAGCTTTTTCACTAGACTTCAGTTTCTATTCAAGGAAGAGAGAAGGAAACGCTGACTTTTTTTGGCACTTACTTTATTTCTCAAGGTAAGACGGAGGAAGTAGTGGAAGCAAATTCTGTCGATTCTGCCATACAACAAGTGGTTGGCAGTGGAGGGCAGCGCGTCATCGCCATTGTAACAGATGGAGTTCCCCTGAGCAGCCTGCAAACGGCCATCCCCACCAGTGGCCTCAGCCAGCCCTTCATCCTAACCATGCAAGATGGACAGCAAGGTAAGAAGGAGCTGAACTTGGAAGGCAGCGCTGAGGATTAACTTCAAAAAGAGAAAAAGAAACTGCTGCCTGTGAACCCTGTCGAGCCCCGCAACGCTGGCGGCTGGTGTGATGTGGCTTGTTGGCGCTGTGATGTAACAGATCCATGCCTGACTGCTGGGCCCCAGGAGGGGTTAAAATGTCTGTGAGACTTACGTCAGTGGTAAAGCTTGCCAGCAACTTATTTGTAGCTTAGTACACATTCACACTGCTATGCTTTAATATTTTGGTCTTTGCGTTAAGACCAAACACCTTTAGTAGAATGTTGCAGGAGGAGAAATGCCGAGTTAGCCGTTCTTTTTGGCAGCTGGGCAAAGACAATTCCTTTATCTTGTGGCGAACTTCCTGGTCTGGGAGTAAATCACGCAGCTGATGAAACTGCAACCTGTTACCTTTAGCAATCACTCCATTGTTCTTGTAAAACTTAGTATTAGGCCATTAAGCTTAAATATACCTTTTCTTCCCATAACTCTGGTTATATTGCCTAGGGTGATATAATCTTATCAATTTTACAAGGCAAATGTAAATCGTGTTCAGTAAAGCACGGCAGAGCTCCAGAGTGCTCTTACAGTGAATTTTTGTTTCTTCAAGGGATGTAATTCATCAGCCTTGTCCACTACCGACAATTCTTTTAGCATGTCCTAGGGATACTCCGTTATTTGGATTAATGTTGGTGCAGAAAAAGAGGATTAGGAAGCAGAGCAGCTCTCCTGTAACGTGCATACAGTGCTACAATGTGAGATGGGTTACATCAGTTGTGTCTGTTTACAGACTTCATGAGTGAAAAGCAATTTTCTAAAGCTGTTAATTATTCAGAATTATTTGCCAAATTACTACAAATAATTCCTGGCTTGTAACCTGTTCTGAGCCTAAGGAAGACAAAGGGAGAACTGTTCAGATAGTGCTACCTTCAGTAGCTCACGTGGTGCCTTTCTCCTTGGCTGGACGAATTCTTGCTACTGGCTTCCCAAAGTGAAAACCCATGTTTGCAGATTTAAAATGTGTTTGTTCTCTGGAGTATTTGCAGCTCTTGCATGCGCTTAAAGCTGATTCAGAGCTTAGCCAGTGGGACTGTGTACTGGGAATTTTCGAGAAGAGCTTTCTATTCCTCTTGCTTAGTCTGTCCCAGCTATTAACTGCATTACTGAAGCATTGGATTGGTAGTTTTTACCTTGTTCTCTAAGATGGAAATCTTTGATTTCAGTTTCTGTCAGCCCTGTTGTGGTGAAATATTCAGGTATTTCAGAGGCCTGAGTAGAGAAAACTGGAAACCCAGTCCAGAGTTTCTCTCCTCTCTGGGAAGACTTCAGCATTGCTGATCAGCAGGTCTCCTCTTTTTCTCCAGAACCACGCTAATGCACTGACTTCAGAGAAGTCTTTTAGGAAACATCTGTGCAAAAGCATGTCTCGCACTGTATAATTTGTCACCTTTTAATTTTTCAGTTTTAACTGTACCTGCTGGTCAGGTTGCAGAAGAGACTGTTCTTGAAGACAAAGGTGTCGCAGAAGACGAAGAAAAGCCACTGGCTAAGAAGCAAAAAGTGGAACAAAATACAGATGACTTAAAGGAAGACAAGGTAGATACTGCAGCTTGTAACTTTGATTGCTGTTGTCTCCTGCATGTTTCTCTGCTGTGCTGAGGATGTCGGGCTCCCGGTCTGCCAAAGCCATCTCAGAATAGAAATGAGCTGCGCCCTGCTCGGCTGAGTCTGGGGATGTCTCTGTAACAAACTCTGCTCAGAGGTTCCCTGCTCTTCCCGCGCATGGTCCTGTGTTAGCAGTGAACAGGCAAGAGGTTGAAAGGAGCGGTGCTCAGTTGGATATCGATAGGAGGAAAAGAGCCAGCTAAATCACTTGTGGCTGTTTTGCCTGTGCTGAAGGTGTAGCTCAGGGTTTTTAGATTAGTCGTGGTCGTTTACTGAGATTATTTAGGATTTCCTGTAGAAGCAGAGCATTACAGGCTGGGTGTAAGCCAAGCCTCAGCTCTTCACAAAGCAGCAGGAATGACTCTCCCATCACTCTCTGTTGGGGAGGAAGAACGTTCTTGATTGCCTCTCAACTTTTCAGCACTAATAGCTCTTTATTTTTCTTGCATCTTGGTTACACCTGCTTCCAACCTTTGAAATTCACGACAGTGAGATCATGCATAACTTCCCAGCCCACCTCCCTGCATGCTGTGGGGACACCTACCAGCCAGTTTGTGCATCCCCGTGTTCCGGTTGCCTCTGGTAATGTGTGACAAGCAAACCAGTTGAACAGAACTTGACCCAAGCACATTTCAAGCGCTGCCTAAGAGCATTTTGCTTTTATGACTCGTAACTGTTGGAGTGCTTGCACACCCCGTTGCCTTCATGTCACAGGTTGGGCCTCCATCGTGGGCTCTCTCAACTTTGTTTTCTGTAGGACAGTGTTGAAAGGGAAGTGCTACAGCAGCAGTTGCAAGAGGCGAACCGGAAGGCTCAGGAATATCGCAGCCAGCTCATGAAGAAAGAGCAAGAGGCGGAGGAGTACCGGCTGAAGCTGGCAGCCATGGTGAGGCAGCAGCCCAATGGAGTGGAGGTGACAGTGCTCGAAGAGGTCGCTGAGGTTGACCCGCTTGTGGTAACCTCGGAGGACATCAAGGAATCCGTTCTGGCCATGCTAGAAACAGATCAGCCAACCGATACAACTGTGGAGACTGTAACCTCCTAATCCTTGGTGATTGACTGGGTTTTGTACGGGAAAATAACCTTTTTTTTTTTTGTGTGTGTGTGTGTGTGTTAAATAAGGTGCTGTTGGCAAGTGGTGTTGGAGCAGAGGGCTGTTGTCAAAGCCACCCCGTTGCTGGGGGTAGAAGCTTCTCCAGCCACTTGCAATGTAACTCTGCTTTCAGCGTGGTGCCAAAAGGTGCTTTTAAAGCTTGACCTTGAGAGATTGGAAGCTTTTTAACAAAATCTTAGCCAGTGAGTGACCTAACGGCTTATTTGGTGATGTCAATACCTGCATTGTTGGGGAGTGGAAAAGAAATACCTCATTGCCAAAGCAGCTGGTATTAGCGCTCAGCTGCCTGGAAGTTACAGCACTGAAAACAGACTTTCTGCAATAACCTGAGGTGTTCGCTCCCTTTGGCGAAGTCGAGTGGCTGGATCTGGACCTTCAGAAAAAGTCGACTCTTGGGGTGTTGCTTTAAAATCTTCAGAGGTGTGGAGGGGATTTCCCCTTTCAGCCAGAGAGCAAGTTACGTTCTTTTTCTTGCAAAACCATGAATCTCCTTGATGGAGGCAACCTTCAATGCAAGAGCAAAGGCCAGGCTGAATGTCTGTCAGATGGAGCATTTCACGCTATCAGGGAATACCACGCTTCACACTCTGTGTTTCAGGAACAATTTGGGGAAGGTCTTTGTCAGACCCCTTAACTACCCAGAGGGATTGCAAAAAATTCCTCCTCAGTTTTATGGTATTTAGTCAAATGTTCTATTTGACACTTCTGCGCTGAACAGTAGCATTAACTGATTATATATGCAAAACTATACATACGGTGGTTGCTGCAAGACAGCTTGAGAGTCGAGTTGTCTCTGGAGATATATATGTCACTTTTTTTTACTAAACAGTTTTTATTTTTAAAGATACTAAAACCTTTTTTAAGAAGCAGCTGATCTTGTTACTGAAATGTTCGTGGTTTTTTTTTTACTCTCTGCAGGCCCATTTAGTGCAGGGATCCATTTAGTACGGTGGATTGTGGGTTTCAAGACAGCAGGGAACTGATTGGAAGCACCCCGAGTAATTGCGTGGAGCTCAATAGTGAAAGGTTATCAAGGGAAGTTTAGAAAAATACCATCACGCAAGCTGTGCTGTCGGCCGTGAAAAGGTTTTAAGGGCAAGGAGTGACTTGCAGGTCTGAGGCCCTAGCAGATGGGCTGCTCCCTGAGAATGTCTTCCTGCCAGACAATCCCTAGCTCTTTTGGCCTGTAGTTTACTGATTTAGGGTTTGTTGGGGTTTTTTTTGCCCTAGTTTTGTAACCATTGGCAGGATTCAAGGTAACAATTTGATTTCATGGTCCTTGCATTGCATTTTTCTGTGTTATTTCCAAGCCTGTCTGGATAATGCGTTTTTCTCTTGGTTCAGGTACTGCCTTTGTTACTGTTTCTTTGCTGATAGATCAGCCCATATTGTGACATTGGAGATGTAATACAGACTAACAAGTTCATAAAGGTATGAATGTGAGGTCACAGCTCCAAAGGAATCTCTCACCCCAAGAGGAAACTGCTTTTCATATTAAAATCAGTCAGTTCCTTGTGGTTGGACCTGAAAGGAAGGAGGGATCTGCCGAAATCCCCTCTTCAGCAACGTTTCACAGTGTTTCACTGGTTGGGTTCACCAGCGAGTGGTAGGAGAGGAAGGTTTATGTGACTGTTGTAAAGGCTTCGTGAGACTTGCTGAATTTCGAGAATCTAAGTGCATTTATTTATAACCAGTGTAGCTATATTTATAAATAAGACTTTTTTTATCTTTTTCCAAAAGATGTTTTGAAGAAGGCTTTAATAATTATTTTTTATGAACAAATGTTTGGAGAGACTTGGGTCCTGGCTGTTGATTACTTCAGTGTTTCCTCACTGACTTCAAGCATGCGTTATTTTCTTTTGTTCCCCAGAACATTGATGGTTTGGGTCTGTTTGAACTAAAAATCTGCGTCGGAGGGTTCAAGGCAGTATTAAAGTAAATCCAGGCAGATTCTTCTAATACCCAGAAGCATTTACGGATGTAAAGGGACACTGTCAATTTTGGCTTTTACATTTCGCCTGAAATTTGTGCTTATTATTTGTAAATTTGAAGAGCTCAGCAGCTGTAGCATATATAAACACTGCGTTGTGCCTTTGACAGCACTGCGATTCTCAGTTATTTCCATCCTTCTCCTGAAAAGGGTCGGTTTTGCCAAAAAGTCCCTTCAGCTGGGAAACAAACTTCCCCTTCAGAAGAGGAGGAAAAGAAAAAAAAAGTCCGTGGCACTCACGGTAACTGGATTTGGTTTATAGAGTTGGAACAAATAAAGCTGACAGTGTTCTTACTGCTTTGCCTTGTGGGGGGCTTAAATCACACTTTAATTTTATTTTTAGAAATACTCCCATACGGGTCTGAACAAAGACGAGGAGAATTTGATCTCTGCCCAGCGTTTAGAAAGAATTTAAACCCTGCTGCAGCCGTTGCTCTTCCACAGAAAGGATTTGGAGCTTTTTAAGCCAAGACCAGCAGTTTTCTGGTCAGTGCGTAGTCAGCTGTGGCAGCGTAGGGCTGTTCTGAAGCGGGTAAATAACCTCCCACTGGAGTCTGGGCCGGACTCTGCTGCGTCAGGGCTTTTCTCACCCACACCTTTGCCATCCTCGCACCACTTTCACCGGCCAGCGCAGGATTCGAAGAGGTTAAAGGCTAAACAAAGCCCTTTGCTTTCAACGGCTGTGTTCTTATCGAGGCAGAGCAGCCCAGCTCCCCTCCGCCCACACCTCCAGCCTGACTTCCCCTCTGCTGCGAGCTTGGGATCGCACCAGCGCTTGCCTGCGTGCTTCTGCGGGTGGGAGAATCCCGGTTCCTTTCCCAGAGACGCCAATGCAGAAGTTGCGGTCTTAAAACAAACGTGGGTTGTTTCTCCTCGGTGGAGGAGGTGGCGCGGCACTAATTGAACCAGTTTAGGTTTGATTAGAGGTCTGTTTGCCTCTTGTTTGCAGTAACCAGCTCTAAACAGTTCCCTTTATCCTAAATCGGAAACAGGGCGTTGTAAATCCGGTGGGGATGAGCGGAGGAGGTCACGGAAACGTGAGCTAAATCCTCTCCAGACAACTGTGAGGGCAAATAGCAAACCCCGGGAGTTAAGCTGAGTGGGGCGCAGGTCCCCCGGAGACCTTGGCTGGGGCCTTCCCTGTCCGTACCCCCCTTCCACTCCGACCCACCACCTGTGGGGTGGTTCTTGGTGCCAAATCTGATTATTTCTTTAATCTCGCCTTTATCAGATTGTTTTCCCCCATGCCAGGCACAGTGCCGGGGTATTTATCGCAGAATAAATGGCCGCTTCACAGTGGCAGGTCCCTTGCGGACCCCGTTAGCGCTCTGATGAGGAACCAAGTGCTTGGGACCCCTTTTCTACTGAGGGTTAAGGTTTGGAAATGCAGAAGTTTCAACATTTATACTTTTTTTTTTTTTTTTGTGTACTATGTTTCTTAATAAAATACCATGCCCTCAGTGAGCAGCTTTCCTTCACCCCTGGTGTCAGTCCAGTCCCCCTAAGCCACCACCTTGCCAGCCCCTTCATGTCCTCGGGTGTCCCACGTGCCACTGTCTCTGTGAGGACAGCCCAGGGCCACCATGCTGGACTCAGGGGTGTCCTGTCCCCATCCCACTCCCCACCCTTGCCCTGGACAGAGCCAGGCAAGCAGCTGCGTAGGAGCGACCATGTATTTAATTGCCACGGCTGGCACAGGGCTGAGCCCTGGTCCTACACAGTAGGATGAACCGAGCTCTGGTGCAGAGAGCTGCCATGTCCGACACCCTTCCTGCTGTCCCCAGGGTGGGGGGGCTGTGGCCATCAGGGTGGGCAGCAGCAGCTCCAATGACCCCCAAAGCAGTGAATAAATTAGAAAGGATCAAAAAATGAAAAAGCCCTGGGAGCTGGGGGATCCTGTCACCCTGGGCAGGGAGACAGGGCAGGGTTGGGGGTGGACACATGGGACCCTCACCACCCAAGGGAAAGAGATGGGGGCAGCCTGGGGATATGGGGACCCTCATGGCTCAGGGCATGGAGCCAGGGAAGGGAGGACCCTGCCACCCAGGGTGGAGGATGGCTCGGGTCCCCTGTGCCAGCTGCAGCAGGGGTGTCCTCGGTGGGGGGCTCAGGGCTGCCCGGGGGCTGCCGGCACCAGCAAGGGCTTGGGCAGCACTGGGGGCTTCATGGAGAGGGAGCGCTCCAGGGTGCTGGGCCGCGGGCCCCAGGGTGGCCCCCCCGGCGCCCCTAGTGAGTGCATGCGGGTAAGCCCCCGGGCCAGGCCGGGTGGTCTCGTGGGCGTCCCTCCCAGCGAGTGTCTTTGTGCCAGGGGTCGCCTGGGTGGCGGGGGGCTGTCAGGGGGCACATCCAGCCGCCGGGGTGCCCCGTCACGGGGAGCCAGGGGAAGGTTGGGGAATGGGGCGCCCGGCTGTACCCGGTTGGCAAAGGAGCTGGCGGCTGGGGGGGTCACCGGCCACCCCGAGCCCCCCGTCCTGTGCAGCCGCTGCAGCAGCTCCTCCAGGGTGGCCTTGGGTGGGGGTCCTGGGCCGGGGGGCTCTGGGCAACCTGGGGTGTTGAGATGGGTGGCCTGGCCACGTCGGTGTTCTGCCACTCGCTCCTGGGGCATCTTGGTGGGTGGTTGCGGGGTGGCCTCAGGGGTGGGAAGCTCGGGGGGGTCCCACAGGCCCCCAGCCCCTCCCTGGGGCGGCAGCAGGGGGTAGAGGCGGGGGGCAGGTGGCTGGGCCAGGGGCCGTGGGGTGGCAGGGGACTCCAGGGGTCCCTTGGGGACAGCAGGGCGACGGTAGCAGGCTGCCAGCAGCCCAGCAGCCAGGGCACCCAGGGTGAAGGCGCCCAGCACGCAGCCCACCAGCACTGGCACCGGCACCGTCGCTGCAGCTCCCGTCTCGGCCTGACGCACCCCTGCGGGAGCACCCATCAGCCCGCCATGTGTGTGGGGGACCCAGACCCCAACCTGGACCCCCCTGGGGATCCCTCTTGGTCCCTGGGGTCCCTCTCCCACCCCTGGGTTCCCTTCCTGGTCCCTGGGGTCCCCCCACCCTGGGTCCTTCTCCTGTCCCTGGGGTCCCTCCTGGTGCTGGGGTCCTTCCTCCACCCCTGGGGTCCCTCTCCCATCCCCAGGGCCGCTGCTGGTCTCTGGGATCCCTGTCCCATCCCTGGGATCCCTTTCCTGTCCCTGAGGGTGCCTTCCTGGTCCTTGGGATCCCCCCATCCCCAGGGTCCCTTCTAGTCCCCGGGGTCCCCCAACCTCTGGGATCCTTCTCCCACCCCAGGGGTCCCTCCTAGTCCCTGGGTTCCTCCCATATCCCTCCCTGGTCCCCAGGGTCCCTCCCAATGGGTGTCCAGGAGGGACAGACGGGGTGTCACTGACCATGGGCCAAGTCCCCGTCACCGTCCCCCGCAGCCGGTGCATCTGTGAGAGCAGAGTGGGGTCGGGCCAGGCCACCCACGTTGCCTGGGACCACCTGTGCCCCCCCACACTGTCCTCCACATCCTCCAGTGTCACCCGCATCCGCCTGTGACCTCATGTCCCCAGAAGTTCCCATGGTGACCCTCTATGTCCCCCAATATTCCCATGTCCCCAATGCCCCCAGTGTCACCCATGTCCCCCACCCGTCACCTTGGCAGGTCCCAGTGATCCCAGGGGATCCCTCCACGTCCTGCTCGAAGCCACTCCTGGGGGACACGGGTGGAATGTCACCCACTATCCCCAGTGTCCCCACCCCACGAGGAAGGGACCCAGGAGACTGGGAGGGGGTAGCCCCCAGGGAAGGCCACTGCGGGGGACACTTACGGAAGGTCCTCGGAGAAGGGGACACAGCCCCTGGGGGGCAGCCAGACGCAGTAGGGGTCACGGGCGGCCAGGCAGCTCCTGCGTGGGGGGACCCAGGCAGCTGGGTGCTGGAGCTGCCCCTGCACGTCCCTGTGCCCTTGCACGCTCTTGCACACCCCTGTTCCTCGCACACTCTCGCACACCCCTGGCCCTCGCATACCCTTGCACGCCCCTGTGCCCTCGCACACTCTTGCACACCCCTGTGCTCTCACAGGTCCCCGTGCCCTTGCATGCCCTCGTGCCCTCGCATGCCCCGTCCACCCCCCGCTCACCTGCGGCAGGCGCCGTGTCGGGCGCAGCGGCTCAGGGGCAGACGCACCAGGCACCCAGTGAAGGCGACGTAGAGCTCCCGGCCCGGTGGGTGCAGCTCCAGCCCCAGCACCCGGCTGGCGCCCCGCGGCCCCCGGCACCTGCACCCCCCATAGCACCCATCGTGACTGCACCCCACCTCAGCACCCACAGTCCCACGGCACCCCATGGCACCTTGCAGCTCCACGGCACCCGCCAGCAGCCCGTGGCACCTGCATGGCCCTGCAGCACCTGCATGACCCCATGGCACCCATCAGCTCCCCATGGCACCCACATGGCCCCCCCCCAGCACCCATCAATGCCCTATGGCATGCGCATGGCCCCCCAGCATCCATGCGGTGCCCACACTACCACTGCACCCATTGGTGCCCGCTGCCTACCAGCACCCATCAGCACCCATGAGCCCCCCCAGCACCCATGGTGCCCACAAGCCCCCCAGCACCCACGGTGCCCAGGTGCCCCCCCCAGCAGCCCCAGCCCCGGATACCCAGTGCCTGGCACTCACCGCCTGGGGTCGTAGAGGCTGATCTCCTCCAGCAGCAGTGTCTCAGCGCTGGTGTCCCCGGTGTCACCAGGCTCTCGGCTGTCACCGGGTGCCGGGGTGCTGCCGGGGTGCCGCGTGGCCCGGGGGTGCTGCGCGGCCGCCAGGACCTTCAGCACCCGCCCGTCCTCAGCGCCCAGGAAGAGCACGGTCTGGTTCCCCTGTGGCCCCGCGCCCGTGTCCACCGCCAGCTGCGTCAGCCTGCGCCCAGCACACCCTCGCACCCACCATGCACAGGGCCTTGCATGCCACTCTGCAGCCACTCGCACACCTTTGCACCGTGGTCTTGCACACCCGTGCACCAGGGCTTCGTGCTGGCTTGCACTGGGGCTTTGCACACCCTTGCATGGGACCCTTGCACACACTTGCAATGGGGCCTCGCACACTGTTGCACACCCTTACAGCAGGGCCAGGTCTTACATGCCCTCACATAGCCTTGGCCGGGACTTTGCACATCTTTGCACGAGGGCCTTGCACGCCCCTTGCACCAGGGCCTTGTGCACCCTTGCACAGGGGCCTTGCATGAGGACCCTCCCCACCCCACAGCACCCACAGGACTGGCTGCACCCTCACCCCCCCTGCACACTCACACCCTCCTTGCATGAGCTACCTACCCCCTGTCCCCAGGGCCACACATCCCCTAGGCCACCCTGTCCCCGAGGCCACCCTGTCCCCCCGCCGGGGCACACCTGGTGCCGGTGCGGGTGAAGAGGGGCCGCCCGCCAGCGGGTGCCACAGCACCGTGCAGCAGTGGGTGCTCCTTGGCGAAGACCAATGTCTCGTCAGGGAAGTCCCCGGAGGTGACAACACCGGCGGCCAGTCCCATCCCAGCGCAGCAGCCCGGCCTGCAGCACAGCCAGCGTGGGGACCCAGGGGTCCAGGCAGATGCCGCACCCCAGGGGGACCCAGGTGTCCAGGCTGGGGGGTGTACCTGGGTCGGGGCACCCTGTCCTCGGGCACTGGGGCCCAGGTGCCAGCGGTACCGCGGGGTTCGGCGAAGGGTCCCTCGAACGCCCGCTCCACGTCCGCCAGGTAGAAGGCGCAGACGGCAGAGCCGGGGATGCTGCAACGGCGGCGGGGGGTGGCACTGGTGCTGGGGACACCCCTGTCCCCTCCCGCGGCTGCCAGGTCAGCCTTGGTTTGGCCAGGGCCCCTCCGCGTCCCTGTTGGTCCCCGCTGTGTCCCCATGCCCTGTTCCCGTGTCCTGTCCCACTGTGTTCCCATGTCCCCCTGTGAGTCCATCCCCATGTCCCCATGTCTGTGCCTCCCATGTCCCCATATCCCCATCTCCTGTGTCCCCGTGTCCCCATGTGTGTGCATCCCCACGTCCCCATCCCTCCCGTCCCCATATCCCTGCCCATGTCCCCCCATGCCATGCTCCACTGCCATGTGTGCCTACAGCCCCCTGTCTCCTTGGCTACCCATGTCCCCACGTCCCCCGTGAGCCCGTGTCCCCCCGTAACCGTGTCCCCGTGTCCCTGCCACCATGCCTGTTGGGCTGGGTGCCGAAGAGGGCGAGGACAGCGGGGCGCCCGTGCAGGGCCCGGGGGGGTGTCACCGCCTCCAGGACATCGAAGTAGAAGACGGTGTCCCCAGGGATGGCACACTGCAGCCGTACCTTCAGGAAGGACGTCCAGCGCCGCTCCAGCACCCGTGGGGAGCCCCCTTGGTCATTGCGGCACACCCGCGCCACCCGCGCCACCACCACCTGCACCGGCACCCGTGGGCATCAGCACCCGAGGACCCACAGGCATCGGCACCTGGGCACCCATGGGTGTCCGTGCATGGGCACCCACAGGTGTCAGCACCCGAGGACTCTCAAGCATCAGCACCCAGGCACCCATGGGCGTCAGCTCCCAGGGAGCCACAGACATGAGCACCCAAGGGCCCGTGGGCATCGGCACCATCACCCGGGCAGCCAGGGCCATTGGCACCTCAGGCTGGCACCCATGGGCACCCACGAGCACCCACAGGCAGCAGCACCCTGGGGGGCACCAGCACCCAGCCAGACACCCCAGGGAGGGGGGCACTGGACTCTCCCCTGCCTTGATGCCAGGGGGATGGGCACCCAGGTGCCCCCACCCCCTGTGCCACCACATCCCCGTGCCCACCTTGCCCAGGGCGCTGAGCTCCACGGCGACCTCCCTGAAGAAGAAGTAGACGTAGGGACCATAGGGCAGCGCCTGGACAAAGTGGGGCTCTGGGGGGACCGGAGGGGAGCTGTCAGACCCTGCCGCCTCCTGTCCCCATCCCCCACCCCTGCGCTCACGCCCTCCCCTGCCCCTTCCACCCCTTGATGGCCCCATAGCCCTGTACCACCAGATCCCAGCCCCTGTGTCCCCCCAGCTCCACAGCCCCAGACCCACCTACTCCCCCACAGCCCCCCCATACACCCCTAACCCCCTACCTGTGCCCATCACCCCCCTACACTGGTACCCCTCTGTGCCATTCCCACACACAACTGTACCCGTCTACCCACTCCACAGCCCCCCACGGACCC
Source organism: Haliaeetus albicilla (assembly GCF_947461875.1). Classification (NCBI taxonomy): domain Eukaryota; kingdom Metazoa; phylum Chordata; class Aves; order Accipitriformes; family Accipitridae; genus Haliaeetus; species Haliaeetus albicilla. The sequence goes on along the minus strand of NC_091492.1, from coordinate 24,627,561 downwards.
ATACCCCTCTACCCCAGCCCATATACACCCTGACCCCTCTACCTACCCCCAGCCCCCCAATACACGCATACCCCTCTACCTGTCCCCATCACCCCTCCATGGACCCGTACCCCTCTACCTGTCCCCATCACCCCCCCACACCCGTGTCATCCCCTCCTATACAGTGGGGTACCCTGCAGCCAGCGGGAGCTGTACTTGAGGGTGCGCAGCGGGGGGCGGCCGGGGCTGAGGCTGCGGTAAATCACTGCGTCGCTTGCCTGGAAGTCGGCCACTGTGGCTGAGTACAGGCTGCCGTCTGCAGGGGGGTCACACCAGCGTCAGCACTGTCCCCCTCCCTGGATACCCCCGTGTCCGTCCCCCGCCCCCGTCCAGCACCCACCGACAAAGAGGGCGACGATGCTCTGCTTGGCATCGAAGGGGCACCGGGCCTGGCCGCTCACCTCCTCGCCCTCCTGCGCCAGGCTGCTCACCTGGGGGAGGTGGGGGGGGGGTTGGCAGAGGCAATGAGAACACCCCCTCCTTCCACTCATCACACCCTCATGCTGCCTCCAGCCCCAGCATGGAGACGCTGAGGACACCCACACTCATCACACCTCTGGGCACTGCCCCGCTCCACTCCCCAGTGGGGGGCTGAGGCCCCCCACACTTATCACACCCACCACCCCCCTGTGCTCCCTGGCGGGGCTGAGACCCCCCCCACTCCTGACACCCACGGTCCCCCCACGCTCGCCCCCACCTGGTAGGTGCGGCAGAGGGGGCTGAAGGCATTGGTGCCGCAGGCCAGGAGGGTGCCAGCGTCGCGGGGCACCAGCACCCTGATGTAGTTGTGGCACTCGTCCTACACGGGGGCAGGGGAGGGGACATGGGGGTGGACATGGGCGGGACACGGGGGGCCCCGGTGTCACCACCTTCCCCTGCCCTGAGCCCCCTGTTTGACCCTATCCCTTGTATCCCCCATACCCTCTACCCCCACACCTCCATACGCTGTACCCCTATACCCTGTGCCCCCCGTATACCTGTACCCCAATAAACCCGTATCTCTGTACCCCCGTACCATGTACCCCCATACCCTGCACCCCCCCACCATAAACCTCTATCTCTGTACCCCCCACCATGTACCCCCACACCCCCATACCCTGTACCCCCATATCCCCATACCCTCATGTCTCCACACCACATCTACTTGTACCCCCAAACCCCCAGCACCCTGTACCCCCATACCCCCCCATATACACCACACCCTGTACCCCTCTGCCCCCCTACCTCCGTACCTGCAGCCGGCCCCGCATTGCGCAGTTCTCCCTGTCCTGCGTCTCCCAGGTGAGGTGCTGCCAGGTGAGATGGGGGGTGGGGGGTGGGTGGGCACAGGGACCCCCCACCCTGGCCCCCCCGTGTCCCCAGGGACGACAGTCCTGGCCCCCTTACCCTCTCAGGGTACAGCATCCCCTTGTCCTGCCCCAGGTCGAAAGCGTAGATGTGGTCCCTGGAGGGGGGGGGGGGCATGAGCGTGCGAGGGGCACGGGGATGTGCGAGGGGACACGTGCCACGCACAGGCGCAAGGGACTGCAGGGACACATATGGGGCCATGGGAGGGAAAGTGGGGGCACAAGCACGCACAAGCGCACAGGAGCACATGCTGGCAGGCACAAGTGTGCACAGGTACGGATAATCAGGCTTGAGCATGCAGAAGCGGGTGCAGGCGCATGCAAGTGTGCCCAAGCGTGCACAAACATGGACAAGCACACACAAGTTTGCACAAGTGTGCACAAGTTTGCAGAAGCAAACAGGCCTCCAGAAGCACATGCACATGTGAACAAGCATGCACAAGCTTGCAGAAGCACACACAAGCACATACAAGCATGTGTAACCTTGCACAAGCACAGACAAGTGTGTACAAGCACGCAGAGGCACGCACGAGCACGGACAAGCATGCACAAGCTTGCACAAGCATGCAAAGGGAGGATGAGCTTGCACAAGCACAGACAAGCATGTACAAGCATGCACGTGTGCACAAACATGGACAAGCACGCACAAGCACGCATGAGCTTGCACAAGCACAGACAAGCTTGCACAAGCACATGAGTTCGCACAAGCGCAGAGAAGCATGTGGAAGCATGCACAAGCGTGCACAACTGCAAACCACGCATGAGCGTGCACAAGCGCACCCGAGCGCGGCCCCGCTCACCGGGCGGCAACGAAGAGGGTGCTGTTGAGGCACAGCATGCGCTGGAAGTCGAGGCCGAGCTGGTCCGTGACGTTGTCCCCTCGAAGGCCACCAAAGCGGGGGTAGGCAGCAGTGGCTGGGGGGAGAGGGGGGGACGCGGTGACACCCTGCCGGCCCCCCAAGCCACGGTCACACCCCCCCGGACACCTCCCCGCCCCACTCACCTGCCAGCCCCACGGTGCTGTGTGCCACCAGGTCCCGTGGGAAGGACAGCGCCGCCCCCCTGGGGTCCCCCGGGATGATGAGGAGGAGGAGGACAAAGGGCAGCAGTACCCCCGGCATCGTCGTGGGTGCCCGGAGGGGACGCGGGGCTGAGGGCGACCCCCCGCCCCGGGCTGCAAGGGGCTGATCTCAGCAGGGGGAAACTGAGGCACAGGGGGGGTGGGGCACAGGACAGCCCTGGGGATGGGGGGGCGCGGGGACAGCAGGGATGTGCACCCTGAGTGCGGGGACGGTGCTCCCAGTGCCCTCTCCCAGTGGCCCCAGTATCCTCCTCCCGGTGCTCTCAACCCAGCGGCCTTATACCCCCATCCCAGTGCCCCCTCCCAGTGCCTCTGCTCCGATGGGCCCGTCCCAGTGTCCCCAGTACCCCCGTCCCAGTGCTCCTAGTGCTCCCAGTGCCCCGCAAACTGCTGCCAGCAGTGCCGGGACACCACGCGCAGCACAAGCGTGTGCAGCGGGGCACGGCTGTGCGCACACCCGCCCCCCCCCGCACACCCATACCCCACACGCCCGGCTCCGCAGCACCCACCTGCACCCTCCCAGCACCCCAAAACACCCCACCGACACCCCACCAGCCCCCCCCAACAACACCACCTCACCACAGCACCCCACCTACACCCCACAACACCCTCACAGCACCCCAAGTACCACCCAACACCCCCAAAACACCCCCAAAACACTCCGCCCCAACACCCCACCGACGCCCCCTACAGCACCCCACAGACCCCCCCGCCCCAACACCCCCCCTACACCCCTCACGTCACACCCCCCCCCCGCCCCGCCCCGACCCCTCTGCGCTCGATACCAGCTCCGCTCCCCGAGCGATCCCGAACGGACCCGAGCGGTCCCGAGCGGCCCCGAGCGGCTCCGCCCCGGAACGGGCTGGGACCGGCCAGCGGCCGGAGCGGGGCTGGGGGACGGGACCGGGGACCCCCCGTGGGACCCCACCCGGGACACACCTCCCCCCCGCCCCCGCCGGGGCCACCCTATAGATAGTCATTAATCCCCGTTAATGAGATGATCCTCATTAGCTGCTGAGAGGGGGGTGGGGGGGGCCGGCTTGCACATGCGTGTGCACAGCCGCGCGGGAGCGGGCGCGCGTGGGTGCTTGCACACGCGTGTGCGCGGCCCCGGCCCCCCCGCGCGTGCACGCGCCCACGTGCAAGCGTCCGCGCACACAGACGGGCAGGCGGGTGGGTGCACGTGCTGCGCACGGCCAGGCACGCGCGCGGAGACCCTCGCACACGCGTGTGCAACGGGGCTGGGTGTCACCTGTGTGTGTGTGTGTGTCCCGAGTGGGGACCTGTCACCTCCCTTGCACCAGCGAGTGGCTGTTTGCATGCACGTGTGCACCTGGCCCAGTGGGGACTGGGAGCTACTGGGAGCACTGGGCTCCCCCCCCAAGGTGCCATTCAGGCTCCGGTCCCCAAGTGTCACGGGGGGGGACACAGGGGACCATGGGGACATCCCAGGGGACTGGGTGGCCCTGGGGGTGCTGGGGGACCGTGGGGAGATTTCCGAGGCTCTGGGGGGGGTCCCAAGGGTGCGGGGACAGGGTGACACCTGGTGGCAGTGAGTGGTGTGGCACCCACATCCCCTGGGTGACCGGGGAGGGGATACACACGGTGTCCCAGTGTCCCCGAGTGGGTGCCTGCAGTCCCAGGGGCCTGACTGGCCTGACTGGGTGCAGACCATGTCCCTGAGGGGTGATAGCATCCCCACGGGGGTGATACTGTCCCCAGGTGGTGTCCTGCCCCCAAGGGGATGACCGTGTTCCAAGGGCTGTGACCGTGCCCCTGGGGGGGAAATCATGTCCCCACTGGGATGTCCATGTCCCCAGGGAGGTGATGGTGTCCCCAGGGGGGTGTGACGGGTGTCCTCGGGGGGTGACAAACAGGCAGAGCCGGGTGACAGTGCTCTGTTTTATTTACAGGCTCTCAGGGTGGGGGGTGACCATCCCTGTCCCCATGGGGGTCCAGGCACTGGCATGGGGGGGTCCCACCCCCCTCTGAACTCCCCCGTGAGAGCAAAGACATACAAATAAATACAACCAGAGGAAAAACATCAGCTGGTAAGTCTTGTCCCAGTACCTCCCAGTAGCCCTGCAAGAGGGCTGGCTCTGCACTCAGGGGATGGGTGTCCCTGCAGCAGGAAAGGTCCCTTGAAGGAAACAAGGAGGGGACACCATGTCCTGTCCTGTCCCCCCAAAATCCCTGTGTCCCCTCCGGTATACCCTGGCTGGGGCTGGGGGTGTCCTGGGGTCCCTGTCACCACGGGGTGTCACGTCCCCTGGCATCCTCGGCGTCACAGCATGAAGATCTCGTCCTCAGCGTCACGGAGGGCAGCCGCCCGTGGGGTCCTGGTGAGGGGCCGGGGGCCGAGGCGGGGACCCCGGGGGGCCAGTGGGCCCCCGGCATCGGGGCTCCGGGTGCCTTCGGCCTTGGCCGTGCTGCAGGGGACGCAGCGGGGTGGCACTGAGGGGTGGCCTTGCCACCCACCCACCCACGCTGCAGCCAAACCCACCTTCCAAAAGACCCCATTTTGCCCCAAAAGGGGAGGCGGGACAGGCGCGCTCACCCTGTGCTGCCAGCGCGGAGCCGTTGTGCCGCCGCCACCGCCTTGGAGCGCCCGATCTCGGCGTCGAGCTGCCGTAGGAAATCGGTGGCTGAGAGGTCGTGGCGGGATGGGATGGGGGCCACCGGGATGTCCCCCGGGGGGGCGGGGACATCCTTGTCCTTCTCCTCCTCATCCTTGTCATCGTCCTTGTCCTCATCTTTGGGGCAGGGTCCCCCCGGCTGTGCCGGCACGGGGATGAGGAGGGTGGGCTTGAGAAAGATGGTGTCCGAGGTGTAGAGGCGGTTGGCGCGCTTGATCTGCTCCATCTGCCGGGGACCGGGATGGGGACAGGGATGGGATGGGGACAAGAATGGGGACAGGGTAAGGGTGGGGACAGGGACAAGGACAGGGATGGGATGGGAACAGAGATAAGGGCCAGGAGGGGGACAGCGAGGGGATGGGGACAGTCACAGGGACAGGGTGGGTGAGGGAAGGGGACGGCGACAGGGATGGCCCCATGGGGACTGAGGGGCTGCCGGGGGACCACGGGTTCGTCCTGCCCCCGCCGGCCCCGGGGATCCCGCCCCACACCACCCCACGGCCTCTCCGGACCCCTGGAGGTCCGCCCCCCCCCTCCTTGTCCCCCCGTGGCCGCTCACCGTCACCCCGTAGCGCAGCGCCAGCCCCGGTAGCGTGTCCCCGGGCTCCAGGCGGTGCTCCCGGGCGGCGGTCTCCGCTCCCCCGCTCCCCGCCGCCATGGCGGGACGGCCCCGCTCAGCCCCGGTCCCCGCCAGCGCGGGGGGGGAAGGGGGGCTCATGCGAAGAGCCCCGGCCCGGGCGGGGGACCGGCCCAGGGCCCCGGCGCTCCGGCCGCCGCTCACGGGGGCGGGCTCGGCCCCGCCCCTGCCCCCGCCCCCGGGCGCCCCCGGGCCCCGGTGAGACCGGAGACGCCAGGCCCAGCGGAGGCCTCTGGGACTTGTAGTCCGAGACGAGGGGGGGAGGGGAGAACCCCACCGCCCCCTCGAGCAGTCATGACACCACCCCTACCCTGGGATCCTCCCCGCCCCACCGGCCCCTAAGCCCCCCCCTCCATCCCTCCCCCCAGGGGGGCTCTCTGCCCCTCCCCCCGCCAGGGACGGCACCACGGAACTACAACTCCCGTCATGCCGCGGGGCCGCCGCATCCTGGGGGCACGGCAGGCCCTCCCGCCCCGCCCCTCGCACTCTCTAATTGGTCTTCGTTCCCGCGCGCAGCCCGCCGGGAAAAGCCACCCGGAAGCTGGGCGGTAGGAGGGTGGTTCCCATAGTAACCGCGGGCCGGCGCCGGGGCCGTCATGTCCTTCAAGCGGGAGGGGGACGACCCCGGTCAGCTGGGGGTGTTGCAGGTGGGTCTCGGCCCCTCCACGACCCACCCCAGGATCCCCCAGACTCTCCTCGAGTCCCCCAGACCCCCTCCGGGTTCGCCGCCTTGCCCCGGCCTGCCCCCCCAGCCCGGTTCCCCCCAGCCCTTCCCCGCTCCTCCCTGCCCGTAAACACCGTTCCTTCCCGCCGTCGTCCCTGCCTGCAAATGCTTCTCTGCCCCCCCAATTCCCCCTCACCCCTGCGGTGTCTTGACGCCCCCCCAGGGTTCCTCTCCCATCGCCCCAAATACCCGCCTTGGCCCAGGCCGCACACCGAAATGACCCCCTTCCCCTGCCTCAACCTGTGCAATCCCCCAAACCGCCCCCTCCCCAGCCTTGACACCCCAATTCCCCCACCTGTCCCCCGCCTTGCTCCCACAGAGGGGGGGGTCACCAGGGTGTCCAGGTTTCCTGGCCTAAGGGGGAACAGGGCTGGGGGCAAGGACTGGTTCCCTGTGGAGCGAACTGGGGGCAGATTCCCCCCCCAGCAGCAGGCTCGGGGGGACGAGTGCTCACCCAGCCCCCTTGGTCTCTCCCAGAAAAGACGCGTCGCGGACCTGTTGGCCAACTACATCCCTGAGGATGAGGCACTGCTGCTGAGGAGCGGGAGGTGAGCAAGAGCCCCAAGAGCAGCCCCCTCTCCAGCTGCTTGTGGGGTCCTGATGGCACCTTTTTCCTTCCCTCTCGGCATAGGTACGCCTGCACGGTGTGTGCCCACCGCCCCATCTTTGACACGCTGGATGTGCTGACGGTCCACAGGGCTGGCAAGAAGCACATGGGCAGTAAGTGGGAGGCTGGCAGTGGGGTGGGCTGTGCCCAGCGAGTGCGTCCCCCCATCCCCTTTGCTTTCTTCCAGGCCTGCAGCGCTTCTACGGCAGGAAGCGCTCGCTCCAGGACGTGGCCCAGAAGCGGCAGCATGAGGAGGAGGTGCAGGCAGAGGAGACAGGCATGCAGGTTGGTGCGGATGCCTCTTCCTCACCCCACTGGACCCCCTGCCCATGCCCCCCTGAGCTCTGTCCCCTCTCCCCAGGGCTCCCCAGCACCTCTTCTGGCACGGACGAGGAGGATTGCCCGGAATGCTCTGCTGAAAGCAGCTCCCTACAGCAGCTGCTGCCGGAGGACGGGGTAAGACCTTTGGTTTCGCTGCTGGAGGACAAGAGAAAGCTCTGGGCTTTCCAGGAGGGACCGGCAGCACTGTGGCCTCACCACCATTGGGCATTTGTGGGATAAGGCCCTGACTCCTCCTGCCATCGCAGGGTGGAGGGAAGCAGCTCGCGAGCTGGCATGACCCAGACAGGGCTGAGTGCCGCCCCGACGCTGCCATCGCAGAAGGATGGAGAAGCTGTGGATGCCAGCCCTGCAGCCCTGCTGCTGGGGCACCGCAGTGGGCGAGTGGGTAAGGGCCAGCTGGCAGCTCCAGGGCTGTGCCAGCACCAGCAGGGCAGGGCACCCGGGCTCTCAGCCGGGCCTCTCCCATTCCTGCGGGTCTCGACAGCCCCTCTCTGCCCTCCCAGACACACCGAAGGCAGCTCCGGCCCAGACGCAGCGAGGAGGCAAAGGAAAAGCTTCATCGTTGGCCCTGAGCCAGCCCGAAGCCCTCAGCCCTGAGAGGCGCCAGGCCCTGGAGCGATACCTACAGCTGCGGAGGTGAGTCTCAGGCCTTGTTGGCGCGGGGAACCCTGTAACGAGCTGCCTCTCACTCCCTCCCTCTGTCTGTCTGTCCGTCCCCAGTGCCGGCTGGATCCAGGACCGCTCCGGCAAGTGGGTGAAGGACGAGAACGCTGAATTCGACTCTGACGAAGATGAGCCACCTGTGCTGCTGCCAGCCTGAGGCCCCCCTCTGCCCCACCGGTCCCCATGGGGACAGTCCCCTCAGGCTGTCCCCAAGCCCCACCGTTAATAGAGGCAGCTGGAGAGGTCTGAGGTGTCTGAGCCATTGTGGCAGGTCCTGGGGAGTGGTGATATTGGGGGTCATAGTGTTCTGCTGCCATGGGGTGCTCAACCTGCTGCCTTTTTGGGGTGTCTCTATCCTGGCCAGAGCCATGCAAGTGCTGCCAATCTCGACGTGGGCTTCGGCCCATCCCCACCTTATCCCCTCCTGTCCCTGGCCCAAGTCACGCTCATTTTTTCACACGCTGGCAGCTGCCTGCAGGTCATGGCCTTTCGGGGTGGCAGCGCTGGGTTCTCCCCCTCCTCCCCAGCCCTGGCAGCTGTCCCAGTGCTTCAGAAAGCACCCAGCTGTGCTGCCCTCCCCCTGCCTCAGTTTCCCCTCCTCTTTTTCTGCCAGCCGTTGGGTGCCTGCAGGTGCTCCCGCATTGGGGGGCACCCATAGAGCTGTTGTTTATGGGGCTGCACCCTGAGCCGGTATTCGTGCCCCTGGGACAGCACCCACCACCCACCCAAGGGTCTCTCTGGGCCCCAGGGCTGGACCCTGTCCCTGGGGGGGCTCCCTGGCAGTGCTGCCCAGTGTGATGTTACCCCTGAGCACCAGGATTTACCCGCTCACTTGGCTCGTGACTATAAATAGGTGGTGGGACCTATAAATAGGCCCTGTGTCCCCCCCACCTGCCTTACCGGGCTATGGGTGCCAGCCCCCACGGGCCCTGGGTGCCCGGCTCTGTGCCACAGGGGCACCTGGCTGCCCACCGGAAGGGGTTGCCCTGCTCCCCCCACCCCTCCTAGTGTTGTAACCCAATCCCCCGGGTATAAATACCCCGACCCTGCAGCCCTGCTGCTCCCTGAGGGGATCCAGCCATCCGGCTTGGCCCCCATGGACTAACGGCTGGAGGCTAACAGGGGCCTCAAGCCCTGCAAGGGTGGGGGAACCCCCACTGCCTCCCCAGCAGTGTTACACTCCCTCAGCCCATCCCTACAATTCTGATTCTGGCCCCCATGCGCAAATCCTTCCCCGAGACACATCCAAACGGGTCCTGAAGCCGCATCTCTCCGTCCTCTTTATTTACAGCAGCCCCGGGGAGCAGGAGCCGGAGCTTGTTAGTGCCTTGGGGGGAGTCGTTAGGTTTTCTTCTGCTTGCGACCTGGGGGCAGAGGAGAGGATGGGGGGGTCAGGGCCGGGACCCCCCACTGCGATTCCTGCCCCGGAGGGGATGCGGAGGACACTCACGGAGCTCGTTGTTTTTGGTGATGGCGATGGCAGCGCGGGCGCGGGGGCCTTGCTGCGTGAAGTGGTAGCCGAAGCGCACGACGGAGGGGCACTGCTCCAGCATGGTGGCCATCTCCATCTCCACCGTGTCGCCCAGCCTCTGGCACTGCAGGGCCAGGGTGAAACTGGGTGTGGCCAGGAAGTTGGGGACACCCATGTCCTCTCCCTGGGCCACCCATGGGTGCCCGTCCTTACCTGGTTGTCTACCTTGAGCTCGCTCAGGGTGGTGTTGTGGTACATGGCCTTGATGATGTTCATCATGCCGGTGCTGGTGATGAAGTTGGATTCAATGTTGAGGCTCTGCAGGGTCTTGTTCTCCATCAGCATCTCAGCTACAGCCTGCGTGTCACCTCAGGGTGTCACCTCGGGGTGTCCCCCGGGGCTGGCACCCCCTCTCTGGCACATCCTGGGCCACCGATGCCCCAGGTGATGGTGGAAAAGCCACCGTCACCTGGCCTTGCTGGTGCCCAGGATGGAGCCGGGGCAGGGGACCGTGTCCCCTCCCTGTCTGGGGACGTGTGGGGACATGGGGAAGACGGGGTCGGGACTCACACTGGCCACAGGGTCATTGCTGCGGGTGGCTACGAGGCTGAGCTTTTTGACGTGGGTGTTGGTTTTCATGGCCTCGCAGATGGCCTTCAGCGTGGCGATGGGAATGTCCTATGGCAAGGGGACGTGGGGGTCACCAAGGGGATGGGGACATCCCTGAGGATGCAGGATGTCACCAAGGGAATGTAAGTGGCATCGAGGAGGTGTAGATGTCTCCAAAGATACAGAGGCATCCCCAAGAGGGTGCTGGATGTCACCCAAGGGATGTAAATGGCACCGAGGGGATGTGGGATGTCGCCAAAGGGACACGGATGCCGCCAGATGAGGACCAGCACCCTGGGGTGCCTCAGAGCCACTCAGGTTGGGGACAAACACCCCAGGGATACCCCAAGACAGGCACCAGCCCCACAGGGACACCCCAGGACAGCGTGTGGCACCCGGGGACGTCCTGGGGACACTGGGATAGGGACCAGCCCCACTGTGATGCCCCCCAGCACCTTGGGGTGCCGTGGAGACACCCTGGGATAGGGACCAGCCCCATGGGGATGGGGATTGTCACCCCAGGAGTGGGATTAGCACCCTGGGGACACCTTGGGGACACTGCCACCAGGTCCCTCACCTTGATGTTGTTGAGGTTGACGTCCTCCAGAGCCCCGTTGTTGGCCTGGATCTGCTGCAGCGTCTCCTCCACGTTGGTGGGATTTGGGGGCTCATCCGGCACCGGCTTGTATGTGTCAGGCTTCACCACGCCTGGGGCATACGCGTGTGTGTGGGGACACAAGTGACTGCGCATGGGGGCACGGGCACGTGGGGACACACATGTTTGCACACACGTGTGGGGTCGCCACAGGGGATCCCGGAGGGGTTCTGGTCCCCAAATCCACCCCAAACAGCCCCATGGTCCCTGTGTCCCCTGTCCTGGGGAGCTCGTCCCCGTGTCCCCTGTTCCCGTGTCCCCAGGTCACTCACTGTTGATGCCCTCTGTGTTGGAGATGGTCCCACTGCAGATCGCATCGTAGTACTGTTTGTTGCTCATCAGCGTGTACATGCCCAGGATGGCTGTGGGACCGGGGAAGTGGGGGTCAGCAGGTGCCCCAGGACCCCCCCCCGGTCCCTTTGTGTCCCCCCGAGGGTGGCCACAGCCCCCCCAGCCCTGCTCAAGGTGGGCTGGGGAAACCGTGGGGAGCGGGTGGGCTGGGGGCCAGCTGTGAAAGCTGAGCATGGGGGCACGGTGCTGCTTTTAGCTGGACCCTGGCGGGGACCCAGGGCGGGGGGGGCAGCACACGCCTGGCAGCAGGAGGCATGGGTGTAACACGGGGCTGCAGCAGGCGTGCAACACACTGGCCGCGTGCAACGTTTCCCCCCATACAACGCTTATCCTTATGCAACGTGCTCCCTCCCTGTGCAATGTGCTCCCTCCCAGCGCAACGGTGCGGTGCCATGTGCTGCCCCCATGTGAAGCCGCTGTGGGACACACTGTCCCCATGCGATGTTGTGGGGCAGCCTTGTGCAAGGTTGTCGTGCGATGCAGCGGCCCTGCACGAGGCTCCAGTGTGACGCAGCAGCCTTGCGCGAGGCCCCATGCGAGGCCACGGTGCGATGCAGCAGCCTCATGCAAGGTTGCGGTGCAATGCGGCTGCCCCGTGCAAGACCCACCGGCAATGTCGCACATCTCGGCTTCAGTGGCGTTGGCCAGCGCCTCTTCCAGCTCGGGCTCCAGCGTGATCTGCTCCTCCCGCGGGATCTCCCGTGTTGGGTTCTTGGGCACAAAGGGCTTCCCTGGGCATGGGGACGCGGGTCACACCCTGCACAGCCTCGCACCAGCCGGGTGACACCGGACGTGGTGGTCTGGGGACAGGGCTGGAAGGGGCGCGTGGGGATGCGGCTGCTGCCGGAGGGTGACCTCCCTAGGGGTGACTGTGCCTGGGGGTGACACTGCTGGGGGTGACAGTCTGGGGGGGGTTGTGCAACCGTACTGGGGGGGTGATGTTACAGGGGATGGCCATATGGGGGGGTGGCATTGCCAGGGGTGGCTGTACTGGGGGTGACATTGCAGGGGTGGCCATATGGGGGGTGACATTGCCAGGGGGTGGCTGTGCCCGGGGCTGGCGGGGACCCAGCTCGCCCGGGACACCCGAGCTGCTGGCGAGGACCGTTCTGCTGAGCTAAATATACCCGGCGCTGCGCGGCCCTGTCCCCCCTCGTCCCCGCTGTGTGGTGTGTGGGGGTGTGTGTGTGTCCCCCCCGGGTCCCCGAACCTTTCTTCTCGCCGGTGAAGGGCACCAGGTCGTCACGCTCGCCGGCCTCCAGCGCCTGCTTCTCCAGGTGCTGCAGCAGGGCCTCCCGGTCCAGCGGCCCCGTCGGGCTCTTTTGTGTCTGGTCCCGCTGCCGCAGCCCCGCCGGCAGCAGCATGTTCTGGGGACCCACCATGTCACCCATGGGGGACCCCGATGGCCGGGTGTCACCCATCCCACTCGTCACCCCCCCACACCGGGACCCACCTCGGGGTCCATCTCCAGCAGCTCCAAGTCCAGCTGTGCCAGCTCCTCAGCTGACAGCTCCTGCAGGATCTTGTCCTCGTCAATGTCCCGGTACTTCTCCAGCTCCTGCCGGTAGGACGTCATGGTGAGGGACCAGGAGGCGGCCTGGGGGGGGAGGACAGGGGGGCTGAGCAGCTGGCAAGAGGCTCCCTAGGGTGGGGGGATGCCCTGCACTGCAAGGGGACCCCCACACACCACGGCGATCCCCTCCATGCCACAACCTGCAGGGTACCTTCATGCTATGGGTGGTATTGAGTTCCCACTGGGCTGGGGGGGCCGTGGGGCACCACAGGGTGGGGGTCCAAGGCGGTGTGGTTGGGGAGCTCTTGGGGAAACTAAATCCTAGCTCCGAGGTGCTCCCCAGGGCCAGGACCCAGTATCCCCCCTAGACTCCCCCACTTCTTGGGGGGAAGGTCCCAGTCCAGCAGCCCCAGCCCCCCTGGACCCCCCCCAGTGCCCCTTTGCCCCCCAGCACAGAACCCCACTTCCCTGGGGGGGGAAGCAGGGGTAAACGCTGGGGACATGAGTCCCCTGACACCGGGGTTGGGTCCCCCCTGAGGAACCAGGTTGGGATTTGCCCCCCAACACCTGTGTCCCCAGGGCTGGGGGAGGAGACACACACACACACACACACACACGCGCGCGCACCTGCTCCCCCCTGAGAGGGACCAGACACCCATGGGTGAGAGCCAGGGGGCTGCAGGGTGGGGGATCCCTTGGAAAGAGGATCCCCAATACCACCCAGGGACCCCAGAGTCAGCGTCCATGGGGGTGATGTGCCCCCCACCACCCTGGGGAACCCCACCCTTGGGACCCCCACTCTGAGGCCCTACCTGGCCGCTGACTGGGGTGGTGGAGCCTGCCTGGGTGTGAGCCCCGGTGCTGAGCCAAGGGCTCCAGCCGTGCAGGGCATGAGATCAGCGTTTTATTCTGCGAGCCGGCGGCGGGGAGGGGCGAGATCACATATCCCCAGGCGTTATCGAGCCCTGCCAGCCCTCTGCCGGCTCCACCCCAACGCCCTGGCATGGCAGGGGCACCCCTGGGCAATGGGGGGGGTGCCCCTCGTGAGCCGGTTGCTCCCCATTACCTCTTGGGGTGCCCTGGCCAGGGGGGAATGGGGAGGCTAGGAGGAGCAGCCACAGGGAGAGGCTGAACCTTGTGCCTGGGGCCCTGCAGACCCTCGGAGACCCCCGAGCCCCCTCCCAGGGACATTTTATGCCCCTTCACCCCAAGACTGTCTAGGTGACTCTGCTCTCAAGTGCCCCCCAGCCCCCAAAATTGCATTTGGGGGTGGGTGTGTGAGGCCGCCGTCATCAGGGCTCCTGTGGCAGTGCGGGACTGTGAGCAGCAGCACCAGGGATGAACTGCTTGTTTATTGTAGGGTCTCGGAAAACAAGGGGTGGTATGCACCCTGTGTTTACTGTAGGGTCTCCTGGTGTTGCAGGCACTGCACGATGAATGGAAATAAGAGTCCGCACCCTTGCTGTATGCAGGCTACTCAGATTTATTTCATTTTTATATAAAAAAAAGTAGGAATGAGATAAATAGAGCAATGAACCGTTGCCCACGAGAGTCAGAGCAAGGAGAGGCCTCAACCTGGAGCGGCCATGAGCCCCCCATGGACCCCTGGTGCTCAGGTTGTGGGGACGCTCTGCTTGATGATGATCTTCTGGCGGGTGGGACGGACGTTGGGGTCAGGACCAGGGGGAGCGGTGGCCCCCAGGGCGGCGGAGGCAGCGGCGCTGGGCAGCCCGTGTGCTGTGATGTATTTCTTGTAGGCCTCCCGGATGATTTTGAAAGCACGGATGTTGGAGTAGGGGATGTCAGTGATGGGGTCACGGTAAACAGCTGGTTTGTGGGTGACGGGGCAGATCTCCCGCACTGGCAGCCGCGGTGGTTTCACTTTGGGGAAGAAGCGCTCGAAGGTTTCGTCATCGCTGAAAGAGATGAAAGTGCGGGAGCACTTCCCGGCAGAAGCTGGAGCTGGGGCTGAAGTTGCTTCGGCCTGCTGCGGGTCTTGGTCCAACCTGCAAGAGCCACAGTCAGTACCCAGGAGACCCCTGGGGTGGGGAGAAACCCTGGGAGAGCTCCCATAGTGGGCAGAGCTGCCAAATCTGCTCAAGCCAGCCCCTAGGACTGGAGCACGGGGCTTGCAGGGTTCTAAGGTGCTGCCCAAAACCCACTTTTCCCTCACCATGATGGAACAGAGCCCAGGGAGGGATCAGCAGCAGGAGCCAGGGTGTGGCTGGGTGTGGTGGGGCACAAAAAATCCATTGCGGCCATGTTCAGGTGACCCCAACCTACCCTTCCACATCTACATTCTCCTCCTTGCCCGGCTCTGGGATGAGGGGCATGGTGACGGACCAGTACCGGATAACGGGCCCCACGCACTTCCGCTTCTTCTGGACCTGCTTCTTCTTGTCAGCTTCCAGGCGCTCGTAGTTCTCTGTGAAAGTGGCAACAAATCAAGGGAGAGGCTCAGCACCTCACTGACACCCTCACCCCCTCTCCCTGTGCCATTTTGGGGGTCCCTGCACCCCTTGGCACAGCGCTCGGCTCACCCAGGGAGCGGAGATTGATCTCCTCTGTGATCTTGGCCTCCTCCAGCAGCTCCTCCTGCGTCAGAGGCCGGTCGTAGTTGGGGCCACCCTTCTTACGCTTGGACTGGACCTGCCGCTCCTGGATGCGCAAGAAGGTTTGGCGCGTGTGCTCCGTCGTTGACTGTCGCATGTGCTTCCGGCCTGTGGCAGGACGATGGGGCTCACCGGCAGGCACTGGCTGGCCCGGGTCACCAGGAGCTCTCCTGGAGGGGGCCCATTTCCAGCCTGTCCCGTCCCGCCCTGCCTGCACTCACTGTCTCCCACGTCATCCTGGAGCTCCAAGGGGATGGATTTCACCTCTCGTGGCTTCTGGGAGCTGCCGCTGGGGATGTCCGTCTTTTTGGGACGAAGGCTCTTGAGGGGCTCCTAAGGGATGGGGCGGAGAACATGAGGAGGGAGAAAAAATCCCCCAGGCCATGGCTTCGGCCTCATTTAAACCTCAGTTTTTCCTAATGAGGAGCCCGTCCCCTGCCCACAGTGCTGGGAAGGGGACCCGGAGCCCCCTGCCTGTACCCGGTAAGCCTTGGTGACAATGCGGCGGCGGCGCTTAGGCTCGCTTTCGTCCTGGTCGCTGGCGGGTTCTTCGCCCTCATCGATGTCGAAGTCCGAGTCCACCTCGTCGTCGCTGTCCGACTGGTCACCCCTGTACTCGTCATCGCCTGACTCCTGTGGGGACAGAGGGGCTGAGTCATTCCCTCCCCCAACCCCCAGGGCTCCCCACGCCGCAGCCCCGAGCCCCAGTGCCCTCCCACCCCGAAGCCACGGGGGCCTCATTGCTACTGGACTGGGGGGGGGCAGCTTCTCTAATGGCTGGACACCCCTTATCCCTATTGCTCGTCCCGTGGCCCCTCCTGCTGCCCCGCAGCCCCCTGCCCAGGGGACAACTCCCTGGGGCCCCCGGTGATCCCCCCCGGGTACCCCCACCTCCTCGGGGTTTCCCATCCACAGCCCCACCCCCCCGGGACCCCCAGACATCTGGCCCCCCCCGAAGCTCCCTCGCCCCCCCCCGGCACCCCCAGACACCCGCCCCCTCGCCCCTCACACCACCGGGACACCTTCGGTCCCGTTCGCCCTAGGGCCCCCGAGACTCCCCAGGCCCCACTCCCCCCCCCCCACCTCCCCAGGTCCCCGGCGTCCCCGCACCTCGGTGAAGCCGCCGTACGTGGTCTGGTAGAACTCATCCTCCTCCTCGGCCTCCAGCAGCCCCGAGAGCCGATTACCGGCCGTGCGCCGCGGGGCGCGACCCTCCGCCAGGCTCATCGCGCCGCCGCCGCGATCGGCGCTCCGCTGCGCGTCCTACCCGGCCTGACGCTGCACCGCCAGGCAGGCGAAAGCGAGCGCCGAGCGGCCGATGGCGGCGGGCGCGCCCCCTGCGGGCCGGAGGAGTAACTGCAGGTTCCTGTGGGCAGCGGGGGCTCCTCCATGGGCTACCGGGGGGGGGGGAACCGCCCTTGGGCCCTACCCCCGCGGTATGGCCACGTCGCGTCCCTGGGGATGGAATGTGGAAAATGACGTCACCGCGCGACGTCACGGCAGGTGGTGCCGTGACGTCCCGTGCGCCACGTGCCCCCCCCACCGGCTTTGTTTTGGTCGCGCTTCACCCGTCACGTGACCCACAGCGGCCTGCGCGGCCGTGGCCCTCGCCACCCTCTGCGCATGCGCCCTGAGGGTTTGTCACCCTCGCCCCGGGTGGTCGCGTCCGCGGGGGCGAGTCCAAGTGTGTGTGTGTGGGGGGGAACAGCTACCTGGACTGCGCGTGCGCTCTGTGTGCTGGCGCGGCGTGTCCGCCCCTCCCCCCCGCGGCCGGATGGTGCGGTCCGGCGGGACGGGACCATAGCGAGGAGGGGCGGAGCCAAGCGGGGAGGGGCGCGGGTGCCGCGCGCGAGCCGGCGGCAGCCGCAGGAGGAGGGAGCACTCCAAGATGGCGTCGGCGGGGCCCGAGTCGGGGGGCAGCAGCGGGAGCAGCGGCGGCCTGGCGGGTACGGGGCTGGGCCCGGCGCCGGCGGAGGGCCGGGGGTGGCTCTGCGGGGGCCGGGGGGTGTGGGGCTGGGGGCTCTGGGATGCGGGGTTGAGAGGAGGGCTCTGGGGAGTGGGGGTGTAGCGCTGAGGGGAGGCTCTGGGGGGGCTGAGGGGGGCTCTGAAGGCTTGAGAGGCATGGGGTGCGTGGGGCTGAGGAGGGCTTTGGGGGGTGTAAGGGGTGGGGGGGGTAGTAGGGCCGTGGGGCCGGTTGGAGCTGGAGGGGGGTGTGTGGGAGGCCTGTGGGGTGCGTGGGGTCGGGTGTGTACAGGAAGGGACTCGGGGCCTGGGCCGGGCCCTGGGTGGGGTGAGCAGATGGGCAAAGCCGCGAGCCGGGGAAGGGCTCTCAGGGCGGTTGGTGCTGTGGGGTGAAGCCGGGGGTGGGACGACGAGGAGACTGAGCAGTCCGGAGGGTGTGTGGGAGCACTTGGGGGGTTATGGGCCGAGGCCAGGGTGGGATGGGCTTTGCAGAGCCCAGCTGGCTCCGTGGGGTGAGCTGGGGCTCCGTGGGGTGAGCTGGGGTTGGGCTTTTGCTGGGGGAGGTGGGTGTAGGGCTCACCTTTTCCTGGGGAGGAGGCTGTGGGTGTGTGGTGAGGATCCTCCAGGCATGAATGGGGGCCTGGGGGGCTTGAATTCTCTCCTACAAAAGGGTAGCTGGAGGGGGCAGAGGGTCTTGGGGAGGGGGGACTGGTTTACATGAGAAGGGGTGCTGTGATGTGGGGGGGGGAGTGGAGGGGTTGGTGCCAGGGGAAACCTGATTCTCTGGTCCCTTGTATTTCTAGAGCCTGAGCCGTGGGTCAGGTCACCTGCCTTGGGGGTGGCAGTGGGTCCCGGGTCCCTGGACGTGGCTGCTGGCATGCAGATGGGTGGGGGTAGCACAAATATCTTCCTTTAGTCAGGACCTTGCCGGGAAGGGGGGAGGATAGCATCTCTCTGGCAGAGACTCCCTTTTCTCTGCTGCATCTGGTGTTGGGCAAGGCGAAGGTAGCTCATCAAAGCCATTTGGTACCTGTGGGAGGCAAGATATTGTGGGAACGTAAACATCTTCTGGTTAGATTTGTTTTGATGACTAGAATCGGGACCAGTAAGAGTCAAGGGGAAGGTCCTGAAGTCCTCTGACAGCTGAGGGTTTGTCTTGCTCTGCTGATTCAAAATGCAAGCTGAACCAGAAATATGCAGGATTGGAACTGGGCACCGTCCTCATTCCCGCAGAGGGATGGTAACAAGGGGTGGAAACCTTGTCTGGGATAAAACAGGGCACTTTTGGTGCTTAAACCTGTGACTCTGCCTCCTGCCAGTGTTTCACAGGTCTGTCAGCGTTCTTGAGGGAGTCGAGAGCCCTATTCCCTTTTCCACAGGCCCCAAACTAGCTTCTTCATGCTAGTTTGTGGCTAGAAACCAAAATGACTTTCTCAAAACCTTGAAATTTGAATTTGGCAAGATCCAACCATCCTTCTTGAGCTTCTCTAGTAGAGAGTGGCCAGGCTTTTTATTTATTATAATGCAACATGCTGAAGCTTCCTGGTCAGTGTGACCCCACTTGTCACCCAAGCCACAGCAAGGAAAGAAGAAACGCACAGGAAGACTTGCGTCTGAACCTTGTCTTCATTTGGTGTTCTCAGAATGTTGGTGTTTTGCACCTTAAGCCCTACTGCCTGCTACCCCACTTCTCTTGTAGAAGAATTTAGGGCCGGATAGCTGAGCACCGCAGTAAAAGAAATTAATTTAATTATTGCTGCGGCATTGATGAAGTATCATCTAGCAGGGTTGTCCATATGTGCTCAATTTTCTGGCTTCTTAGCTGTGTCTTTTGGGCAGTTTTGAAGATGGACATCCAACATACCTGCTTTATCTTTGTTCACTGTGTGAGCAGGCACAGGGGAAGTTGTACCTGTCTGTCCAATAAAGCCAGTTTCGAGAGGAAGAAGAGAGTGCTTGGGTCTTTATTGGCTGTGGCAGCTGAGGTGCCTCAGCACAGGGCTGAGTGTCCAGGGGCAAGACCGCTGGGTCTTTTTCTATTGCTTTGGGGCTTCCTTTGAGATCGTGATATTCTCCCATGCTTGCTTATCTTCTGAGCTGAGAAGGAGGAGCCAGCTTCAGAAAGCTTGAAGGGTTTCGAGAACATTACTTAAGAGAAAATATGCAAGTATACAAGCAAATCTCTTCTCCCTTCCTGGTAGAATAATTGCCATTGTTTGCTTCTCTAGCTAGCGAGGTGTTGGCTAACGTGCATTTCCCACAGGATTTGAATTCTAGTTGTGACAGAGCCTCCGCTGTGTGACATGTGCGATACATGACGCATGTTCATCTCGGCTGATCCCTGATGGTGCAGGCTTTAAACCTCGGATTTCAGCCCCACCTCCAGGAGACTTGGGGCCTCTCTGGGTGGTCGCCTTCTGCCCCGGGCAGTGTTCAGGCTTTGGGTGGGACCTGGTTCCTCTGCTTCTTCTGGAAGGAACAGGTAGAACCAGGGACGATGAGAGCCATGAGCTGAGGAGAGCGATCCTGAAATGGGTGCTGGAAGGGCTCAGATGCTGGAGGAGTAGCTCTGCAGAAGGCAGGGGACAAAAGGAGGCTGGTTGTTATTTTGGATGCAAGGTTTTGCTTTGCTCCATGGTAAACCTTAAACTATCTGAAGCCCTGCCATGGCTTTTTGGGGCACTGTCACCCTCAGTGGCCCATGGTGCAGTTTGCCCTGGGGGACTATTACTCTATTACTGGCATCATCCAGTGTAGATAAAGGGGATGTGGATAATTTTGAAACCCTTCCCAGACCAGGCAGGCAGCGGTTCTCCCTCTCCCTGCCTCAACGTGTATTTAACTCTCTGGGGAAACACCCAAAGAGGTTTTCTCATTTTGCTGCTTTCGCTTTGAAGCAGCATGCGCCAAAAAATGCTAATGTGGGATTTCAGTTGTTTGGCCCTTTGTGCCTTGGGTGCCGTGGCTGCTTTATAATTATGGGTCCGAGTGAGTTGAGAGTTCATTGTCACCCTGGCTTCAGGCTCCTCCTTGGAGTCCACAGACAAAAGAATTGCTCTCAAAATGGCTCAGTCATTTCTGGGGACAGGGAAATCATCCCGACACATCTGAAGCGAGCTGAGAGCAGGATCCCAAACTGCTGAGCCCTTAATGTAGGTGTAAAACCTACAGAAAGACTCTCCCTCAACCCTTGCCCTCAAATTCCTGCAAGAGGGGCAAAGCTTTCTTGATCCCACCTCGCCGAGACCAAGCATACAGGAGGGAAGATGAGTTTATTAAATAGAAACATCTGAATGGCTCATCATCCTCAAGCTTAAAATAGGACCGTCAAATGACTCCAAGTCCTGTCTCTGTTATAAAAATCTCTCTTCTTCCCAACCATCAGCTGTGAAATCTCTCTGGGTGTCGCAGGTTAGTATCGTCAGCTGGGTCCTGTCGCCCAAACTCTCGCCGTCCCTTTTGGTGCCGTGGGAGTTGTGCTGGTGATGCCCACCCTGGTGTGGGGCAAAGCTCCTTTAAGATGGAGGCAAAAGATTACTGTCCAAAGAACAAAAGTAGGAGCCAGCTTGTCTAAATAAATGAGAGATTCGTCTGTTGGAGGGAAGCTCGTCTGGCAAAGCAGTAGCTAGAAAGTGAGTGAGGATTGTGTGGTTTTGGGGGGGGCACCGAATACCTGGATTACATTTCCTGAATTATAACTGAATTTCCCTTTGGAAAGTAAAAGCCGCTCCTCCCTCCCTCCAGCATGTATTGTTGAAAGGGGCTGCTTGGTGTTTTATTTCTCCTCCCCACCACCCCTGTTAGCCCTGCAGGGTTGAAAAGCCTTTTTTTTTTTTTGAGATGGAGGTGAATTAATGCTGCCTGCGCTGCTTCCCTCTGGTCACCCAGAGCTTCCTTCTCCAGGATCAGGGCTTCGTTTTCCCCCAAACAAGGTATCGTACTTGTTCTTGTCCTTTCTTGATTACTATGTAATAGCGGTGATTAAATATATTATCTCACCGCATCCCTGTAGACTCTGCCATGTTTAAAAAGCAGAGCGCTCGCAGGGCAGAAAGATACCTTACATCTGACCTATATCTTACTCTTCTGGGAAAGGATTGTTTATCTTTCCCCCCCCAAATTAAGAAGGTGGCGCAGCAGGCAGGATGCTAATTCTGGTTTCCCTGTCGCCAGCTCCCTCTGGGGTCGGTTTTGAGCAAGTCCCGCAATCGCTCAGCTGGAATAGGGGCTGTTGACACACTCCCTTCCCGGTGCTTGGTGATGTTTGCAGAGCAGCCTGGAAAAGGAATGCTTGGAGCATTTATCGTTAGGATTCATATCCCCGAAGTAGCTCCCGATAGCCATAAAGCTGGACTTAAAATTCATCGACACTCTGGAAAGGCCGGTGCCCTTGTGTTTCTTGAATAGGTGTTGCTGTCTGGGAGCAGGGATTGGCTTAAATTTTAAATCACTGTTTTGGTGGAAAGCAGGAGTAATGCAGAGCTGTAAAATCGATGGTCTTTGGCGAACAGCAGGATTAATTTTCAAATGGCAGAACCTTGTGCAAAGCTAACGTGCCAGAAGACACTGCTGTAGGGAAGGAGGATCTCCCCAGCTTTTCTACAGGTTGCAGGTGCAGGAGTTGCCATCAAATATTCCAGAAAGTGGTCTTGTCCAAAATGCCTTCAGCAAAAATCAGTCTGCCCCCTCTTCTTCTGGGAAACTTGAGGTAACCTCATTCCTCTTATCCCTGAGATGTTATTGCTTTTCCGTATGGTTCACAGTAAAACTAGGAATACTCGCTGGCCGGCGTCTCGCCCGGCTGCGTTAGCACTTGCTCATATGTGCCTCATTTCTAGCCCCTTCCCTGAAGCCGAAGGTAGTTTTGCTGAACTTGCTCGCTGTTTCTTTTAATTGTGATTTTTGCAGTTCCATGGTGCTCTTTGACTTGCAAGCAGCTCGATAACGAGGACCAAAAAGTTTGCGTGTCTGCTCTAACTCAGAGTTGGTATTTCTCAGGGAGCAGGAGGGCAGGTCTCTGGCCAAAGGGCTCGTCTCAGGAGAGGGATGGTGGGGGAAGAAATATGGCCGGGAGTCAGGAGCAGATGCTAGAAACTTCTCGCTTGCTGTCATCTTGTCTTCAGAGTTTCCACCCTTTAGTCCTGCCATCTGCCTACTGGTCCGTGGGCTGTCTCCATTCTCTGCTGCTGAAGACATCATGCATCTGAGTCTCATTTATTTGCCTTGAAGGGTTTTTATTTATTTCAAATGTTTTTCAGTGGAGAGAGTAACTCATTGTCCATCAAGATGGATTTGTGTTTCCATGCACATTTAGAAAGGGTTTTGTTTGTCAGTGGTCTTGTGACCACTGATCTTTGGTTGAGGTCTGCTGTGCTGATGAGACAGAAAGGAAAGCAGGTTTCTTCCCAGCCCTGGTGAGTTGTGTTGGTTTTGGATTGGCACGCCCAAATAATTAGTTGCTGTGAAGCACATCTTTTTGTGGAATTGCTGGGATAAGCCCCAAATGGTGGATCCAGGGTTTCAGTGAGGTCAGCTCTTGTCTGCTGATGTGAGCACTATCCTGTGCTCACCCACTTCCAGGTGATAGAGGTGGAAACCCAAACCCCATCCTCTTTGGTATGTTCTCTTCTCACCTTTGATGAGCACCTCTTCTGCTCACCTCTGCAGAAGGCAGAGGAGTTGCTTGTTTTTGTTGTTGGTTTTATTTTATTTTTTTTAAATAGATTTCTAGATGTCATGCCTGGCCTCAGCTCTCTTCTGGGTAGTTAGAAAATGCTGTTAACCTTGTGCGTGGAAACCTGTTCTTAATTCTGCCCTGGCCTCTTGGATTAAAAAATTGCTTGATTTCTCCATGGCTAGGTGTGCTGACCTCCTCAAAAAGCACTTGGCAGTTTGCTGGTGAAGAGAGATTGAGGAAGGGTTTACTGTTTCTGCAAAGCAGCGAGAAGTGACTAGATAACGTTACAGAGATTGACTCTCCTCTATCTTTCCCTGGGCCTTTTCCCGACACGTCAGCAGTATCCAGTGACTTTCAGGAGTGTCCTGTCCTGTGCCTCCATCAACAGGCTTGTGAAAGAAGTGTAGGGGAGAGAGAGGAAGATGCGCTAATCCAGCGCAGTAAAATCAGTCATGCATACATCAGCTGCTGACTGCTAATGGTGATGGGAAAGATAACCCCCAAACAGAAATCTACAGTGTGCAAGAGCTCTTTATCTAGAAACTGAATTCACGAGCTCTCTTATGGCAGCTTTGATGCCATTGGTTTAATGTCCTTAACATAATTTATCGGAACAAATCTATCGATGCAGAGAATTTCAAAATTATTACTCACTGCTTGGCCTTCTGGCCAAGATCAAGTGTTTGTAAGTGTTTTATCTTCCTCTGGAGGGCCGTGTTCTGTGCTGGCAGGGGTGGGCTGTGTGATCTCATAGGTTTTCTTCCATCTCCAGCTGCTGTGATTAAGAGCGTTGGCTTTGACTCCTAGTTCAGGCCAGACTTCTGCATTTTTCCATAAGAGCTTCCTGAGAGAAGTAAATGAAATACTCAGGCTCTTATCTTCCAGAGCTGTGGAAGAGGTTTTTATTGTGCACAACTAAGGTGCTTTGCTCAGAAGTGTTTTGCTTGCAAAGTCTGGACCTTTGTTTTCTTAACTAGTGGAAATAGGATTTCTTTTTGTGTTTCTTTAACTTTCTTGGGGAAAATATCTCTTGTTTCTTCAAGTAGCTGAAGTATCAGTTCACCACCACGACTGTATAACCTTTTTGTTTTTCCTCGTATAGATTTCAGCTTTTTGTGCTGCTCGGTGATGTCATTTCGAAGAGGTAGATGTATTGCATATATGTACTTAAAAAAAGCATGGTTTCTTCCTCTCTGGTAACCAGCAGCAAAATGCTGTATTACGTAACTGTCTTGGCTTTTGAGGACTGACAAAACTTGGTGGGTGTTTTTTCCCCTAAATAAACTGCTACTGCTCTCAACAAAAGCTGCTATTTTATTGAAGTGTGTTGCATAAGCGCTCTCCTGACATCTAAACAGCTCTCCGCATCCCTGTGTGCACCAGCAGGATTGTTCCAGTGGGGCTTTTCTGCTTTGGTTTCTGCCTGGTTTGCACTTTGAAGAAAAGAAATCTCGCTGCTATTCCCATTTGCAGCCATTGGCCTTGGATTGGGGGGGACAACTCATCCCAACAGACTTTTTGAGGGGGGATTTGCAGGCAGAGAAAAAAAAAAAATGTGTTGGGGGATTTCTGTGCAGACAGCGCCTTGGATGTGTCCATGGAGGCTCCAACATACTACACGTCTTCCAGGTAGTGTTTGGTAGGTCTAAGGCTTGGGCTTGTGAGCGACTTCTGCATGTGCAGAAGTGCTCTTGTTGATGGTGCCACCACCTGCAGGCAGAGTCCAGGTGAGGAGGGAGAACATTCCCATTTTTGAGCATTAAGAGGGCCTGTTTGGGAAAAAAACAGCTGCCTCTCTTGTCCTGGCCGCTTGTTTGGCCGAGATAAACCCTGCAGTCAGCAGCAGGAGTGGGGAGGAAGGGCAGCACATGCCAGTGTGATGTGTCCTGGCGCTCGGCTTGCCCTGCTCAGGCGCTGGGGAGTTGAGCTTGACGATGTGTTTTGCTGTGCTAATGTTTTCACTTTTTATTTTTGTCTAAAACATGAGGCACAGCTAAAATCTGTCTGAGCAGCTCTATTTAAAAATAGAGTGAAGCGAGTATTTGTCCTGGCTATACCAAATTAGCATGCTCATTTGCTAGACAAGTGAGCATCTGGCCCAAATGCCTTGTTACAGACTCCTTCCAGTGAAATATTTGTCTGAACCATTTGGCCAGGTGCCATCACCACAACTTTTTAGTTTTTTTTTTTTCCCTAGCCTTTATGTCATGGTTGGTAAGAGTATACTACTATCTGTTGCTGGCTGAAAATAATCCTGGACAGCTAGGGCTGGCGGAAGGCAGACAGCTATTTATTTAGGTTGATTCAGCTTCCAGTAAACAGCTCTGAGGAATGCTCTGAAATCACCCATAGGGATTGCTCACAGAATCACGAAAGAAAGAAAAAAGGAAACATTTTGGGACATCATGAATTCATTTTCGGACAGGACTGATCTGTTTCCTTTGGCCAGAATTAATTGTTTAGGTGTCTCAAGCCATTTTTTCGGTTGTCAGTCTGGGTCAGAATGATGACTGATGAATTCTTTCATTTTAAAGAGGCATTTAAATAGATCCAGAAATAGCAGCTTTTTAAAAATAATTTCATTTTGTTACGTTTATGCCATGGAATTTAACACCTTCAGTTCACCAAGCAGTGTGTGTGTGGGGTGACACAAAACTGCCTTTACATAGCAATAAAAAGAGGTGGAGATAACTGAAACGTTTTAATATGGAAAATTCTGAGTTTTGTTCTCTGACCTCAGCTAGTAACACTTTTGATAATCAAGAGAGCTTGTTTTTGCAGGAGGACACACAATAGACCCATACGTAGCTTCAGTTGGAGCCGAGCAGACCTCATCTGTTCATCCTTGCGCTTGGGCGTGAATAGGCGTTTTTTATCACAGTCAAACAGGAATTACCTATTTCCCAGTCAGCAACAAACTCGTTTGGAAACTAGCGGGAGGGATGGGGAGCTTCCTGCTGCGGAAACTGGGTGTGCTGGGAGCTGAGTGATGCTGTGGCCGCACCAATGCTCTGACCACAGGCTGCAGCTTTCCCTTGTTGACTCACCCTTTCTTTGTAACCAGCCTGATTGGGAGGATCATTGTTGTTGCTTCTCAAATCGCTATGTGAAAGGACAAACTGAGGCACTGTGGTCTTGGGGCAGTGGGGGAAGAGAATAAGGTGAAGCTGATGCTCTGGTCTGTGCTGGGATGCTGTACGTCTTCCTTAAAATCACAGTGACACCTCTAAGATAAGGATACCCCATGGTATTGCAGGGGACAAACTAGACGTGCTTTGGGATGCTAGCTCTTCCAACCAAGTCTCATTGCATATTCTCGCTTTTAATGTGTGTTGTGTGTGATTAAAGCAGCAGAGAGAAGATCTGCTGCTGGGTCCTCTGGCGAAAGAGCTTTAGTTAAATCCTAGTGGAACACAGTTTTGCACGGATGATTAAATACTAACACAGTGAATCTCCAAGGTGATGAGGCTGGCGGTGCTGCTTCAGATTTGCTTAAATCATGGGGCTTTTAGATGTTTTAATCTACGTAATTACAGATACTTGCTTTAAAAAAAGGCTTAATTGCAATTGAACAGGTGTTATACTGTGATGCCCGGGATGTTTCCTCCATCCCTGTGTCCTGCTGGATCTTGGCAGGTTCAAAAGCCTTTTGATGAAGTGATGGAGTTGAGCTTTATTGGTTTTGTTGTAACACACTAAGTCACAGGAGATTCCTTCTAGTTGGAGATGCTCCCAAACCTGGGCTGGTGGGGAGAAGAAGAGGGAAGGTATGTGAGAGGGTCTTTTCTTAAAGGTCTTTTCCAACCTAAATGATTCTGAGAGGTGAAGTGGGGCAGCTGCTCCAAAGAGCCCCGAGTGTGCTGGGGGAGGAGGAAGACAGCCAGCTGTGAGAAACTTCAAATGCAAAAATTAGAGCTTGTTGGGACAAACTTTCTTGTCTTTAAAGGGAGATGAGAGGGGGTGGGAAGGCAGTTGGAGCCAGTCGTTCTGTGCTTGCTTTGTTTAGTGAAAAGCGTTTGTCACAGATTTTTTTCTTGTTTGCTTGTTTAATATGTATTGAAATGAGAACTTTGATCACTCGATTAGGAGATCAGAAGGCTGCTGGATTTTGCTGTTAAGTACCTCTGTTCCTTCTGCTGAAATGCAGTTTTTGTAGAGCTGTAGTGCTTGATGAAATCACAGTGTGAGTCTTTACACCGCCTGTAACAGGCGAGCAGAAGGGGCTTCTCTGCTGGGCGAGCGGCGGGTGGACCCAGAACTGCTGCAAGGATTGTATGTTGTAATGCTTAATCTGCTAAAACAATTACTGGATGTTGGGGGAAGCAACCCTGTGCTTACTCCCTGGTACGATGGGGGTGTTGCTTTTGGGTGGGGGCAGTTTTATAAGGCTGTGGTCATGGCTCCTGTGTAAAAAAGAAAAAATCAGTTGCTGTGTCTGAAGCAGAAAGAAAAACAAAATGAAAGAGCTTGTCTGCTTTTCTGGGCTGGAGGCAGAAAGCACATCACTGTTTTATGCATCTGCCTGGCAGGGGCAGTGTCCCTGTCCTGGGAGCTCTTGGCCTCACCGGTGTTGGGCTCGATCTGGCTGGTGCCTTTGTGGTGTAGACAGACATCGCAGAGGGGCAGTGTCATCCAATTGCCTTTTTTTCCCTTGCTGCATCCAAAAAAACCCCAAGATGGGAATCCAGACCTAAAAGGTAAAAGTTAGTACATCACCTTGCAGATAATTTAACTCCATGGTGGTTATGAAAATCCATAGGCTTGGCTTCAAGCGGAAGGGTTGGTGTTCTGGGCCTTTTAATAAAAGGTCCTGGAAATAATTTTAAGATAAAGCGTGGTCAGCGCATCTACTGAAACACTGCAGAGCATTTGGCCCTCCCAGTTCTAATTAATAGATGGCAATAATCCTGCAAAGCCATACAAGTCCATCAAAGGCAGGGAAGTTGCTGATACCACCTCTGAAGGTGGTCCTGCGTGTTTGTGCCCAGCCAGAGGAGTGCTGGAAGCCAGCTGAGCGGGGCAGAGCAGACCCTAGCTGGTAACACTGACACAAAACTGAGTTTGGCTGGCAAGTGGTAAGCAGAATAGCATTTCCTTGTGGCTTGACAAAAATCCCCTCTGCTGTAAGAGGAGAAGGTAGGAAGAAATCAGCCGTGAGTCAGTGCTTTTTCAGGTGCCTTAATATTCGTTTGAACCAAGGTGGTGTGTCAGGCTTTTTTGTGATGCATAATCATGATTAACCCTTTCTGAGTGTGGCTTTATTCTTTTGACAGGATCATCTACTTTCAAAAAATCACTCACCCCTGAGGTAAGTTTCTGACCGACAAGCTGGTTTTTTCCCTGGCTGAGAGAATTAATAATTTTAGACTTGCCTGCTATTTTTCCAATCTCATTCAAGTTAGGGGTAAACCAGGCAGCGGTAAGTACAGTAAGCTGCAGGTTCTCATTTGGGAAATTGGAGCATTTCTCCTTACCAAGGGGATCTCTGCTTAAAAATCCAGCTTGTCCTGGAACTGAACAATTCTTGTGCCACCAAAACACCATAGATCTCCTGCCGCGAGCAAGATGTTCAACTCGTTTTGACTGAGAAACACCATTTAACAACTGCATGTGTTAGAAGATGATGAGTCAAGCGAGCTCCTGTGGCATGAATCAGAGTAGAATTTGCCACCTTCCTAAAATGTCTCCTTAAAGATTCGGCCTTACTGGCAGAACGCACGGTGACCAGCTGCAGTTGGTCCAGACTTGCTTAGAGCTAATCTCTTTGTGATGATGGTGATTAGGAAAAACCCAAACTCTTCCAGGTGGTCTTGCATGAAGGTGTTTCTAATTAGATGTCCAGCCTCAATCACACAGGAGTCAGTTGGTTCTTTGAAGGCATTTCAATGCTGTTGCTGTCCTAGAGGCCAGCTTGTACCACGTTCTCATTTTGCGCGCATGCAGGGGTTTGGGGCTTCACCAGGGTGCGCTTCACAGGCTCCATCTTTGAGAATAGCAAAATTATGCCAGGTGGTTCTTGGTAGCTACTGGCCTCTAAGACATTGGGTTTTACATCCTTGGTTCTTGTATCTTTTACTCCGATCCCAGATGCCAGGTGGTTCTGGGCAGCCAGGCTCACAGACGATAAAGAAAGGGCACAGAGGAGTGGACTCCACAGGCGAGACCACCTATAAAAAGGTAAGTTGCCTCTTGCACAACTCATTTGGCTGTTATTCTCCTCTTTGCAATGCAAGTGCCTTCCAGAGCAGCAGCGTGTCTCACAAGGTTTGATGTTAGACAGTGAGTAATGTCTGTGACAGTTGCTGAAGGAGATCTCAAAGGAAGGGAGCCAAAGAACTGAATATGTGCTTCCTAGCTTCTCTTGTAGCCTTCTAAAAAGGGCACTCTTTTTAGACTTTGCCCATTAGCAACACTTCCTAGGCCTCTTCTAGCTTATTGGGTGCTTTCTGTGCTCTTTGGGCACAATAGTTTCTATAGATCTTGTGGCATTACTGGAATTTGCTTTACAAAGGGGAGATTGTTTGGGTATTTTTAAAAAGCCTGTAAATGTGGGTATTTTGTGGATGCTGCTTCCTGTTTGTTGGACTTCATCAGATTGGGCCGACTTTCTCTGAAGCAAGGTTGACTTCTAGAATGTAGATTAAATGGGTAGTGGCTTGATATGGGCATTTTACCACTTAGTGTAAGTGAAGCTTCTGGTCCGAAATCTCTAATCCATCTGTCTGTCGGGAGTCGGAGTTGAAGGAAGGAATTCAAATGGTGTTTCTACAGAAGCCACCTTTTGTTATACTGCCCTTTTTGAAACTGCTTGTGTCTTCAAGATTGGGATCTGGCTTTCAGTTTCCCAGCAAATTCGGAGGTAGAAGTGTAGACAGCAGTAACAGAAGAGAGAAGTAGGAGCCAATGTCCCTTGCAAGGGTCCCAGAAACCTGGTGGGGCACTGCAAGGGATTTATCTGGGAATGATACTAATTGACAATCTGTCTGTTTTCCATCCCCTCCTTTTCCAGGGGTGGTAAGTTGTTGTTTAAAATTCTTGGCCCTATAAAAGTGATTGTAAACAGGCAGTCAGCTGCTCAGCTGATTGTGCTGGCTAATAGAAGAGAAAAATACTTGTTCCTTGGCAACCTGGCCCTGTGGCTCTGTGTTCACAAACAAGGCAGCATTGCTGTGCTGTGTTGGTAAGTTCTGTTTCTCAACAGTGAGACTGTCCTGGAAGTTTTAAGCACTGCTAGGTGAGCTGAGCTGTTTTCAAGCAGCTTTAGCCTTTAGAGGGTAAGGAAGGAAAGCGGAGTCAAGTTCTTCCTCCTTCCCCATCTAATACTGAAGTAAATGTCAGATACAAACAGGTAGCTAAGTAGAAAAGGACACTGTCGACAAGCTGGAGTTACTGCCAGTTTTTGTTGCTCTCACTTCAGGGAACTGTGAGCAGGTCTCTTGCAGCTATAACAGAAAACCAGTTAACTGGGAGAAATGTTCCCATTTGTTTTACAAGGCTTCATGGAGGATGTGTGCCTGGGGAAAAAACCTGAATGCTTGTCCCCCAGATACTGTGGTGTCCTCTGTTGCCAAATGCTTTGATCTACAGTGATTTCTTGCATGTAGCAGGGGGCTGGGCTTTGTTTAGCTTAAGGAAACAAACACAAACTAGTTGGATCATGAGCCCTGGATCTTGTTTTGGGTCCAGTTGCTTTATGTATAAGCCAAGTGAAATGTCCATGAGCTGCAGTGCACAAATCCAACCTGCACCTGCTCTGCAGCCTCAACATTTCCAGCAGGCTTTACAGCAGAGTTCATATCTGCATGCTCCGGGAACTGACAGGCCATGTAACATTGGGGTGTTGAGCGGATCTCATCTGGGCTGTTCTGGGAAAGACAGCCCATAGCACGAGCTAGGCTGAAGCACGTCCGAGTGGTCTGAGATGAGATCATGTGTTTCATAGACAGAAGAGGACTCTTGATGTTACAAGAACACAGTCCTACATTGTTCTTGGGCAGTTTGTGCAGAGGCTGCAGGAGCGGGAGTTCTGTCTTTGCTCCTTATTTAAAAATGACAGTGAACTCCTTAGGGTTAAAGAGCCATGACCTAGCAAGAGAGGCAGACAGAGGAATGTGGTAGCACCAAACAGAAGCATGTGTTGTGTGCTGGCCATGCCTGCCTTGTCCTGTAGAAGACCTGAGTTTGTGCCCAAGCTCGGGAAGAGCAAGCTTCAAAATGTATAGTTCCAAAACCAAGATGTCAAGAAGTGTGTTTTATTCCTAGGGGCACAAGGTAATCTGTCCCTGGGTGTCTTCCCCTCTGACTGCAGTGTGTAGAGATGAGTGCTGTGGGAGGATGAAATGAAATTCAGTCCTTTTAAGGACCAGCTGGATGTTGATTCCAGCTCAAGTCTTTTACTGCTAGACCACCCAGAGTGCAAGGATCAAGCAGGATGCTATCAGAGATGTAGGGGTGTTCCCAGGTGTTCTCATCGCCAAAGTGCTATTAGTCAATGAGAAAGAGGTATTAGTCAATGAGAAAGAAATGATGGAAGCTGAAACCAGTAGGTGTAAAATACCCTGGGTAACAGTGCTGTTTTAAACTGGGGGCTCTCTTTTCTTTAACTCCTTTCATTCCTATTTCTAGCCTGCTGCTCCACATGTCTAACTCACTTTCTCTGCCCCTCCAGACAACATCATCTGCCTTGAAAGGTGCCATTCAGCTGGGCATTACACACACAGTTGGAAGCTTGAGCACCAAGCCTGAAAGAGACGTTCTCATGCAAGATTTCTATGTAGTAGAAAGTATTTTCTTCCCAAGGTTAGTGCTTGCTTTCTTCTCTCTCTGGTGCTTTGATAGTGGGTAGCAGCATTAGTTCCTAATGCTGCTTGCACATGAGGAAGCTGCACCAAACCAGGACAGTTGTCTGCAGGAGCGAGCATAGGTCTCCTGAGCAGACCTACTCAGTGCACTGCTTATGGACCAACTCTGGCTCCTGCCTGCCACCTGTTTCTGAAGAACTCTGGCTTTTTCCTATATGTGTCCACCATCGGTTGTGTGAACAAATGCAATTTTGCTGTTGTGTGTGCCTACACGTGTTCCTTTTGGGTGGGTGCTTTCTAGCCCTTGAGTGTGTTAGAAGCAGCCAGCCAGTGGGTGTTTGCTTTTAGGGCAGTTTCTTAAGGAATGTTTCAAATACAAATACTTATGTGTGCTTCTCTCCTTGATCAGTGAAGGGAGTAACCTGACCCCAGCTCATCACTACAATGACTTTCGGTTCAAAACCTATGCTCCAGTGGCCTTTCGCTATTTCCGGGAGCTCTTTGGGATCCGACCAGATGACTATCTGGTAAGTTGGTGGTTGGACCAGGTTCCCATTTGTTGCATGCTCTGTGTGACGGGTGTTTGTCATCTTGCCCCTCTCGGAGCTATGGAGTGCTGCGAGGCCCAGAGGCAAGCTCTGTAAGCACAGCAGTGGATGCTGTATGTGACCCTGGCGTTTGACTCCGTTAATGCTTAAAAGGAAGAGCCTTTGTGCTGAAGTTTCCTGTTGATGTCTCTCTCACCTCTGCATTTCTTACCTTGTCCTCCTCAGTACTCGCTCTGCAATGAGCCACTCATTGAACTTTCAAACTCTGGGGCCAGTGGATCCCTCTTCTATGTATCCAGTGATGATGAGTTTATCATCAAAACGGTTCAGCACAAAGAGGCTGAGTTCTTACAGAAGCTGCTGCCTGGCTACTACATGGTGAGTCACTTGGGTGAGGCTTCCTCTGTGAGCTAGGGAAGAGTCCCCCAAATGTACAAGTGTGACATATTGCTGTCTGCTGCCTGGTAGATATGAGTGAAGGTTTGATCTGTGCCCCAGCTGAGTGGCAGCTTCTCTCTCAACTGTCCAGTGACAGTCACGGACTACACAAGCTACCTGGGTATCACAAGCCTGGAGTGCTGCGCAGGGGTCCTGGGTTGCACTTTGTGACTCGGACCCTTTTGGAAAGTTGCAGCCTGCTTTGTGACCAGCTGTGAACTGTTTGCTTCCATGCTGCGCAGCATCAGGCCCATGGTACTTTGTCTTGCAAAGCTGTTCTTGTGTTTCCCTTCCCAGGGGTATGCTTGTTTCTGTCTGCAAAGATGAAGAGTTGAACTCTGATTTTAAGTTTCTATATATAGAAGCAGCAGCAGCAGCTTTGAGAGTAAAGGTGTGTTAATTTTATGAAAGTGGCTATAGCAAAAAAGGCTTTATTGGTTCTGGAGCAAAATCAGATCCTACCCTGAACACAATGTGTGTGTGATCTGACTGCTCGTGTTTGTGTCTAGCCTGGGCTTTACAAGCCTCGTCTGTGTAAGGGAATTTAGCCGTGAGATAGTCTTGCCATGTAGAAGTGCCTTAGGACTCTTGATGCTGCCACAAGAGTTTAGACCCATCTCTATCCTGATGTATTTAGCTTGACCTAAGTGCCAAATTTAAAAAGGCTAAGCACAAGATCTTCCTCTGCTCTGAAGCCTCCCCAGCTTAGCTTCTGAGTGAATGAGCAGCAAACTCCTTCCTTCCTACCATCTTTCTCTCACCCATTCAGCTTTGCAGAGAGATCGTGAACAACTGCAGGCATTGCCCATCTGTTCCCTGTGTTCACCTGCCCTTGTCTCTTAGCTTCTTTGGCAATGGCTTTGAATCATTGCCAGCCCCATTTCAAAAGAGAAGCACAGGAAGGAGCAAATAACTCCTCTGACTGGCATGTGAATAACCAGAATGGCATTGAAGGTATTTCTTTGTCTTTGGCATTTCAGAATTTGAACCAGAACCCAAGGACACTGCTGCCAAAGTTTTATGGCTTGTACTGTGTCCAGGCTGGAGGCAAAAACATTCGCATTGTTGTGATGAACAATCTACTGCCGCGCTCTGTCAAAATGCACCTGAAATACGACCTGAAGGGCTCCACCTACAAACGCCGAGCATCCCAGAAGGAGCGGGAGAAGGTCTTCCCAACGTACAAGGACTTGGATTTTATGCAGGACATCCCTGATGGCCTCTTCTTGGACTCTGACATGTATAATGCTCTGTGCAAAACATTACAGAGAGACTGTTTGGTAAGTGTAAGGGTGAAGGGTGGTGTGGAGAGTTCTTTCCTTTTTTCTGAGTCTTTCCCACAAAAAGGAGATGGCAGCTGCCACCCTTGTAGCCTCTGCCAGTTAACTTAGAGAGCCCATTTTTTTGGTGGTGATGTGAACAAGAAGCAGGACCTGGACCCCAGTTTCGTTCAATACTTCCAACCTGAATTAAACCCAGTGCAGACAAGAAGCAGGACCTGGACCCCAGTTTCGTTCAATACTTCCAACCTGAATTAAACCCAGTGCAGACCTGGACCCCAGTTTCGTTCAATGCTTCCAACCTGAATTAAATCCAGCACTACCTCTAGAGGTGGAGGAAGCACCCTCTGCCAAGGTTGAGCTCTGGAGCAGGGCAGGAGCTAGAGAGAGGGGCAGGAGTCTGGTCTCAAAGTTGGGCGGCTGTGCAAAAGTCAGTGTTCTCCCCTGGCTTGGGTCCTCGTCCGCACAGGAGTACCACTGATGGCTTTCCTCTAACTCCCTTTGGTGACTGTAGATGAGCTGACTCTGCACGAGCTGTGGATTAAAAGCCATCCCCTCAATATGCTCGGGGCTCTAGGCAAAAATGCTGACTACGTTTCTGAAAATGTCTGCTCTGACAGTTTCACTGGGCTTGCAATAATGAGTGAGCCTTTGTTGACTTTCTACCCAGGTCCTGCAGAGCTTTAAAATCATGGATTACAGTTTGCTTGTTGCAATCCATAACATTGATCTGGCACAAAGAGAGCACGCAATGGCAGACGGGACATCCCAGACTGATACACGGCGACCTGCTGCCCAGAAAGCCCTCTACTCGACAGCCATGGAATCCATCCAAGGAGAGGCCCGGCGAGGTGGCACCATAGAAACAGATGACCAGTAAGTCTGTGTCGGTGTTGCTCTTCCCAGTGAAATGCTGAGGAGCGAGGGGTAAAACCCAAGCCTCGCTAATGGAGACTTAATTTAGATGCAGGCTGGGCTATACAGGATTGCTGTCATGCTGGGCAGAGAGGTGTTGGTATCAAATCTTGTGCTTTTATCTTTGATTTCTCCTCCTTAATGTACAAAAGATTTTTCTCGCCTTCCAGGTGGCCTTTAAGAGTTCTCTGCCCACCAGTTACTGGCAGTTTCAACTACTTACTTCCATACACCTCTAAGAGGCATAGCAAGAGCTTTGTTAGATCAGACTAACAGCCCATAAAGTCCAGCTGCCATCTTAGTATGAATGGTAGTAGATGCTCTCTACAGTTGCTTGGTCTCTTCTCATGCTTGAGTTGGGGTTAATCCTCATCTTCAATAAAATTGTCATACAGAGGGAAAAAGGGGTCAATTCTCAGGAGGTTTAGCTAATTTACTGAAAAAGCATTTTGCTCTGACTTCTCTTCCCTAATTTGTTCGCTGAACAGTAGGTCCTTCCCACATGTTGACACTTGTTAAATAGTTCACATAATATTCAGCCCACGCTAGGCTGCATGAGAGAGGCAGTGGGGTGTGAGAACACCCTGTTTCATGTCTGTGTCCTGTCCTCTTCTAGGATGGGAGGCATTCCAGCCCGCAACGCAAAGGGGGAGAGGCTGCTGCTGTACATCGGCATCATTGATGTGTTGCAGTCCTACAGGTAAGAAACAATAACAGCTGTGTATCACCTAAGGGTGAAGACCACTTTACAGCATTGTCGGCCCCTGTTTGGTTGTCCAGATTGGCTTTCAAGAAATAGTTAAGACACAAACATTTCTTTCTTTTTGTTTAATTTACCACTTTCTATTTTCTTGAAGTTGGGCATTTGGGGATCAATTTCTGGGTCTTGCTTACTGTATTTACTTCATGTTCCTGGAATAGATTTACTCTTACAAAGTGTTTTTTTCTATGCTGTGGTGGTTGTACACAGGCACTGTGCAGGAAGTGGCAACAAAAAAACAAGTGGTGGCTTAAAATGGCCATAACCACTTCTCTCTGTAAAATGAAAAATAGCTGTAAGGCTTACCTTTTCTTACATTTATGTTAAAATGCAATGTGCAGAGGGTTACATGTGTAAAGTCTCTGTTAAATGTCATTGCAAGTTAACTGCCCTTGATAATTATGCCTGTGAAACTCTCCCCTTGGGAGAGTGAACTGTGCAGTCAGCCCTGGTGTCTGTGGAACAGTCTTAGAAAAGTGGGACAATGAAGAGAATCCAAAGCAGTCCGTGTCTGGGGTGTGCTTGCCACTGTGGTCAGAAGCTGGGCTCAGTACTGAGCATGATATGATACGGACACTGGGGACTTGGTGTGAAAATAGTCCTTAATTCTTTCGTTTGTCAGATTTGTCAAGAAGCTGGAGCACTCTTGGAAGGCCCTGGTACATGATGGGGTAAGTAGAAAATATCCCTTTTTAACTTGTTTAGCAGTAATACCAGCATCTTTTTAAACTGTGCCTGCTGTCCTTGCTCCTTCTGGGCATCCTGGATATATAAGGTGTGTGTGTGTTTGCCCTCTTATATAGAAGTATTACTTTCTAGGTACTCTCAAAAATGTTGGTTTTGTTAATGCTGGTCATCTACTTGTTCATTAACAAGCATTGATTGCTTTGTATATAATGCCTACTGCTTGTAGCTAATGTGCTTCTCACAGCTGCTAGTGAGAGCAACTCTGAGAATCCCTGACTGTTCCTAGTCCAACATAGCTTGTGTTTCAAGGCTAACAACCTGAGGGAAGCTCATGTCAACCTTGATCACTTAATTCAGATTCACACATTAATGTTTGTCCCTTGGACTTCTAGGACACTGTATCTGTGCACAGACCCAGCTTCTATGCTGAAAGGTTCCAACGATTCATGTGCAACACAGCGTTCAAGAA
The DNA here is from genome assembly GCF_947461875.1 of Haliaeetus albicilla. Taxonomy (NCBI): domain Eukaryota; kingdom Metazoa; phylum Chordata; class Aves; order Accipitriformes; family Accipitridae; genus Haliaeetus; species Haliaeetus albicilla. The sequence goes on along the minus strand of NC_091492.1, from coordinate 24,590,738 downwards.
AATACCGTGTAAGTACCTCCATGCAGCTGTACCCTTGGCAATTGCTATGGTTTCTGGCTTCTCCCTGCTCAGCAGTTGTGGTTTGGGAAGGTGGACGAAAGCGTTTAGGAAGTCTGTTGTGCTGTGTCACCCCTTCCTTCCTCCTAGATTGTTCTTGCCTCACAGATGTGACTTTATAGGAACTGTTTCATCCATCAGCTTGTTCCTTCAGGGCACAGCCCTCGCGCCAGACTCTTACTGGAAAGTTGCTGCATTGGGTTTTTTACTCCTTCCTGAACATGTTAGAAAAGCGCTTTCTTGGTTTTTGTCTTTAAGTAAAGCCATCGCCTTCTAAGAAGAGCCGGTCTGGCACAACAGTTCCTCGGCGGAGCTGTCAAGGAGGAGTGCCTTCCCAGTCACACATGTCATGCGAGACAAAAGCACAAGTAACGACAGAGGTGGATGTAGAGCAAGGTTGGTGCCTGGACTAAAAAAAAAAACCCAACCAAACAAAAAAAACCTAGAGAAGTTCAGCTTGTATTTGTCTGATTGAAGCTTGCTGCCTCCTGAGTGGTGCAAGACACCTCCATGTTGTTTTGTGGTCTTGCCAGGGGAGGTCCCGTTTTCTGGGGTTGTGGGTGCGAGAAACCAGATGGGGCCAAAAACTCATACACACTGAATGGCCTTTGAGAGCACCATGAGAAAGCCTGGAGGAGCAGTAAGCCCTTGAAATGCTCGGCTCTTTCCAAGTATTCTGTTGCAACAAATGCAGGGCAGGATGATAAACCTCATGTTTCAGGAAAGGTCGGTCTTTACTCACAAGCAGGATTAGACTGGGTTGTGGAGGTGGGGAATTGTTAGCTCATGCATCTCTGTGGGATTTTTCAGCCTTGTCCAAGCATCTGGTGTGGCCCACGCTCCCCCTGGGATGTGGTTGCGTGGCAGTCCCGTGTGCCTGGTCTCTTCCTAACAGCTCATGCCCCTGGAGTTTGTATTAGGGGAGAAGCTGGGCTAGGCAGTCATGTGGAGGCTTGGACTTGGAACAGAGAGCTGCATGCAGGGCTGGTTCTTCAGGGCTCGAGCGTCTTAGATGTCTTGGGTGGGATCCAGCACAGATCCTGATCCCTGGCTAATGTGGGAGCTTGTGCCACACGATCCCACTTGTTGGGGATCAGATGGAACAGTCTGTGCTTCAACTCAGGTTCCCACCTTGGTCGCCCAGATCTCCTGCCCAGGACCCTGCCGGTAGACGAAGCTAACAGTGATTCCATCGCAACAACCCTGTCCACTTCTTCTTTGGGCAGTGGAGGCCTCAACTCACCTGCAAATAGGTAAGACCATTGCTGGTTTGGTGCATGGCAGGCCGGCGACTCCTGCAAGTCAGGTTCATGAGCCATAGGAGGACTTTGTGCTGCTTTATGGATGTTTTGGGTTTTGGCATGCTTGCAGGAGTACCTGTTTGAGTGGTTCGTGTGTTGTGGAGCAAGCTCACTGCTGTCAGTTCAAGCATGTGCGAGGGGGGAGGGTTGTCTCGCTGTTCCTGCGTGCAGTCCCTTACAGATGACATGATCTTGCGTCTTCTGCTTGGGCTGTTTGGGGGTCCCAGTGGCTTTTAGTTCCTTGTGAGTTCTGTATTTAATGGCTTTGTTCTGGAGTTGAGGTAATTGTGCTAATTAAAGTGAGTTGGTGAAAGTGCGACTGCCAAAGTGTATGTGAAGAGCATTAATGTGATGATGGGTGATGCTGAAGATGACCTTCTGGCTGCTCTTCTCAGAGGGTTGGGCTCTCTTGCAACTTACTGATTGTGTTAGCATTGAGCTCCTACAACTCCTCAGGAAAGGAGGCTGCAGGGTGTGTGCAGGTGTGGTTCAAAACGTCTCAGAAGCTGAAATGCATGGAGAGCCCTGAGGGAGCTGGTGTCTGCCTTTGAATGTTTTATTTCTTGCTGAAGTGGTAAGACTAGCAGGGATGAGGAGGAGCTGTGGTCAGAGGACAATCCCTTTTGTAGAAGTTGTTCTGAGGTACTAACTTCTCTTCTTGGAAGCGATCGGAAACCATCTTCCCCATTCCTGAGCCACTGCCTACACAGTGGCACTGATAGAAGTGCCTGCTCTCTTCTGAGCTGCAGGAGAACAAGGTGCACCTGTGATTACCACCTCTTATTCCCTCTGTAAAACATGGAAACTTCTTGGTAGGGATCCTAAACCAGAGCTGCTCCTTTCCAGTATGTCAGCATGCCTGAGGTGTTCTTTTTACTTACTTAACCGCGGGTGTCTCTCCTTCAATCTCTACGTAGGTCAGTGGGCGTACAAGTGCATAAAGCTGACAGCTCAGCAAAGGATTTGACTAGAGCAGCTCCTGGCATCTTCCTGTCTAGGTGAGGGGAGGAACAAGACTGCCTGAAACGTTCTCCTGTCTAGAGGCTGTGCTCAGTGAGGCTTACCCTGGGATTTGACCTCACACTTGTCACTGGCTGGTGGTTACAGAGGTGGTGTACAGTCAGGTCACTCCTACATTGCAGTGCTGTAACACAGTATGTCCCTGGGCCAAGGCTCAGCAGTCCTTAACATGGCTGTCTGCTGTAAGGCTCAATGGTAAAACCTCTCAGGATGGTGTTCTCCTTACCCCACGTGGTGCTGAGCAGCGTTCTTGGTAAAAGCACAGATTCTGGTAGGTAAGATCAAACCTGCTGTGCAACTGGGTTGAGTCCCAAGAGGTTCCCTAGATGCGAAGCCTGATCTGTGTTTGCCCCAGGCACCTCTAGAGCAGAGCACACTGCTTACTGTACCCTGTGGGCACTTAAGCAAGTGGTTACCCTTTGTCAATAGTCTGTAAAACCACGTGCCAGCGCCAGACAGTGGTAAGGAGATCCAGGAAGGAGAACAAACCAGTGTTTTCTCCTATGTGGGGCCGTGAGATCTGGGCTTCCTGCATCAGACCTGTTGTCAGAGGCTTAAATCCACTTTTGTGACCTTGGGAGATCTGTAAAGCTCTGCAAACCCTGAAAAGGATGAAAGTGATTTGTGGATTGTTGATTTATAACGACATAACTTGTTGAATGGATTTAAAAAGGTGGTTTGTGTTTTAGTTTTTTTTTCTCTCTACGGAATCAGCCAGTCTAGCAGGGTGTTTACCACCCTTTGGAGAGGTAACCTCTTAAATCTCTGTAGTCCTGTACAAAGGGGAGTGATCTCACCCCAAATCTCTCCAGCTAGAGCTGCCCATCTAGTGTCGGCACAGGAGGAAGGCAGGATCTGGCCCGCTCCAGATCTGTCTTAAGAACACAAGCTCAGCCCTCTTGTCTGTGCTACCACAACCTCGGTCTCTCTTTTGCAGCACAGCCTCATGCCTGTCTCAGAAATGTTGCCACATGCCTCTGTTTGCGGTGTGCAACCTGTGTGTCGAAGATGTGCTCTCCATGGTGGCGTAAGCAATGCTGTGCAGGCGTGGGTGCCCTCCTGAGGCTGGGATTCCCCTGGTCCTCAGCCCAGCTCTGTCGTTAACATCTGGCAGAAGCTTGCTGGTGTTGGGGACACCAAAACGTTGGCATGGGCTACTGGGAATGGAAGCTGCTGACGGGCATCCTGCAGCAAGGGGTACCGGAGGGTGATCCCCTCCATTTGAGAGGGACACTTCTTTTTCTCTTAAGCACTGTAATTTAGTGGTGGACCTGGTAGTGTTAGGTTAATGGTTGGACTCGATCTTAAGTGTCTTTTCCAACCTAAATGATTCTATGATTCATCCTGCAGCCCTGCATTAGGGCAGTGCTGCTTGGTGCTAATTAAGACAAACCTCAAGGGCTATATGCTCTGTAAACAACACTGAGCATCCTCGCCTTTAATTTCTGCATAGGTCAGAAGCAGCGAGTCACCAGTTAGAGAGCTCGGTGGAGGAGGAAGCCAGAGCAGCTCAGAGTATCCAGGTCCATAGGTGAGGCATGATCAGGCAGAGAGGGAGCTGTGCCTTCCTGGTGAGGATTCCATTTTCGGTGTTGATCCAAGGGTGTTTGGTTGGGGTGATGTGTAGCCTGATGACTGACCAGCTTGATGCTTCATGTACTCTAGCAACAGGCAGTTGAATCCCTGCTAATTAAGGCAACCACTGCAGGCAGGCTGTGACAAGCCCTGGATGTTAGCTGCAGGAAGGCCGAGCAGGTCATGCTGTCTGTAGGCAATCCTGAAACCTCCTCTGTTAGTCGCCAGTGCACTGGAAAGCCCTGACCGCTTGGCCTAGGTGAAGTATGCACTCTCAGTCTTGACTTCTTGCTCAAGGGGCAAGGAGAGACGCTGTGGTCGCCATGTCCTCAGTAGGAAGCGGGGCAAGGTGCAAGCTGGGAATTGGAGTTCCTCAGCCAGCAGGTTGCAACCCATAGCTGTAGGATTGTGAAAGAAGTGGGGAGGTAACAGGTTATTAGACTAAAGCAAGTCTTGTTCTGTGCTCCACATTTCTTCCTTGGCGATGTATCCTATCAGACGCTTAGTGTGCCCGTGTTATATATCCTGCTGTCAGGCTATAGCTCACATTCAGAGCATAAAAGGTTTGTTAAAGTTTTGCCAGGGGCTTTTTCAAACAAGGGTGCCTGTGTCTGGAAAGGCTGAGATGTGGTAAGCTCCGGTACTTCATGGTTTCTTTGCACCTGGACTGTTTTCACCCAGGACCATTTCTGTGTTGATGAGGTGCTTGAAGACTTCTGTAAAGAGGTGCTGCTGCTTGGATGGACAAAAGATCCTCGTTTCTAATGTCTGAAGTCATGTCAGACTAGGAGGGATGATGTTCTAGGTGGTGGTTTGGGTGCCTGCCCCAGGAGGGATTGTGTTGCCTGTGCTTCCGTATTAAACCTGCTTAACAAATGCCTTTGTGCGGTGCTGGGATGTTCTGTTGGCTGGGTACAACAGGGCAGCCCTGGAGATGAGACTTATTGACAGCTCACTTTTAAAAACTGCTTTACAGGTCTTCCCCTTCTGTTTCCCCAGTGGCTCCCCAGGGCCTTCCGTACCTGAGCACTCCGCAGAGCTGAGAGAGCAGCTTGAAGACCTGCAAGAGACGGAGATAAGCTTTGTGAGTACTTCCCTGTTTAGGAGGAAAAGTGTGGCTCTGGAGGTAGACAGAGATTTGCGGGGATTATGTGGTCCCTAGTTGTGCTGGGAACATGGGCACTGAGTAGGATGTGTGAGTTGACCAGAGCAGGAGCAGATGTTCTTCATCTCCCTCTGGTATGCAAAAGCTCAGCCTGCCTTGTGCTAGGCACTGTTTGTGCTCTTAGTGATAATCTGTTACCCCAACTGCCCTAAATTAGATAAGCAGGAGGCAAAGCAGAGACATTCCCCTTTCTTGAGGGCCCAGAGTGGGTCTGATGGCAGAGATAACACGGGGTGAAGCTGACCAGGCTCATCTTGCTGTCCCCATGGCAGATGGTAAATGCTCACTGACCCTCTTGTTTTAATGTAAGGTGGTGTTTGAAGGTAAGCCTGAACTCAGCTGCCCCCTTGACTCTGCCTCTCCCAGGGTGGAGAAGATTTAGGAGAAGCCACCAGGCAGGACACACCTCCTGCTCCTCTTCCTCAGAGGAAGGCAGACCCCTCCCCAGCATCTCCCCCTCTTTTCTCTTCACAGTGAAGCAACACCAAAACCACCGTGATGGAAGCAGATTGTTCTGTGCTCTGCGTGGTCTGTGGAGTCTGACAAACATTCAGCCCCTGTTGCTGATTTATTATTTTATTTTGTTCAAAGTAATCTTATCTGGACAGAAACCTAAAAGCTGGAAGGCTGGGCTACACTTAGTGGGATAGTGTTAACAAAGATCGAGCCAGCACAGCTGAGCGTCGGACACCTGGAAGTCTCCTTAGAGCAGAGCCCACCACTGTGTCCCTGCTGTCCTCCTTTCTTTGAAGCCTGGCGAGAGCAAAGGCGGCTGTCAGGAGGAGGAGGAGGAACTGCTCCATGTGGGCTGAAGCCCTCTGGAAAAGGGATCTGACTTTCAGGGAGTTAGCTGCTTACGATGCTGACGCCACAGACCTTGCGAGAATGGGCAACTCGTCGGAGTTACTGGGGGGGAAACGGGCATTAGAGCCTCATTGGGACAGTTTGCGACAGAGCAACGTGGTTTTATTTTGTATTTTAAACAAGTTTTTAATTTAAATGTTTTTCTGAATTCAGTCATATCACTTCTTTTTAGTCTTGCAATATGGTAATTTTTTTTCTTAATAAGTAGGGTTTTTTTTTCCAGTGTTCCACCAGCAAGTATCCCATGTGAGAGAGGCAGAGAGGGGGAGCAGAAGCTGTATTGACTGTGGATGACCTCCTCTCCTCCTCCAGCCACTCCTGGCTGCCAGAGCCTCCTCCATTTTCAATCTTGCATCGCCCTGAGACAGCAACAAGGAGAGCTAGGTGCTGCGCTGTATTGCTTGGAGCATTTTGAATGTGTGAAGCTTTTAAGACGTCAGGGAGGTTTTGGATTGCTTTGTCCCTGGTTTTTAAACGACGCCCTTTTGTTCCTTCCCCGCCAAGCAGGGAGTCGCAGGTGAAGGGAGATCTTTGTAAGGGGCGTGCTTTTTTAAAAGTATTTCTTAAGCAAATGGACCAAACCCAGCCTGCTCCGTTCCCTTCCCCTGCCCTCTGTCCTGCTGCGGGCACCATGTGCAAAACTCTTCCTGTTTTTATAGCTCGGCTCCCTTTTGATATCTCGCCTGTATCGTAGCCGCTGTTGACACCAGTGTTCCCTGCGGCGTGAAACCAAGGTTCCTACCTAAATGGGACAGACTTCTGCCTCCACAAAAGTATGAGGCATTTTGAGTCCGGTTTTAAACAAAATAATAAGCTGAAAGGAGGGATTGTTCTGCTGCCATTTCCCTGCGGTGACGCCTGGCCCATGCTGGCTGCAGATGCTTCTCTAGAGATCTCAGAGCAGATGTCGGACTGATTGTTATTTTCACTAAATGCTTTTTTTAAAGAAATGAAGTGACTCTTCCCCGTGTTCCTGGTGGGTTAGAATCCTCCGTTCTTTTTTATATATATAAAAAAAAGTAATTTAAAGCTTGCCCTTGCGATAGTGCAAGGGGTTTCTATACTAATTAGCAATGATTGCTAAGGAAACAAAGAATGTAGTGGTGTAGAAAGGGATTTTTTTTTTTAGGTGATGTTTCAGAGCCAAGTCTCTTCCCACCTTCCACTTCAACCTTTCCAAGTGGATGCAACACAAGCTGATATTTTTTTAAGAAAAAGTGTTTTTTTTTAAACTGTTTTGTTTTTTTTTTTCCCAAAAGACCAAGTAGAATGGCCTTACTCCGGGTATCCGGATCCCCAGGGGGTTGGTGGAGCGTGAGGACAGTCGCTGTTCACAAACTGTTTGGTTCTCAAGGGCTCTCAAACCTTTCGACACTGATTAATGTCACGATGAGACCCGTGAGCGGGAGGAAGATCGCCTCGGGGACACCTGCACCGTCTCTGCTGGATCTTCCTGTCTCCCTCCCCTGTACATCTGACTTGATCCAGCAGGTTACACTTTATAGCTGAAGTAACTGTCTATATTAGACACTTGTTTCTTATCTTCCCACCTAATCCATATTTGTTTTATTTTAGCAGGAGGGAAGAAAACCAAGTCTCAGTTTTTTTCATGTTTTAATATTTATGAAGTTGTATTTAAGTGTTTTTTTCTTTTCCTGGAGATAGTTATTCAGTGAGTAGGGAGGTGGGGTGGCGGGTGGGGTGGCATTTATATATTGACTTCTGCTTTGTAATGGGTTTTCAGAACTGCTTCTTTTTTTGTGTGTGCGTGTTTCAAAGTGACGGGCGATGGGTTTTCATGTCGTTTTTTAAACACCCAAGCGGTGTCTCTCCAGCGTGGGGAGGGGACTTCGCTTCTCTGGCCACACCGGGGAGGGATTGGGGAGCAGCCAACGCCGTCGTGACCTCTGGCTTGACGTCAGGCGATGGGATGGAGCACGGGTGGACGGACCTCTCCTGTCCTGCTCGGTGTCACCATCGTCACGGTCGCTGCCGGGCCCCCCCCTCTGGGAGTGTCACCTGGGAGGGACAGACCTGTCCCCGTTCCTGGGGAACAGCTCGTGCCGTGCGTGACCCCCCCCACCTTGTCCTTTTGGCTGTGTAACGCTTGTGGCCTCGTCCGCTGTTGGAACCACGCTGCTGTCTCTTGGACGCGCAATACACGGTGTGCTGCTGAACCCACTGCCTGCCTGCCTCCTCTGTCCGGGGTGGGGGGAGAAATGGGGATGGGGGACGACACAGGACCCTCGGGAGGGGGTGGGTGGGTGTGGGGGTCAGGGGCCAAGGGGAAACTTCTTGTTGCTGCCCCGTCATTGGGGTGGTGAAGGGAAGGGACGGTCCCGGCGCTGGGGGGGGGGGGGGGGGGGGGGGCTCTGCTTAGTGGCCGCAGGGGGGCGTTACGGCCATCCCGGGACTACAGTTCCCGGCGTGCTCCGCGCCCGCCGCCACTCACTTCGCAATACGGGAAGCGGCGATTGGCCGGTAACTGGAGCCAATCGGCGGGCTGCTTGTTTGGTCGGATCCGGCTCGGTCTTGAGGGAAGGAGGCAAGATGGTTCTGGAGAGCACTATGGTGTGGTGAGCGGGCAGGGGCCGGGGCTGGGCCGCAGCGGGGGCTCCTCTCCCTTCGCGCCCCTCTCCCCCCGCGCTGGAGCCCGCCCCGAGCCCCCGGGGCCGCCGCGGGTTTCCCTGTGTCATCCCGGGCCGCGGCGGCAGGGCCAGGCCCGGTCTGGGCCGGGGCGGGGGGGGGAGGCAGGGCCTGAGGGGGCTGGAGGTGGGTTGTGGGGCAGGGGGAGGTTTGGTGGAGGAGGAGGAGCTCTGTGGAGAGGCAAAGTGGGGGGGGCTGGGGAGAGAATTGGGGTACGGGGAGGCATTTGAGGGGGAGGACAGGGCACGGGGTGGAGGGGGGGGAGGATGGGTTTAAGTTGGGGTGGGGTCGAGGTGGTGGTGAAGGTTTTGGATGCTGGAGGGAGAGGTTGGGAGAAGCGAGGAGCTGGGTGAGGCTGGGGGCTGTCAGGGAAAGTGGGGGGGGTAAATGGGACAGGCTGGGGTGAGGAGGGGTCTGTTGGTGGGAAAAGCTGGCTGAGCAGAGGCATTGGGGGTCAAGAGGCAAGAGTAGGGTGAAGGGGCTCTTGTAGGTGCTAACGGGCAGGGGGAGGCTGACAAAGGGGATGAGGTAAAGAGCTGCGACGGGCTCTGGTGTGATGCAGTGCCAGGTGATGCTATGATGACAAACTTGGGTCACCTCCTAGCGGAGGAGAGGCGGGGCACAGACCCAAACTGTGTAGCCCTAGCCCTGCTGGGGCACCGGGTGGGTGTACCTGTGGCCCGAGGAGGGTCGGCCGCTTGGGCTCGGGGTCTTATCTGGCACCTCTGGGGTTGGGGTGTGGTGGGTCAGTGCTCGGGCAGTCCTGTGTGAAGCAGCCATCCTCTCTATTATTGTTGCTCAGCATCGGCGTTGAGGTAAGAGGGTTTTGTCCCTGGGTGCTGAACGCAGCCGGGGCTGAAAGTAGATGTGAACTTTGTTGTGTCTTTGTTATCGCAGCAGCTACGGTCCTGTTGTGTTTTGGTTTTGGTGTTTAAGAAGGCCATGATAGAGAAAACCAGTGAAATTTGTCTCGGTTCTGTTGTTTCCTTGACTCTCTATGTGGTCCCGCAGCTGTTTGGATAAAGATATTACTGTAGCTTGACTCACTGACTGTATATCGAAGTCCTTGATGTTTTCTCTGGGTAACTCTTTGCTTACTCATGTTTAAGGGTATTAAAACACGTCACTGTTCCTTGTGTTGCCCTGGAGAGCGGGAGGAATTCACTGTTACTCTGTGAATAGTAAGCTGCAGTTCAGATGGCCTCGGCCAGGTTGCTTTGTGTCTTTGTGCCTGAGGTTTGGTTCAGCCACTGCTGCCTCCTCGCTCCCCAGCTTGTGACTGGGTATTTGGTGTGGGCCGGACGAGAGGTGGCCGAGCATGAGCCTGAGCGCTGTCAGGGAAATGGTCATAGGTGGGTTTTTTTCAGAAGAAACCTTTCCCCTGGTGTTAAAACTAAGACATTCTGGGAGTACTTCTCAGAGAGGTCTTAATTTGGGGCCAAAATAAACTCTCAAGTTCTTATTTAACTAGTCCTCCTTCCTGGGGTCAGTTTCCTGAAGGCTGGTGGAAGAGAAGGTGTTTTTCTGCCTGCTCTATGCTATATTTAATAGCTGACGGAGTGGAGGGTAGGGATTTAATTACAGCGATGTTGTGTTGTGGCTGCTGCCGTTAGGCGCTGCGAGGCACTGTTGCCCATGTGGTTTGTGGAAGCCCTGACATCCACTGTAGGTGTAGAATGTTGAAGCTGGGCTGTGGGGCTCAGGGGCTTGGCTCATCACCATGTCACTTTGAGGAGGGCACCGTGCTGGTGGAGCAGAGCCGTAATTGGAAAGCGCCTGGTGTCCCTGCCCTGGGAGAGCTGCTTTGTGTCCTGATGAAAACCCCATGGTGGCAATGAGCACAGAGCTTTGTACTTTACCATGGAGTGGTGTCTCTTGACTTTTTTTTGTTGTGGAGGAAGAAGAAGGCATCGAGGAGATGTGAGTCTGAGGTTGTGTCTGGCCACGCTCACTTCTCACACTCTTCAGCGAGGGGTGGGAGCTTCCAGCTCTGGGCCAGCATTTGTCCTGTGACCCAAAGGTCAGATCTGCTCTGAAAACTCAGGGAAACACAGAGATGACTTGTCTCTCTGCCCTGGGAAACATCTATGTCCTGCTGCACGTCCCCAGCTGTGTGACCTTAGGTGTGCTGTCCTGAAAAGTACGTTTTGGGGATAAACTTCAATTTTCACAAGCTGACATCCTCCTCTCTGTTCCAGTGTTGACAACAGCGAGTACATGAGGAATGGAGACTTCTTACCCACTCGCCTGCAAGCCCAACAAGATGCTGTCAACATTGTGTGCCACTCGAAAACCCGCAGTAACCCTGAGAACAACGTGGGGCTCATCACCTTAGCCAAGTATGCCCCGAGGGAGAACTGGCCTCAGGGTGATGCTGAGGAGCAGCTGGGGAGACCCATGAGAGAGTGTGGGGGCAAGGGACAGGGGGAGTGTTGCAAAATGGGGCAGCAATAGCACAGTCTAAAACCAAGCCAGTTCTTCCGGGAGGACTGATACGAGAAAACCTGGTTCCTTGCTGGCCTCTAGCTTGTTGGGCTCACTCCTGCAACACCAGGATATGTTATGGAGGCTTTTCTCTTTCAGGAGCTCTCTGCTAGGTCCATCCTTTTGTGGCCTTGTGTCTGAAAGGGTGGCAAGTAAGGGCTGAGCTGTCATGCAGCTCATCAGAGTAGTTCGTCCATTTTCCTGAAGTCTGCAGGATTTCAGTGCCTCTGTGAGAGGCAGAGTTGATTAAAATTGGCTAGTGGGCTCAGGGTTGCTGGGGCAGGGGACAGACACATGCATACGCCTTTACGCAGACACATTACTTTGGTGTTTGGTTTTTTTTTAGGAAACCAAGCTAAAAGTCTTGCTCCCTGTGTGCACTGACCCACTAGAGCCCAGTGCTGGCAGACTCTTGGAGCAGACACCAGCTGCAGGCTTAGTGCAGGGAGGGCTTTTCTTACCCCTGTAGCAAATAAATGGTTTTGCAAAGAAATTCTCAAAGAAGAGGTTGTTAACATAAGTGTATTTGTGTTGCAGTAACTGTGAAGTGTTGACCACGCTCACTCCAGACACGGGCCGGATCCTTTCAAAGCTGCACACAGTGCAACCCAAAGGGAAAATTACCTTTTGCACAGGGATCAGAGTTGCTCATGTAAGTGGCCTTGTTGGTTCCTCACGAGCAAGTCTGCGCCGTTCTCTGTAGTTCCTTTTGCCTTAGCCTGTCTCTTAAATTACGTGTCCTGTTGATGGCTCGGATACAGGAAATCTTGTTCTCTCCCTGCCTCTACAGCTGAGCAATGCTGAGCAAATAACTTCAGTTTTGCCTTCGTCTCCCTGTCTGCAAAATGCAGCTGAAACCTCCTTTATAAAACCCAATATAAAAGTTCAGGAGTTTAATAGTCTGATCCTAGTTTGCTTCAGAGGAACCTGGCAGCTGCTTTGCGGGAGTCCAGCTGAGCTGCACAACCCTTCCCACCCTGAGAAGAGCAGCCCCCAGCTGAAGAGTGTCCCCCAGGATATGGCCACCCTTTTGTCCTGTTTTCTTGCTCTGTCCCACACTGTCTCTTTGCCAACAAACTGCTCCCAGCTGAGTCATAACTGCCAGTGAAGGGGAGGGCCTTGACACATGCCTGCTTGTAGGCAGTTTGGTGAAACTTGCTACTGAAAAATCCCTCCTGGCATTTAACCTAAATGTTCCTGCATAACAGGAAAAGTATCAGGGGTGACTGCTGGCCACCCCTTTTTCCTCAGAATTGCTCCTCAAGTACAATATGACTTCTGTCTTGCAGCTGGCTTTAAAACATCGCCAAGGCAAGAACCACAAGATGCGAATCATCGCCTTCGTTGGGAGCCCTGTAGAAGATAACGAGAAAGATGTGAGTAATGGCCAGTCAGAGGAAAATATATTGGGTCAGCTCCGCGCTCTACCTTGAACCATATATTGGGTTTATTGTGTGTTCCCTGCCCCGTACTGAAAGTAAGGCTTTACACCCCTGCGAGGAGGCTGCTTTACAGAGTCTCTTGAGCAGGGCAGTTCTCAGCTGGGAGGAGAGGGAGGGAGAGGGAAGGCTGGATTCCTGGGCACAGCCAGGCCTGAGCCAAGGGCAGAGAGAGGGAGCTTGTGCCATGTCCTGCACTTCCTGGCTTGTGGCTGTCACCTAGACCACTTTGGGCTTTTTGTCTGAGGAGCTGCGGGAGGAAACCTGTGTCCCTGAGCAGAAACAATGCTCTCAGCCTTAGGAAGATGCTGTTCTGTTGGCACTTAAAATAACGCAAATGAAGTTAATCCAGATGTTCTGGGTCTCTTTGAAAGAACAGGTCAGAAATGTGAGGAGATGCTGCCTGTCCCAGGGTCTTGCCGTCCCCATCGATGGGGACGGTTACTTGCTTTGGCAGGAGCAGCCCCCTTGCTTGTGCCATCTTGCAGCACCTCGGGCACCGTGCGGTAGCTCCTGTCCTGTCTAGGGAGGTGAAATACCTCAAACGGTTTCCTGCTGGGAGGGCTTGAAACTGGGAAGCTGATTTTGGGCTTTGTGCCTCCAGGATCGAATCCTAGTGCTGTTGTCTGGTCTCTCATAAGCTGAGTGTGGGTAAAGCTGAAATCCAAGCTAATGCTGCTGTGTCTCCTCCTTGCAGCTGGTGAAACTGGCGAAGCGCCTTAAGAAGGAGAAAGTCAACGTTGATATCATCAATTTTGGAGAAGAGGTGAGACTTCTGCCATGTTTCTGGCATAAGATCCAAGCCAGGATTTTGTATCCTTTCCAGCCTGGAGCCCTTACTCAGGCATGTCAAGATAGAAACAGTTCCCTGAGCCTCGGTCTCTTCAGCAGCTGCCCCAGTAAAAATGCTAATGTGGGGAGTAACATTTCCCTCTGGGAAGACACCTCTCCCATTTCACTGCAGGCATTGTTAAATACTTTCCGTCCTGATGGAGATAGCAGAGCTCTTGGCTCCCTCATAGTGCGGAGAGACGCGGGGTGTGCGGAGCAGCCAGCCATCCCTCTAGCAGAGCCGAGGAGGGAGCCAGGCGAAGCTCTAGTCCCAGCCTTTCTCTTTGGCCCTAGGAAGCCAACACGGACAAGCTGACTGCCTTCATTAACACCTTAAACGGCAAGGATGGCACTGGCTCCCACCTGGTGACAGTGCCGCCGGGGCCGAGCCTGGCCGATGCCCTCATCAGCTCCCCCATCCTGGCTGGGGAGGGAGGTGCCATGCTGGGCCTCGGTGCCAGTGACTTCGAGTTTGGCGTGGACCCCAGCGCGGACCCGGAGCTGGCTCTGGTGAGCGATGGGGAGGTGGAGGACGGCTGTGGGCGCCGAGCTTGGTCTGTCTGAGCTGTGCCCCACTCAGCTCCCTGTCTGTCCCCATCTCCGCAGGCTCTGCGTGTCTCCATGGAGGAGCAGAGGCAGCGGCAAGAGGAAGAGGCCAGGAGGGCTGCGGCCGCCTCTGCGGCCGAGGCTGGGATTGCGGCCACTGGCGGGGATGGTAAGGAGGAGCTGGGCAGGGAATATAGCAGGCAGGGACAGGCAGGATGTTCCCTAGGGAGGGTGTCCAGCCAGCATGCGGGCTCCCATGGCAGTGTTCATTGCTGCGAGGCTGCCCGATGCTGCAGGAAGCGTCTCTGTTCATGGCTGGGCCCTTCTGTGCAGCATGGCAGTTCCCAGAGCCACTGGGGTGCAAGGCGAGAGGTGGTTTCTTCCCTGGAATGTTGGAGGGAGGCAGTTTAACTGCAGTGTGCTGGGGGGGCTACCTTTGCTTCCGCTGAACTTCCCAAACGGAGGTGGACCAGCTTCTGTCCTGAACGCCATGGGGAGTGGCTCTGCCCTGGTCCCCTTCCCCAGCGAGGCCATGTGTGCGAGAGGAGCTGGGGATCATGTGTGGCACCCTTGCTGGTTTCTGAGCCTGGCTTTTGTCGGCGCAGATTCAGATGATGCTCTGCTGAAGATGACGATAACTCAGCAGGAGTTTGGCCGGGCCGGGCTGCCTGACCTCAGCAGCATGACGGAGGAGGAGCAGATCGCCTACGCCATGCAGATGTCGCTGCAGGGAGCAGGTGAGTGCCTGGTGCCGGCTCTTGGCCCGTTCCCAAAGGGAAAGCCAAGGAGGCAGCCCCTCTGCCTCTGAAACTGGAACTACCAGCCCCTATGTGCCCCAAAGTGGGGCTTTGTCACCTGGGCAGGGACCCCACTTGTGGGGTGGGTGCGTGGGTCGCTCCCATGAGCTGTGGGGAGGTTGTGGGTGCCTAAATCCTCTGTCCTCAGCCGTCCCTCTCCTCCGGCAGAGTTTGCCCAGGCAGAGGCAGCAGAAGTGGACAGCAGCACAGCCATGGATACCTCCGAACCTGCTAAGGTGAGGTTTTGGCCTCCTGGGAGGGGATCCCGTCCCATCCCTGTTCCCTCTCCCTCTGGGAGGAAGACAGGGACCCAGCCTGTCCCCAGCTCCTCTCCCTCTTCCCGCAGGAGGAAGACGATTATGATGTGATGCAGGACCCTGAGTTTTTGCAGAGCGTGTTAGAGAACCTGCCAGGCGTGGACCCCAACAACGAGGCCATCCGCAACGCCATGGGCTCCCTGGCCTCGCAGGCCTCCAAGGAGAGCAAGGACAAAAAGGAGGAGGAGAAGAAATGAGGGGCACCAGGCCGGGGTTCGTTGTCACTGGCCCTGGGGGTGAGTCAGCCGCCTGCCCACGGGGCCCGGGGCTGGTGCCGGTTCAGAGCAGCGCCCAGTGGGGCAGGGGGCGGGTGGGTTCAGCTGGAACGGGGCAATAAAGGCTTTCCATGGGTGTCTCTGTCCTGGCGCCTCCGTGGGGGTGAGCTCTTGGGGGGAGCAGCTGGGCCCCAGCTTTTCTCTGTACTGGGGGAACTGGGCCCGGCCCTGGGAGTCTCCTGCAGTGCGGGGGGGACGGGACTGGGTACCGGGACTCCTCTGTACTGGGGAAACTGGGCCCTGGCACTCTCCTGTACTTGGGGGGGGGGGGCAGACCCTGGGCCCTGGCAGTCCCCAATACTGGGGGGGGACTGGGCCCTACTCTCCCCTGCACTGGGGGAACTGGACCCCGGTCTCTCGCTTCTGCTCCCGCTGCACACGTGTCTGGGGCGGGGCCAGAGAGCTCAAGCCCCGCCCCCTGCACCACCTCCCAGCGTACCCTGCTGCTGCCCGCCGGATATTTACAGTGAGGCCGGAGGGGGTGGGCCTTGGTGGTTAATGGGCATTGGAGCCAGCCAGTCAGCAAGGGGGCGCCCTGCATGGATGTTGTCAGTTCATGGGGGCCGGGGAAGTGGCCAATGGGTTAGGAAGGCGAGCTGGTGAGGGCGGGATTTCGTGTTGAGTGGCGGCCAGGCGGCTCAATGGGTGGCGTGGCTTTGTCATGGCGGACTGGTGGGCGGGCTAGCCAATGGGGGAGCAAAGCGGTAGGGGCGTGCCTGAGTGACAGGGCTCTTCACCAACGGGGCTGAGCATTGTGCATCACGTGCCAGACGGAGGTGTGCGGGGCAGGCACGCAGCCCCCTCCCTGAGTGACAGCGTTGCCAGCAAATGGGAGAAGATGATTGAACCACCTCTGAGAGCTTCCGATCAATGGGATTGGTGGGGGGGCGGGCCTTCGCGTTGAGCGACAGGCCTCTCGCTCAATAGGAAAACAACAGCTGGGAGACGCGCTGATGGACATTCCCTGTGGCCAATAGCTGCGAGAACTCGTGCTTGAAGGACAGCCTCGTTTGACCAATGGAAAGAGGGAGGAGGCGGGCTGGCTTGATGAACAAAGCTTCCAGCCAATAAGCAGCGAGACTGCCCCGTGGGCGTGCCAAGAGCCAACCACCAATAGGAAGAGGGGTATCCGGGTGGGCGGGGACCATGCTTTGAATGGCACTCCCGCCCCCCAATGAGCACACCCCACGGGAGGCGGGCTCCAGCCTCGGCGTATCGTCCCCTTCACCAACGGCGAGTGAGAACAGCCCCGACGGCCCGAGAGCGACAGCGGCCCTGGCCAATCGGAATGCGCACGGTGGCGAGTGGCGGGCAGCACCGCCAATAGCGCGGCGCGGGGAGGGGTGGGGGGGCGGGAGCGCTGCGCGCGAGCGGCCGGCGGCGGAGGGCGGGGGGCGCGAGCCAAGCAGGAAGTGGCTGAGGAGAAGCGGCCGCCGCGGAGGGGCCTGGGCGGGAGCCGGCCGCCCCCCGCCCGCAGCAGCAGGTACCGCCGCCGCGGGACCCCAGGGCCTCACACGGCCCAGGGGGGTGCTGGGGCGGGTATGGGGGGCTCGGGGGACCCGGGGCCTGGAGGGGGGGCCCCGGCCTGGAGGGGGCCATGAGACCCGGGGAGAGGTGCCGGTCCTGCCCCTCTCCCCCTTCGCGACGGGGGAGAGTAGTAGCCGTCCCCCCGTCCCCGGTCGGGATGTGGGGCGGCGGTAACGGCCGGCCCCTCCCGTTCGAGCCTTGGGGTGGGGTCACGGTCATCCCCTTACCCTGCGGGGTTCGGGGTGGGGGTGACGGTCACCCTCTCTCCTGCCGGGCTCTGGGGGGGAGGTACCGCTTATCCCCACCGTCCCCGTGAGATCTGGGGGTGGGGGGTGGTAGCTTAACGGTCATTCTGTCCTGTTCCCCTCTGGAACTGGGGGAGAGGGGGAGCGTTACCGTCATTCCTTTTGGGAATTTGGGGTGGGGGAACGGTCGTGTTCCCCTGCGTCTGCTGGGAGGGCTGAGCCCATCCCTTCCCCCGGGCCTGAGTGGGGTTTTTTTTGGGGGGGGGGGGGAGCCAGGTCATGTTCCCCTCCCTCCCCAGCAGTGGAGAGGCTGATAGTGCCCGCCTGCATCTCTTGAGGAGACCTGGGCTTCTTCTCTTCTCCCTGACATCACTGGGAATAGGGGGGGGACTCTGGTCATGCTCCAGTCATGCTTCCCTGTAGTTAGGGGCAAGATGAGACCTCCCATAGTTCCTTTGCCGCAGGGGGGGGTTTGGGGGGGGGGGTGGCTGTTCATATGCCCACACAGCTCTGGGAGGGCTGGTCCCAGCTCCCTCTCTCCAGCTCTGGTGTTTGGGACTGTTGTAATTCCCTTCCAGAGCTCCTGGGACTGAGCTCTTTCCTCCTCCCTGATCTGGGGGGTGCTGAGGAGAGGGGGGCAGCCTTCCCCCTCCAGCACAGAGCTCAGAGAGGGGCTGGCAGGGGTCCCCCCAACTCTTCAGCTGTAACATCTCTTGCAAAAAAGGTGGTGTCTTGTTTTGGGGCCCCAGTTCCTGGGGGGATTTTCTTGTTTCTCCAGTTTTTGAGGAGTGGCCATGTGAATAAGAAGCTGGTCAGGCTTTGGACTGTCTAGATCTTCTCTGGTTTCTCTAGGTACCATTGTCCTGAGGATGGTGTTTGAGAACGGGGCGTGTGGGTCTCTTATCACACCCCAATCTCCTGGGAAGAACAGTGCTGCGGCTGCCAAATGGTTTAGGGTTTTGGGAGGAGGGAATCTTGCTATTACACCGGTTTTGGTGGGGGAAGAGAATACAGGAGGTGTGGAGAGGATCCTGTTGCAGCCTTGGTAACGCAGTCTGACCGTTTTGGGGTCCTGTAACAGCTGTCTGCCTCCTTGGGGATGGTTGCGAGGAATCAGGAAGCTTTCTAGAAGGGCCCAGTGTGGTTCCAGATGCAGGAGAAGGCTTGCAGAGAGGTGGGCACCATCCTGAATTGGGGTCCAGGTCCAGCCTGACTTCCTGCAGGGAAGAAACTGGGAATAGCGAAGACTAACAGCAGGTTCTTGCTGTCACTTCTTGAGGTGGCCAATGAGGTTTGGGGGATGCTAGCCTGATTTGGGACTTCGGGCAGTGAGGTGGCCCTGGGCCGGGGGTGTTTTCTGAAGTCCTGGGGTGGAGGAGGAGGCCAAGGGGCAGGGAGTGGACGTTCTGTAGGGAAGTTGAGCGTTTCAGTGGGGCTATTTCTTGTGGGTCTCGGCCACTTCCTTAAGAGCCTCTGGGGTTTTTGTTTGTGAGAGGGAGAGTAGGTTGGTAGCAAGAATGTGTTGTTTTCTTTCAAACCTGGTTTCTTTTCTCTCTTTTTCTCCTGTTTCTCAGTCTCAGCCCCTGTAAAGTCCCTTAATTCCTCGCTGCTGGGTCTGCGTGTAATGGGCAGCCCTTGGGGGCTGTGATTATCTTCCCACAATTAGTTTAATTCAAAGACGCTTCCCCTAGAAGGTGAGCAAGGGAAGTTCGATAGCCTCCATGCTTAGGTTTTAAGCAGTGCATTAGGAATTGAGCCTTGTTTGTGGAAAAGCTGCCTTAAAGGATGTATTTTTAGTGTGTCTGAGGCGGAAAAAAAGCGCGTCACCCCACATGTGGCCCTTGCTGGCATTAGCAGAGGTGGGAGGACTGGTGGAGGTGCTTCCCAAAGACTTTCTTCCCCTGAGTCTTCCTAGTCAGGAGCAACAGGAGGATCGGCGAGCTCTGCCAGTGCTTTTACTCCTGGTGTTAATCCTGCAGCCTGGGCTGTGCGAGGAGGCCCTGATTGCCTGTAGGGACCACTCTGAACCAGTGGGACTGTGCAGAAATGCAAGGATTGGGTTGTTGGAGAGGTGGTGCCAGTGTGGAGGTAGCTCAGGATCTCCTGTGGTGACCAGGAGTACCAGCAGCACCCGGAGCTCTCATTATCTTGCAAGAATCACGTTTGTCTCTAGTTTTCTGGGTTTATTCCACCCCAATTAGGTTCTCCTGGGTCTAATCCCTCCTCCTGCTAATGTGTGATTGCCCCCCGCAAGATATTTGCTAGGGCTTTAATTTATTTGTTCCATCAAGTACCTAAGCACACATCTGGGTACTATAAAAATAATAACGCACTGATAGCAAGTGAGCACAGTTATGGCGCGGGGCTGTCATAGCGTGCAACAGGAGCAAGGGAACTCTGTGTTCCCTTCCTTTTGGCATCCTACGTGGCAGATTTTCTATTTATACCACTAGAATAAATGGGGTGTCCTGGCTGAGTTTAGAAACTTTACATCATAAAACCGAGTGTGATGAAATAGTACGAAACCTGCCAGGATGGAGGTAACTGCTCATCGCGACATGGAGACGATCGTGTGTGAGGGCAGCGTCGTTAGGCTGAATGCCTGGGGAGATCCTGGTCATTCTTCCATGAAATGTCTGCCCGGAACTACCAAGCTCTTGTCTGTGTACACCAGTGTGGATCCTGGTCATACTGGTAAATCTGAAAACAAAAACCTCCTTGCGTTGACATTGAGGCTGCTTTATGCTGATCATAGCTACAAAAATGCCTGCCAGTGTTTAAAAACCTAATTTTTCAGGCCGGCCAAATTGTCGGGATTTTTTGGATCTCGTCCACCCCTTGTTTGTTTTGATATCTCCAGAAGTTAGCAGATGGTAGAGACTTAATTCTGTTAAACGTATGGGAATTTAATCCCAAATCAGCCTCCAGTCAGGATGTGTTGTCTCTGCATGGCAGCTGTGCTCTGTGCCGGGATGGGAGCTTGGGACCGGGACGGGGCTACCAGGCCCCTCTCCGTGGATTTGCACCTGATTGTGGGGATGGGGAGACTGGGAAGAACTGAGTTTCCTGCTCTGTTCCCTGATGAAGCATCTTTTTTGCTTAAATTCAATGAAATCTGTGAGCTAGCTATTTGTATCCCGGCAGGGGGAATCTGTGTGTTTGCTGCGTATTGGCGAGAGACCGTCTCCTCTCCCTCTCCCTTCGCAGCTGGTTTTAGATTTGCCTCTTGCTTTTAAAGACTCACTTGCTGTCGCAAAATCTATTGAAGGATAAAACTGATGTTTCAGTGGTGATACCTGCAGGTTCTGGGTCTGACACCAGCCCTTTCTTTTTATTTTGCCATAAATGTTATTCTCTCCTGTTTTTCTTTCCCCCCCAATGCATTGGAGGGAGATCTGGGGTGGTTTTGTTCTTGCCATGTGTGATCCGAACAGCGGGGAGGGATCCCCAAGAAGCCACCTTAGATGAACAGAGCAAGCCTGCAAAACAAAAAGAGCACATTTTTTAATTACAGTAATCATAAATCATAAAAAAAAAAAAAAGAGGGTTCAAACTTCGTGACCAGCGTCTTCAGACTGAAAGCAGCAAGAAGGTTGTTTCCTTCCCCGTGTGTGAGCTGGGCCCGTCTTGCTCAGCTCTGTGGTGGTGAGGAGCTCCAACCTCTGCCCAGAGTGTTTGGAGATGATGCTTGAAACGATGGGGCAGCCCGGGCTGACGGATGCCGCTCCCTTGTCTGGGAAGGTTGGCATGCTGCAAAGAATAACATGGGGTTTATTTTTTTGGGGGGGGGGGATGTCTGTACAGGACTAAAACCAAGAGCTACCTACGCCCATTTTCCAGCAAGTAATTCAGCCTCCATACTTCAAGCCTCCTTGAAATCAGTGGTCAGACTGCAGCTGGGGATGCTGCAAGGGGAAGTTTTTTGATGGGGAGAAAATACATTTTCTTCCTTATTAAATTTTAAAGCAGGGACGATTTGGGTGCGTGAGATAGGAGGCAGCGTTTAAAAAGAAGGGGAAAATACCACTGCTGGGCACAGATCTTTGTCCCTCGACCTCTCCGGCAGGACGGGGCTGGGTCGCGCTGGATGCTCTGGGAACACAGGCGCCTTGTTCGTAGCTGGCGAGCCCTTTTGCATAGATACAGCTTATATAATTTATTTATAGAAATAGATATATGCTGCCTGACCGAATTAAGTCGTGCTAACACAAAAAACCTCCATGTTTTTTTGCAGTTGCTGGCCTTGTTTGTTGGTCTGGAGTAGGATTTTCCTGCTCTGTGCTCCCCCTCCCACGGTTTTTACCCCACGCTGAGCGAGTTCTGCCAGCAAAACCTCTAGGTGTGCCTGGGCTGGGTCCGGGCACAAGGACGGCCTCAGCTCCAGGTTTGGAGGCTGGGATTGCCATGGTGTTTGCGTCATCACGGCTAGTTCTGTTGGGGGATAATTTCTCCTTGTTGATACGGTCAGGGGCATCCGAGTGAGGCATGTTTGCATTGCCGTGCTGGCGGATGGGCCTGGAGTGCTTTGCCACACCGGCTTACCCACTCGGTGCAACTCCTGTGCAAACGCTGGGCCTTGTGCCGTCATCAGCTCTCTGCCTGCTCGCTCTCCCGTAGGAAATGGAGCCAGGAAGGGGTTTTCAGGCAGTGCTCCTCCTCCTCGAGCTGAACTGAAACAGTGCTGGCTGGCTTGTGCAGGCACGCAGCTTGCCAGCCGGTTCAGCCAAGGCATTTGCAGTCCTTGGTTTTGTTTTTTTTCTGCAAAGGGGAATGGCTGCTGCAGTGAGCTGCAGTAATAAGCATGGACGTGCTTATTGCAGAGCAAGGATGAGAAGGGCCTGCCCGTTCCCCTCGGGAAGGGATCCCACTGTTGCTGCACTCCTGGCCGGTGGAGACAGCTTTGCCACACCATGCGGGAGAACCGCAGGCAATGGGATTGCCGTGGCCCTTCAGAAAACCACTGTCAGCGCCCTGCATTTCTCCTCAGCTCCTTCTTGACGTGTGGAAACATCCAGCTCGCTCAGCTCCTGTGCAAGGTCCGGTGGTTGGGCGTACAGGGAGGAAAGGAGAGCGGGCCCTGGCAAAGCTGCTGCGGTGGGGAGATGCCCAGACCCAGCAGGGAGAATGCCCAGACCTGGCTCTGGGCTGGACGTGCGACCTGTTTAGATGTTAATGCAGAGGGACGGCTGAGTGGAGCACAATGGAGCACAAAACATGCGCATAATGGCTGAAGTTTTAATCCCCTGCTGCTGCCTGGAGCAGGGAAAACAATGCTGAGGGTTTCAAATGGCCCATCGAGCGCCCTGGCAGAGTATTATTTTCTACCTGGTACCCCCAGAGAGCCTTTTCATGTGCTAGAAGCAAAGAAAAAAAGGAAAGGGGGAAGGAAGGACGGAAGGACAGACAGACAGACAGATGGAGCCCTTTCCAAGGCATGTCAGCAGCAGGGCACAGGCTCTGCTTGGGGCAAGGCAGCATGCCTCCCCGAGAGGCAGTAGGTTTCATTGGGAAAATTAATAATTAAACTCTTGGAGCACCTTAAAGGGACCGTTCTCTCCCTGTCTGCCAGTGAGCTGATAGCTAGGCTTGGCAAGAGCTGCCGAGCATCCCATCGTGCCACCTTCTCCTTGTGTGTTATCTGGGCTGTGCTGCAAAAGCCTCTGGATGTGGGATGAACCAGACCTGTTTGGGTTTCTGGCCACACCGCTCTCCAAGAGCATGCCGGTTATCCACCGGCTGTTGCAGCAGCGCAGGTTCAGTGGCCAAGATCATGGCTGGAGAGAGGGGACCTGCTGCAGTGGACCCTGCTGAAACCATCTAAGCGGGACAGCTTGGGCCTCAGAATGGCATGATCTGAGAGGAACAGAGCAGCGTGGAGAGGTACCCTGCTTAGAGCTCAGTGACAACAGAGGAACAGGCTGTGAGGAGAAGAGTATCTCAGAGCAGACCCAGTGCAAGGGTGTGCTTTATTCCAGCAGAAGCTGAATTTGTGTGGCTGGAGGTGTTGGAGAGAATGGATTGGAAGCGAATAGCCAGCGTGTTGGCTGCGAGCATCGGCTGTCCAAGCGGAGCCCATGCTCATGTTTGGAGGCCGCAATACCTGCCTGGCTTCTTCCCTCAACACCGGTACTGCTGGGCCATTCTTTCCCACCTTGTTAACGGCTTCTGGGAATACATATCCAGGCGTGCTGGGATCGGTTGAAATCAAATCCGGATTGAATCACGCTACCCCTTTTGTCCCCTTGGCCTTGAGATGGGACATGCCAGGAAGCATGGCCGTGGGCTGCTCCGTATAGACCAGTCCTCGTGGGACAGGTTATCGGATCATAGTCTGCAGGAGCTGTTTCGGCAGCAGCATTTGCTGTTATTGTGGGTATGCAAGCATGTTTGCGTTCAATAAATGACAAAAAAAATAGCCTGAAGTGCTGGAGCAAACTCTGCTGGGATCATGTCATCGTTGTCTTTTCTTTCCCTCAAATCCTGCAGCCACAGCTGCTTTTAGGTCCAGCCTTTGTGGCTGGAAACACACAGGGATGCTGCGAAAGCCGCTCTGGGTGTCCCAAAACAGTCCAACCCCAAAGCCTGTGTGGGGGCTGTGCCTGCCAGTGGCATGTCCGTTGCTTGAAGCACATGGTGCATGTGCCTTGAAAGCAGATAAACCCTGCCCTCCTGACATGGCCAAGTGTTATTTGCTGCTTAACATGGGGGGGGAAATGAAATCCCAGGGAGGGGGTGACCATCACGCGGAGTACAAGGATGTTTCTCGGTGCAGACTTTGTTCCCAGAGGTGCTGAGTGCCTGGATTTTGTACCAGTAGCATTTTGCACTTTGCTGTGCTGAGGCCTTAATTGCTCAAGCCCCTGCCAGCCACTCCTCCAGCACCGTTTCCCCTTCTGAGTGTGTGCTAAAAATGTTTCTTTTGGGGGTGATCTTTTCCTTGTTTGGTCTGAACCAGGAGGTGCGAGCTGTTTTTTGGAAAGCTTGAAGCAAATGTCTCTCCCCCGCACTCTCGGTAAATCAAGCGGAGCTGGGCATTTGGGAGAAAACAATACTGTTGGCTAGCAATAACCCTGGAAAACAGCTGAACAAAGATTTGGACGTGGCAGGTGGAGGCCATGCTGGGCAGGAGAGCAGCCCAGATTGTGCGAGAAATGAGACTGAGGTTTGCTCCCGAGCAAGGAACGGGCCTCACACCTCTCCACAATCTGGCAGGATCTGCTGATGCCTCCATGCCACGGGCAGGGTGAACGGAAGGGCTGACATGGATGGACCTGGAATGCCTGTTCCTGCTCTGCTCCTTGCGCTGTTGGGTGGCTTCAGTGAGCCCTGGGTTTCTAAACTGGGGACAACTGGTCTTTAGACTTCCCTTAGGTGCTTTTTTCCTGCGTGCTTTGAGCCTGGCACCTGTCAGAGGGTTTCTCCTTGGGTCTGAGTGGGTGTCAGGCTGCAGGCAGCAGCTTCCCTGCTGGAGAAGGGGAAACTGAGCTCCCAAAGCTGGGAACCTCAGGTCTTGTGTACGTGTTTCCCTCTGAGCAGGAGGAGCTCAGGGGATTTGGCATGGAGATGACAGCTTATGAAACTCCCCAGATGCTGCCTTGCTTTTTCTTGAGCTTACCTCCTTGATGCCTGCTTCTAACTGAGCTGTTGAAGCTTCAACAGCCCCGTTAAGGTGAAGAAGGTGGGGACCAGTCAGCTTGGGCCTCTGGATGCTTCTGGAGTTTGATTTGGACCTTGCCCCCTGTGCAAGATCTTGAAGAATCATAAAACCAGAGACCCCGAGCCTTTTGCCTTACTCCATCCTTCAGAGGGGCTGGAGGTTTCCCACGGTCTGTGCTCCCCCATCAGATGATATTTTCTCTCTCTAGCATCTCTTCTGTGTGGTTCTTGATGCGTTTCAAAGCCCGACATTGGGGTATCCTGATCTTACGGATGGTGAAGTGCAGGGATTCTCGCTCCCTTTTCCCCTGCGTGGCAGATCCAAGTCTGGCCAAGCTCAGGGGACCGCAGAGGCTGCTGCTTCAGCAAATGAAGACCCTCTTCTGTCCCAGAGCTCCCTGGAAAGGGCCAGGACACATGCCTGGAGATAGGGAAGAGCCTCTCCAGGAATATTGAGGATTTTGTTTTGGGTTTCAAGTGGAGGGGAGGATGCAAATGCTGCTGGGGAGGCTGAGAAACCCGATTTGATGTCAGCAGCGCCTGGGCACCCTGCAGTCGCTGCTGCTTCTCGCAGCCTCCGTCTCTCCCACACCCTGCCCTGCCTGTGTGGATGGCAGCAGCGGGGAGGCCGAGCTGCAGAGTTTCTGGATCCCAGCGCTGGCAGATGGCAGGGGAAGGGGGGGCCATTCCGGCCATCAGCCACTGCGCTGGGGGACAAGGCGGTGGGGAGGGACCCCTCCAGCTCGCATCGCCACCGCCTGCAGAGCCACCAGCGGTTGCCATTAGACCACCACCATACCCAGAGCCAGCCTCCCGAAGTGCCAGGGAGTCAGAGGAGTTTGGTGCTGGGTTATTTTATTTATTTCTCGCTTTTTTTCCCTCTGAACCTCCCCTCCCACTGCAGCCGTCCCCGCTGAGCCCTGACCTCATGATGTCATGCTGGGAGTAGGACGTGTTGCTGGTTCTTGTTTAACCAGCCTGCCTTTCTATCATTTTCCCCCTCTCCTACACGTGAAACCTGAGACCACTCTCTGTCCCTCCCCCCCCCCCCTTTTTTTTTTCTCTTTTCCTCCCTCTCCACTCCATCCAGAAGCTCCTTCCCATCAGGTCAGTACTGGGCTCGGGTCCCTGGCACAGTGGCTGCCTCTCTGGAAACGCAATGGGGACGGTGCTTGCAAATTGTGCCGCTAAAGGCTTGCTAGATAAGCAAATTCTTAGGAGATCAGGAGGCAGAGAGAGAAATCTCATGTGCTGGCAAGGGGTTGGGTGCTGTGATTTGGAAATAGGCTGTGCGGGTTTGTGCTACGATTATGGGCAAGTGGATGCGAATGGGAGCAGGGATGTGTCACTGGGGTGATGGCAAGGGGACTGTGTGGATTGCTTGAGGTGTAAATGCTGCATGGGAAGGGGCGGAAAAGCATTTGGGGTTGTGGAGGAGTGTGCGAGGGATGGGCACGAGCAGGGGCTGCTGGGTGCAGAAACCCCGTGAGGGCTGGGGACGTGGCGGTGCCAGTTCCCTGCACGGGCTGTTCCCCAAATTGCTTTGCTGCCCTTGATGCTTCTCCTCTTTGCCTGCCTCCTTCATCCCAAAAAGCAGGAGGTAATATGTCCTCCCTGATAAGGAGGAGAAAAGGGGGTATGGGAGATTTAATTCTATGTCTGTGGATCCACAGATTTTAATTTTGGATCCACAGACACGGAATTAAATAAAGACTTCTAATGTGCAAGAGCCATTCTTAATGTTAACCTTTGTTTCTCTTCTGACCTGTGTTATCTCTCCTGAAGCTTGGCTGAATCCCTTCTGCCTTTTATATTAGCAAAACTAATTATAGTTCTGGAAAGTAGTGAGGGGCGGCTAACGAACATTGAAGTTGGAGAATCTGTCTGGCATTGTGCTAGATACCAGAAGGTGGTTCCCAGAGCAGCCGGCCCAGGAGGGGCCTACGCAGAAGTGAAGAAAACAGAGAGGGGAAGGATGTAGCTCCAACAGGTATGGGGTTTTGGCAGGGTGGGATCCACTAGTGGCAGATTGAGTCCTGATGTGATGGGAGGTGGTCCTGGGCTAGGTGCTGCTCTGGCTCTGTTCCATGGTGTTCACATCACCCTGTGCCTCAGTTTCCTCACATGTAACAGGGAAAAGGGGCTAAAACCCAACTTTGTCAGGAGTGTGAGCTGGTTAGGATGTTACCCAAACATCAGATCTCACTTAAGAGGGAAATGCTGTTTGGAGATGGAGAGAAAAACCAAGTCCTCTTGCAGGTTCAGCGTACGGTTTTCTGCTAGGTTGACAGCAGCACAGCCTGTGTTTTCCAAGCAAGCGATCCTTCCAGGTGATTCCTTAATAGCTTGCTGTCAGACTAATAGTATCTCTTAAAATCCTTTCGTCTCTGAAATCTTGTTTACTTTTTGGCCTTCCCTCAATTTGGACAGTAAAATGACACTGTTCTGTGTCACTTGAAAAATATCAAGTTGGTTTCGGCTTCTTGCTGTGGGGAGGAGCTCTGTCTGGCTGTTTTCAGGGAATTTTCCTTTTTGGAGGTACCCTTTTTGGAGCAGGGCGCTCTGTGTGTTGCAGTGAGAAACTTAAATTAACCATCTAAACAAAAGCCACTCATTTTAAAGTGGCTTTCTACTACAAAGCCATGGCTGCTTGTACTAACTTGTGCAAAACTTGTTAAAACTACGCTTCTTCTCCCAAAACAAAGGGAAGCTGCGCATTTATCTCACACAATCTCTCGACCACAAAATCCGGGCAGTGGCTCTGCAGCGCTCTGGGCTCTGCTCCCGGCTGCGCTTTCTTTGACAAGTTGCAGGGCTGCAGGGAAGGCAAGACTGCTGTGCCATGGCTTTATCCGTGTCGGGGCAGATGCTGCCGATCCTGTCCCTCTCTGGCACCAGCTGCGAGCCACATCAACCATTAATGTGGCTGTTTCATGGGAGCACGACGGCAGGAGGAGCTGCCCCTGGAGAGGAGGGAAGGGGAACAAATGAACACTAGCTGCCGCATAAATAACTGAGAGTGGGGCTACCATGGGCTTTTCTTTCCTCCTCTCCACCAGTTGCCAGTAACAGGGGGCTGGGGAGGATTTGGAGAGTGAAAGGAGGTACTAAAATGGAGAAAAGCTGCACTAGGTGCTATGATTTTGTTGCTCTGGGAATTTGCCTGTCCTCCCCCCCTGCAAGGTCCTCTGAAGATTGTCTACAAGGTCTCCACTGGGGAGTGAGATTGTATAACACCCAGTGCTCATTCAGCTCATTAAAAACAGTTGTTCTCACTGGTGACGTCTCCTCTGCACAAAGGCTGGGGCTTTTTAGCAGGGGATCAGTTTTAAAATAGCTCCGAGAGCCCCAGGAGGTCAAGAGAGGCAGCGATCCACTCGGCTCCCTGCCAGCCAGGTGAACCTGTCCTTATTATTTTGTGTTTTGCAGATACCCATGGTGGAGGTTTGTTTTTCTCCAGGGCTCCCTGGGTGCTGGCGGCCACTGGCTCGAGGCCTGGGAGCAGTGGCATGGGGACAGGCTTTGTCAAAGGTTTCCTCTGTGCCTCGGAAGCTAATCCCGCCTGTCACGTGGTGCCGGGAGCGCAGCCGTTCCCGCTAGCCTTGGACGCGGCAGCAGCAGGCAGGGCAGCAAGCAGGGCAGCAGGCCCCCCATGTGCGTGTATGCGGGAGGGCGGCACGGGCGGGGGGTTAAACCTAGCTTAACTTTCTTCCAAAGTCGGGTTTCGGGGGGTAATTTTTCTTGTTTTGGTGCAAACTTGCTGGCAGACAGCAAGTCCCTGCGAGGGTCAGGAAGGGAAACAGGAAAAGCAGCTTTTAAAAATAGCAAGCCCTTGAAATAGTCCCAGCATTCGGTCTCTTTTGTCTGAACCACTCCGGCTGCTCCAGAGCAGGCCCCGCTGGCCAGTGGGCCAGGCTCAGCGGCTGGGGGCCCAGTACTTCTGCAGACGGTGCCTGCCAGTCCTGTGCCAAAAATGTGCAGTGGGAAGCCCTTCGGGTGCTCATCAAGGGTGTGTGTGCAATCCTCTGTGCCCCTGCCAAACCCAGGGCTGAGCGGCGTTTTGGAGCCCCTTGCTTGCAAGGGCTGGTGTGGCTGCAGCTTTGATCAGAAAGTCAATCTCAAAAACCATGTGAGCATTTTAAGGGCTTCATGGTGGGCACAGCCGGATGGTTTGCAATGGTGGGATCCTTCGAATGTGTTCTAACACGACCCGGTACGGGACCAGCATAGGAACATGGTGTGGAGATGGAGAATTGCCTCTGATTTGGCATATGGAGGAGAATATGGGGTGGTGATGGGTGAGCAGTTGTACGAGCTGATGGCATGAGCAGAGCTGGCACATTTTGGGGGGTTTTAAGCAGGAGGAGTCTGGGGAAAGGAAAACAGCGTTGTCTCCCTGCGTGCCTTGGCCAAGTTTGGTGTTAGCATCCTTCTGAAACAGTGAGCTGGGCAAACAAGTAAGCTTTCTTTTAAGGGAGGCTTGACTGCTGGAGAGAAGAATTTTAACAACATTTTGTCTTTTTGTGGTAAACTAAATAAGCAAGTGAGCCATAAAAATGACAGTTGTGTTTCAGCAGTTACTCGTTGTCTTATTATTTTAGCTGTGAGCCTCATTAACATCTGGAGGTCTTGCAGTGGTTCCTGTCAACTGGACCGATTCAGGTCTGCATCTCGGTGGTGCTGCGGTGGAGCTGGGGCCAGTTTAACCTCCAGGCCAGCTTTTCTACATTGCTAATAGGAGCTTGGCATTGGTTTGTCTGGGCCTCACCTGTGACAGTCTCTCTGTGGTGGGGGATAATCTGCTGGTGGGAAGCACCTGGGCTCTTGCTTGGTTGGATTTGGTGGAGAGATGCTTAGGTTGCTCCAGACTTGGAGCTGCAGGTCTGTGGACCTAGACCTGGAAAGTGGAACCTCCTCTTCCTCATGGTTGTTCTTCCAAAGCTTGTGGATTTTTATTGTGTTTGCTGTGCCGTGGAGGGCAGCCACCCAAGACCTGCCTCTTGCCTAGCCTCCTGCTCTTCTGAAAGGCAGAAACCTGAACCTCGCAGCAGAGCGTTAGCAGAACTGCTTCCTCTTCCTGCCAGGGACCAGCTAAAACACGTCCCTGCCGCGCCTCAGCCAGACACCGTTACATCTCAGGTATCTGCCGTTGTTTAATAAGCGTGCTGGGCTGCTGATTGCAGTCCTTGCACTCAGTTCATGTCCTGTGTAGGATTGGACAGCAGTGACACAGCTGATCCCGGAGCAAAGCTGTGCTGTGAGAGCTGTATCCTCCCTGTGCATCCAGAGCCTGGGCAGCCATGCTGGATGCTGGGGATGGTTTTGTAAAGAGCAGACTAATACAAAACTATCTCCTTCTGCCTGAAACTGAAAGCCTGGTGATTACTGGTGTGCCTTGCTTTAGCTGGGGCTTGTGTGTATGTATATTCATTATGCAAATAAGGGGCTGTGGCTGCCCTGCTTTTCAGCTCTAGGCCTGTCTCTCCAGCCTTGTGCTTTGCTGGAGGAAGGGCTGCTTTTAGCATAGAGTTGATGAGTTCAGTTCAAAACTGTGTGTAACCTTGGGGTGACTTGTAGAGAAGTGACGTCTGGCATTCCTGACCCTAAGGTCAGGAGTCACCTACCAAAAGGCTACGGTTCGCAGGCACGAGGCGGCTGGGTCGGCAGCGTGGTTGGGGTGGAAAGGGGACGCTAGTAACTCCGTGGTTTCAGACTGGGCAGCCTGCACTGACTTCCTTCTCCAGCCAGGGATTTGGGTTACCCAGCTTGGCCTCCTTGCTGATCCAGTGACATGTCCCGCTCCTGAGTGGCACGTGGCTCGATCACCACGTGCCATCTCCCAGTGGGGTGGCCAGCAGTGCTGGCTACGCAGAGGTGCACGGCCCTGCCTTGTGTTTTCCATCAGGGTAACCATCTCCGTGGGGTGTTTTTCAGGGTGATCCTGTGCCCCATGTGCTTTGATGTGTTTTTGGTAGTAGACAGGATCACAGAGCAGGGACTTTCAGATGTGGAGTCTGCTGGCCTCTAATTTAGAGCCTGGGCTGTGATGTTCAGGGCAGGCTGGTGAACAAGTTTGGCAACCTTTTTGCCTGTAGCTCTTCCTCACCAAATCCAGAGAGGATTTGGGGATCTTTTCCACAGATGAATTTGGATCTCTGACTCGTTGTCTCCCCTGTACCATGGTTTCCGAAGCTGTAAAGCCAGGGGACTGGTGACCAGCATACTGACGGATGATCAGACTGGCTCCAAGCCACGTTACCATGAACTGGTGCTGCCCATGCTTCTGAAGGCAGCCTGCATGCAGAGGGCTTGTGCACGGTGGGATGCCATTGCCCCCATCAGAGAGCTGTTTCCATGCAAAGCTGGTGCTTGTTGTAAACTCTTCTTTTTCTTTGAGGCAAGATAATACCACTTAGCCAGTAAGGTTAAAAATACCCTTCCCTTCCCTCCTTGTTGGCTTTGTTTTGCCTAAGAAAAATAGTTCTTTTGCCTACAAAAATAGTTGTGTTTTTAGCTACCGAAATAACTCCCCATGTCAGCCTGGTAGAGTTTGAGGTGGAGCTCAGCTCTTTCCATCTCTGCTGACTCCTCTTTGATAGGAGTTACTGACTCGAGCCCATGACTCTCCTCTTCCATCAGAAGGGGCTGAATGGGGAATCTTAGACTTGGGATTTCTAAGAACAACAACAAAAAAACCCCTTCTGGGGTGGAGACCTTCCCATTGTCACCAAACAAGGAGAAATACTCGTGCAATCCGTCCTGTGCAGGGACTCCTGCAAGGAGGAGCTTTCCTTTCATGGGAAGCCATCAGTTGAAGAGCATCTCGGAGACCATCGAAGTGATGAACGGTTTGTAAATGACTTCATTTCTGTCTTAAAGCTGTGAGCTTTTAAAAAAGAGACAGAGGATCCATAATCAGTTTTGCTTTTAAAAGCAGGAATGCTAAAAGCATGGTACGGTTGGCCAAGACAGAGGTAGGGTGTTTAAAGGCAAGAAGGGCCAGAAACTTTTTAGTGAGGGGCTGGGAAGGAAATGATTGAAGGAAATGCTTAAAAAAGATGGTGGGATATATTTAAAACCCACCTGTGAGCCCAGAGAAATCAGGTGCTGTGGGTTTGTTCTTTCCTCTCCCCATCGAAGAGCCTGATAAAAATGAATTAAGGGTTTATGGCAGAGCAGGTCTTGAGCACAAATAAAAGCAGTAAGCCAAGCCAAGCACTGGGCTGGTCCTTTGTGGCGTTAGCACACAAGACCACTCCATTTCCCTTAATCAGTGGCAAGAGGGGGCCGGTGGTGACACAAGCTAGTGCTTCGGAGATGGGAGTGACCTCTTTGTGCTCGGAGCCGGGCCGCCGCGCACAGTCCTGCCTCTGCCAGTGTCTTCAGGCTCTGCTGAACCCAGGCATCCTGATGGAGGTTCACTGTCTTACTAGCATCTGCTCGTGTGTCCTGTCTAGGAGAGAAGCTCTTTTTGGCAGCTGTGTGTTTTTAGCCTAGTCTGGTTTTGCTCAGGGAGGTGTGGCGGGGGGATTTGTGCCTTGCAGGAGGTGCTGGGGGTTTAGGAAAGCTGGCTTCTCTGTGTTGCTTATGAGCCATCCCGCTGGCACAGGGAAAAGCAATATCGAGCCTGAAGACGGATCCATCGTCATCCCTTCAGGCTCCGCTCAGCTTGCTGACCCGAACCCACTTTGAGGACAGAGCTGGCGCTCTTTTCTTCCATGCTGGATAGAGGAGTATTTCCCTCACATCACCTCTTTTCTTCTTGGGAATCTTTTCAAGCGTAGCAACTTGCTTCTCTCTGCTTTACTGTAAATATTTGTATCCTGCTAAACGGTGATTAGAAAAGTAATTTGAAAAACAAATGTCCTTGTGTCATGCCATTCTCAGCAGAGATCCTGTGCTGAAGAACCAGATGGCAGCGCCGGAAGAGAAGTGTAGTGTTTGGTATCTCCCCCTGCTGCAGTATTTTAAAGCCTGGTGCTTTTCCTTCTGGTCCTCTCACCGATGGCTTCCCTCTGCTGAGGTAGTGGCTGAAGTCCTGCATTGCCTGAAGGAGCACGTGGTGAAAACTGGTTTTAGAAAGTGGGGTGAACTTGTTGAAATCTCTGAGAAATGAGTCTGCTTCCCCAAAGCTGGTGCTGGAAGGAGATGTTTAGCAGCACAGACCGGTGGCCTGCTGCGCAAAGGAAGGTCTGAGGGGGCACATGCAGGCAGTCGTGGCAACTGACAGCAAAGGCTAGTTTTGCTTTTTGGGGTCTAGATTATCAGCCCTTCTGTAGGAACAGTCTTTTCCTGCCAAATGCAGGTGTGTTTTGACTTCCTTCCAAAGTGGAATAGGACATTTGGTTAAAAACCCCACACGTTTATGGGGAGATAAAGAAGCACAATCCCGCTTGTGCTCTTTGAGACCTTATTCCTGTGTATTTGAACCTGCAAAGATGATCTTCCTGTTGCTAACAAAATCCCCTCCGCCGCCTGGCTGGTGAGGCCTGTGCCGTAGCATCCTCGGTGTCCCCAGGGGAGACTGCTCTGCTCTCACGGGAATGTCCCTGGCTAGAAGGTGGCTCTGCTCTTTGTCTCGGTGGTTTTCCATTTCGAGGCATGGATGCCTTCCTCCGAGGTTACCCTTTTCTTGTCTCCCAGCGGCTTGTTCTGATGTTGAATCCTTTGTGCTTTTGCAGGCAATAAATATTACTGTTGCCATGCAAGACAGCTTTTTCTGTGCCGTCTTCCTCTTCGGCTTTAGTGGAGATTTAAGTGCCAGCGAGCACTCGCCCTGTTAACTTCTTCCCCCACAATGCCACAGCGGGATCTGTGGGTCGGCAGACGGAGCTGCTTGGGCATTGCAGAAGCGAAGCCAGTAGAAAGTCACCCACTTGCATTTTAAATGTCAGTGTCGTTCTGGAGCAGCAGATTCCTTGGTGGCCCACAGACCCCGCACTGCACCCAGCGGAGATCCCTTGGGGTGACCTATGGTGAGAGTTAAAAATAAAGCTAGACTAAGCCTCCTTACTAAGCTGTCTGTCAGGAAAACCACCAGAGTCTTTATTATAGACCCGCTAAGCCTGAGAATAGGTGAATTGGGTGTATGAGGGGTTTGCCAGGTACAAAAAAAAGACCAAACCATGTGTGAGAGCAGTCCCAAGACTGTTTCTGAACCCCATTTGGCCTCCGCACTGCTTTGTCTCTAGGTACTTGTGTTGGAGAGGGTGAAGGCTGGTCAGGAGACTTCCAGCTGCACAAAGTAGTAGGTAGTTTTTGCTTTGGACACAAGCACAGTGGAGCTGTGATTGCTGCTGCTCGCCTCCAAGGAAACCCAGGCTGGGTGGGAGCTGCTGCTTCCCCGCGGCCAGATGCTGATATGGAGGTGATGGGCATCGGCTCTGCTTGTTTTCTCCATCCACCTCCAGTTTGGGAAAGGAAGAGCTGTGGGTGTATGTCTGGCCCTCCGTGTACACTGCAGGGTCTCCAAAATGGAGACGGCCATGGAGGCTCAGAGCTGCTCTTGCAAGTATGCAGCCCTTCCCCTGAGCAGCACCAGCGTGCAAGGAATGCTTTCCTGGCCTGCGACATGGTGCCCTCTCCCAGGGACACTGCACGCTGCCAGGCTGCAGTCATCAGCAAAAGCCTTTCTGTGACCAGTGGGAAGCTGGAGCATCACATTGAGGCGAGATGAAGGGTCTAAATGCTGAACCGGCTGCTCCGGGTTTAGTAGGGGTGAGGGTGAACGTGTTGTGGCCTCCAAGGCATGAGGCTCATACAGGGATGTGTCTGAGAAGAGTCGCTGCTCCTGCAAGGGGAAAGCTAGTCTGCATTCATCCCTGATTAGATAGGAGAGATGGAAACCAGCTTCGTTAGTGCTGCTGCCTGTTTGGCCAACGCCAAGATGCCAAGAACCCCTCTCTCCCTCCCTCCCTCCCTTCTTCCCTCCCTTCACAAATAAGTGGACAGGACTGAGGAGATTATTAAATCTTTATTAAAGAAATATATATCACAGCAGCATGTTTGCAGCATGGAGGAGTCTGGCAGTGGGTAGGACATGGGGACGGATGCTGTGACCAGGAGATGTGACAGCTAAAGGTGTTTGTAATGTGCTGCTGGCTGGGAAGATGCTCTGGCTAATCTGTTGAGACAAACGCTGCAGGTTTTCTGCCTGTTGGTGGTTTGGCAGGTTTCAGAGCAGTGACTTGTTTCTGGCATAAGTTGTGGCAAGGTTGAGGGCTTCCAGCACTCGGTTGCGGGGGCTGTCGGTCCCCTGGCTGCTGGCCATGCAGGCTAAACTTCTCCATTGGCCTTGGTGGGTTTTAACTGAATGGGGCTTCCCGTGAGAGAATCCCTCCCTTCTGCAAAAAGCAGATTTGCCCACGATGTGTGTTGTCCTTGTCCAGTCTGCTGCAGCACAGGGCTGCTGGTGGATTTTGCTGTGGCTGTTGGAACACCTTTGCTGCCTGTCCTTCCCACTGCTGGCAGCTGCCACCCAACTCAGGGACAGCCAGACAGGCTGTGAATCTCCTTGTAGCTGTTGGACCAGGCTGTAAGCTGCAGCCATTTCCCTGAGGTGTAAGCTGTGCTGTCCGAGGAGCGGATTAATGTCCTACCATGCCACTCTGCAGTGGGGAGGCAGGGCGAGGGCAGGGTGAAGGCAGACAGGCAGTGAGTGCTCCAGTGGCCTTGGCTTAATCTGCGGTAGCTGAGAGGCAGTGCCGAGAGCTGGAGGAAGAGGCGACTGCCAGGGCCGGCTCTCCGTGGGGCTGCAGGGTGTTTGCGTTTACTCCTTACAGCATTTGAGATAAGGGTTTCTCTTCTTTTTTTTTCTTCCTTTTGCTGATTGATGTTAGGAGTAACCATCCACCCTCCATGCTATGAGCAGGAAGCCTGAGGACAGTGTACCCCAATACCATCCCCAAGACCCTCCCTGTCCCCTCCTGGCAGATCTGCTCACCCTGGACAGACATGCGTCCAGCTGCTCTCCAGCACGTGGGGTGTCCACCATCCTCCTGCCTAGCAGGATCCTTTGCCTGGTTATCCTTATAAATCAGAGTCTTTCCTGCTGTCTAAGCCTCATCCCCTGGCTGCAGCTTAATCCTGGGATTTCTTACCCAGCCTGCAGCGACAGGAGGAACATTATTCCCTTTGTCTCTGCCGCAGCTGTGTTTTGAAACCTGTTGCCATCTCTCCCCTCAGCCTCCCCTATTTCTTCATCCTTTGCTCCACAGCCCACTTGTTCAAGGTCTCTTATCTGAGTCTTCTTGTTACTGTCTGGACACCTTCCTCGTGATCTGTGTCCTTGTGGGGCTGGCCTTGGGACGGCCTTGCTGCTGTGGGGGGAAGGATGGTTCCTGCGTCGTATTGGCTGCCCCCATCAGTGTGTTCCCTTTGCGAGGTGTTTGCTCTTTCTGCAGCTCTCTGGTCCTGACTTGCGTCTGCCTGGTGATTCATTGCAACCCGCTGATCCTCTGCTATGGAGCTGTTGCCCTTCCTCAGCTTGTACTTACGTGGGGAACGGCTCCGGCCTCGGAGCAGTGCTCCTTATCGGGCTGCATCCCGCAGTCTCAGACGTCTCTCCCAG
This sequence comes from Haliaeetus albicilla, assembly GCF_947461875.1. Taxonomy (NCBI): domain Eukaryota; kingdom Metazoa; phylum Chordata; class Aves; order Accipitriformes; family Accipitridae; genus Haliaeetus; species Haliaeetus albicilla. The sequence goes on along the minus strand of NC_091492.1, from coordinate 24,554,424 downwards.
GGCGCTGGGATCCTTCTGAACTTTCTGCCATCCTGGCTGGGAATCAAGAAATGATATGCAAAGAAACAAAGCGAAAAAGGCTGAGAAGTGTTGCGATTTGCCCGAGGGGCTCGAGGCTGGGGTTCAAAGGGAAGGCAGCACGGGGATTTTGTGCTTAGCATGGGGCCCAGGAGAAGCAAGTTCCTGTCTGTGTCTCTGCTACCTGTCTCTGATGGCTTCGTTTGTGTGCCCAGATCACGGTGCTAATGCTCCTCTCCTTGTTCTGTTGCAGACTCTGCCATATTCCCCACCATGGGTGACATGAAAACTCCAGACTTCGATGACCTTCTGGCAGCTTTTGATATTCCTGACATTGACACAAACGAGGCCATCCATTCTGGCCACGAGGAAGCTGACGCTCACATCAAGCAAGTCCCCGGGGAGCCGGGACCCCCTGACCATGTCCTCCCCCACACGGATATCACTGCTGTCAGCGTGATTGTGAAGAACACTGTCTGCCCCGAGCAGCTCGATGCCCTTGATGGGCGCAGTAAAGATGGGCATGTCATTGGGCCCCGCTTGCTGCAGAATGGCTTTGGGGCCACCGAGATGCCCAGGTCCCCCACCTCTAGGTCTGTGGAAGCTGTGGCATCCTCCAACGGGGAGTGTTGGGTGAAGGAAAAAGGCCCCAAACCCCTGGATATCTTTGCCCATTTTAGCCCCGATCCCAATGAAGACAACGCTGCCAACCTGATTGACAGACCACGGGAGTGCAAGCCGAAAGAGAAATCCCTCGCCGTGCCCTCCCTCTCACCCTCTCCCACCCCATCGCTGGACTGCAAAGAGCCCATGGGAGAGAGCACAGAGAACCTGGCCCCGGCTTTCCCGCAGTCCTTCGAAACAAGCCAGGCAGGGGGTGCAAATGGGTCCACTCCTACCATCCCCTGCATCAAAAAAGAGGAGTCTGACTCAGAGGAGGTGGGCCATGAAGCCAGCCCGAAGGGTTTGGCTGCAGCCTTGGGTGACAGTCCTTTGGATCACCTGAAATCGGTCACTGTTCGCTACTCCACGGATGATTCTCCCATCGCATCCTGGCCTGGTTCTGACCCAAACCTCGACAGCAGCACCAGCAACCTTCCTGAAGTGAAACGCTCACCCGCCAGCCCCCGGGAGCCGTTCTTCAAACCTTCCTCGCCAGTGGTACAAAGCCCCAGACTCCCCACTTCTCCAAAGCAGCTGGACAATATTGCCCTCAAGGAAGAGCAAGAAGTTCTGGAGAAGTCGATGGGAAGTCCACAGAGTATGTCCAGTGCTGAGGAAGAGGAGGAGGAAGAAGATAACAACAATGATTCCCCTTCTTCCAATTCCTCGCGGCCCCTGAAAGTGCGGATTAAAACCATCAAAACATCTTGTGGCAGCATCACCCGGACAGTGACCAGGGTGTCATCAGATTCAGAGCCAGGCTCCACCAAGGGGCCAGCTGAGCAGAGCTCTCAGGAGACCTCTCTTGAGGTTGCCAGCTTCTCAGCATCAGCAGAGAAAGAGGAAGGGATCATGCTGGAGATGCCCAAGGAGAAAATGGAGCTCTCCAGCCCCTTGAAAACTGTCGAGGGGCCAAAAATCGTCAGTGTTCAGCTTGGCAATGGCACCAAGCTCAAAGGCACTGTCCTGCCTGTCTCCACCATCCAGAATGCCAGCAGCGCCATGCTGATCGCTGCCAGTGTGGCTCAGCAAAAATCCGTGGTACTGCCAGCAAAGACAGGTAAAGCCGTGGCCAAGAACATCATCAATCTGGTGCCGCAGACCCTGCCCAAAGCTGACACCAGGACCAACATCAGCACCGTGACACAGACCACCACAATCACCACCACGGCCAACCAAAAAGTCAACGGCACCACAGTTGTGATGGTGCAGCCACAGAAGCCTTCCCCTACCATTGCGGGCACAGTCATTTCCCGGAGCCAGTCCAGCCTCGTGGAAGCCTTTAACAAGATCCTCAACAGTAAAAACCTCTTGCCAACATACAAACCCAACCTGAATCCTCCAGCCGATGCAAGCCTCACCCTGCCTCCCTTCGGCTACCGCTGCCTGGAGTGCGGGGACTCCTTCGCCCTGGAGAAGAGCTTGGCTCGCCACTATGACCGGCGAAGCATGCGCATAGAGGTAACCTGCAACCACTGCACCAAACGCCTCGTCTTCTTCAACAAGTGCAGTCTGCTCCTGCATGCCCGGGAGCACAAGGACAAAGGCCTGGTGATGCAGTGCTCCCATTTGGTCATGAGGCCAATTGCTTTAGATCAAATGATCGGACAGCCGGACATCACTCCCCTGGTCTCAGTGACCTCCTTCCCCGCTAGCAAAGTGACTGGTGTGGCTCAGGATGCTTTGGCCACAGCCAACGGGGCTCAGGACCTCCCCATCTTGCCTCTGAGCAACAGCTCGGAGCAGACCAACTACAGCTGCTTCAGGTGCCTGGAGTGCAAAGAGCAATGCAAAGACAAAGCTGGGCTGGCTGCACATTTCCAGCAGGCAGTGACCACGGGGACGACCAGCAGCACGGTACGTGAGTGGGAGGGCAGTGGGCGTTGGATGTTAGAGCCACAGCAAACCATCCCTGGGGATGCGGGACAGAAGTGGAGGACTCTCCAAATGTAATCGAGGCAGCGCCTGCCGGTGCACGCCCGATTCCTCCCCATGTAAAACTCGTGCAGGAAGGAAAATGTGCAAGCTGGGGTTCGGTTCATGCCCACAAGGCGCACTGGGTGGAGGGAAGGGAGGCTGTTGTTGGTTGTCGTCGGGTGATAAAGCTGCCTCATGGCTGCAGGGGCTGGGGTGTGGCAGGGAGGGAAGAGCGGGTCCCCGAGCGTCAGTGCCCTGCCTGCTGGCACCCACTGTGGGACGTAACCGTCCCCACAGAGCCATGTTAGAGCTGTGGGGGCTGCTTCCTCTTTTGCCAACTTGAAGCACAAATGGAGTCTGGAGAAACCAGCATGTGTGTGTTGGGTTTTTTTTTCTTTTCCCCCTCTTCGAGAGCCAACCTTGAGATCCTAGGGACTTCCTGCTGCTGCCAACACATCCTGGTTTGTTAGTGCAGGCAGCATCCAGCAAACACACAGGATTAACACTGCCGAGGGATGACCTTTAAAAGGCTAGGAGGGAAAACAGGTCCACAGAGGAGCCCTGTCCTCCCTGTGGCATGTCTTCACCTTTCCCGTTGTCCAGAGATGTTCAGCCCCCTTGGCTTCCTTTGCATAGAAAGAATTTGCTGTTTCCTGGTAACTCTGTTTACTTTGAAGCTGCTGCTGTTGCCAGGACGCTGTTCAAATGCAGATATGATGGTCCTGCTGCTACGGAGGAGGGCTGCTTTCTGTTTGAAGGTCACCAGGAGCACCAAAATTCACTTATATGGATTGTCCTGAAGAGCTTTCTTCTAACAGGGGAGGATTTTTTACTCCCACCTCCTCTCCTAGCCTTGGTATTGATGGAGGGTTTGGGACACAGTGAAGACGGGACATCCGCACCAGAGCTGCGGCCGGAGCAGTGAGAGGGCACAAAGAGGAGGAGATCAGGGGCAGGAGAGCTGAGGGCAATTGTCCTATCTCCCTGCAGGCACCTGCTGCCTGTGAATGCGGCAACGTAATATTTCTAGCTCAGAGAGGGCCCATCTGTGAGGAGTGCTTGAGCTTGGAAATTCAATGTGAAGTTGCTGGCAGGGCAAAACCTGTGAACAGCCTTCACCTACCCAGAGTACCTTTGTCCCCGTACCCAGCAGATGGACTCTTCCCTAAACCAACACTGCCTACAAACAGCTTTTTTTTTTCCTTTAAAAAAAAAAAGAGACCCAGAGGCTTTCCTCAGCACAGCGAGGGATGGGGATGGCTGAAGCCGTAAGCCTCTGTAATCCTCTTCCTCACACGCCACCTTTCATCCCTTCTCCCTTCCCAACGTGCCCCCGCGTCCCTGCTTCGTCTCCCAGGCTGTCTTTAGCTGCTGTTCCCCGTCCGATTTCTTGTTGCCCTGCTGCCAAAATCACCCTTGGGTCCCTCTCGGCAGCGTTTTGGACCCCAGTCTGGCTACCGGCAGTGAGGGGAGCCCGAGGAGAGCTTGCTGTGCGTGGCATCTGGCTGGGGGCTGCTTCTTTCCTTCCTTGCCCCACCTTTGCTCTGGTTATTGCATCTTTCAGGGCAGCTGCTATTGGAAGCCCTGTCCTATTTCCTCGAGTCCTTGTCAGCTTCTCCCCTTGATATCCACATGTCCGTATCCTGGCATGGAGTTGGAAATAGTTTCAAAACGGTTTTGGCAGCTGGTTTGAATACGCCCCTGGTCCCTCTGGTAAAACTCCCTTGCCGAGCTGCTGGTCCCCAGCTAACCCTTGGCACACACTGCATCTGGGATCCATCTGTGATGAAAAGCCTGGAAAAGGCATCTTGTCTGCTTGCGAAACGCCCTCAACAATTACCCAGCAAGCTGGCACAAGCAGATTATCTCCTACAACGTGCCCTGCAGCGTCCCAGCACTTCTCTTCCCCCGGCAGCACGTGGCTTGGGGCTGCTTTGGGTGTTGCAGGTTGTTAGCCCGTCCATCTGTGGAAAAGGCTTAAAAGCCCTTTTGTACACATGTGAATGTGCCAGGCTGAACCTCTCGATGCTCTTCTCCCCCCAGGTTTGTACCACGTGTCCCATGATCATGTCCAATCGCTGCAGCTTTAACGCCCACCAGCGGATGCACAAAAACCGGCCTCCCCACGTCTGCCCTGAGTGCGGAGGGAATTTCCTCCTGGCGAACTTCGAGGCCCACCTGAAGGAGGCCTGCCTGCACTTCTCCCGCAGAGTGGGGTACAGGTAGGGCACTGTGGCCTCAGGTCAGGGCAGAGGGACCTGGGGGGATGCTGAGGACTGGAGGGGAGAGTCCCAAGTCCACAGTGGGTTTCCATTTTGCAGGCGGGGCAGGAATCTACATTCCTTCTCCCCATTGGTGCTGGGTACAGGGCTGAGGGTAAACGTCTCGCTTTACCCCTTCTCTGGCCCTCACTCTGTTAACCCCAGGGGAATTTTCCTCCTCCTGGGACCTCCTGGCCACTGTTTCACCTCAGTCAAGGCTGGCAGCATCAGATTCGTGCAGTCTCTCCCTGCTCCTTCTGATGAGCTGCCTGGGCCCTGGGTCCACCAGCAATGGGCAGGACTGGTTGCTCCAAACTGGAGTTTTCCCAGAGCCCAGAACTGGTTTGGATCCCGTGTCTGTTTGGACAGGGGCTCATCCCAAGTCCCGTGGTTGGACAGGGAGCAGGCGTGGGCCCTTGTGCTCCAGTTTCTCTTTGCTGTTAGCACTTGGTGTGCACCAGTCTCTGCAGCACGGCTGAGCTCCCCTGTGCCGTTTGTAGCCAACCCCTTGCCTCCCACTCTCCTCTGCTCTCCAGGTGTCCCAGCTGTGCTGTGGTCTTTGGCGGGGTCAACTCCATCAAGTCCCACATCCAGACCTCCCACTGCGAGGTGTTCCACAAGTGCCCCATCTGCCCCATGGCGTTCAAGTCAGCCCCCAGCGCCCACGCGCATGTCTACACGCAGCACCCCGGCTTCAGCAATCAGCAGTCCAAGTAAGTGTTCCCTGTGAGCTGACATCTCGACAGATAGCACCAGAAGAGATCACTCCTAACAAGTGATAGGACGAGAGGAAAGGGCCTCAGGTTGTGCCAGGGGAGGTTTAGATTGGATATTAGGAAAAATTTCTTCACTGAAAGGGTTGTCAAGCATTGGAACTGGCTGCCCAGGGAAGTGGTTGAGTCATCATCCCTGGAGGTATTTAAAAAATGTGTAGATGTGGTGCTTAGGGACACGGTTCAGTGGTGGACTTGGCAGTGTTAGGTTATGGTTGGACTCGATGATTTTAAAGGTCTTTTCCAACCTAAATGATTCTATGATTCTAAGAACCAGGAGCATCCTTGGTGGGTGGGACATTGGGGGAAGAGCTCAGCACCAGTGTGGGGAGCTGCATCCATCTCCTTTTTACTGTCCCATCCCTTGGCCTGGGTAAGACTGCGCGCAGGGCTGCTCTCAACCCTCGTGCCAAAAGGGTTCTTCTAAGATTCTCTTGATCCAAACATGGGCTGTGCAAACAGTGGTGGTTTTTTCCTCCAACAGAATGATTTACAAGTGTGCAATGTGCGACACGGTCTTCACCCACAAGCCTCTGCTCTCCTCCCACTTCGATCAGCATCTGCTCAACCAGCGGGTCAGCGTCTTCAAGTGTCCAGACTGCCCGCTGCTCTTTGCCCAGAAGCGCACCATGCTGGAGCACCTCAAGGTAATGCTGTGGCTGGGCTTGGTGCTCTTTCCACGACCCCTTGATATTAATATTTGAGAACTGTCCTTCACCAGGGACATCTGGGGCTGGGTTAAGACTGTTAGTTCATCACTGGTGCAGCAGGACTCTGAGATCTGGTGCTCGTCCCCCACACCCTTGTCCCAAAGCCTGAGGAGATGAGCCTGTCTGGGCAGGCTGGGGCCTGGGCATGGGCAGGCTTTCCTTCTAGCCTGCTGCAGTGCTGGAGGGCGAAATCCCGACCCCAGACAGCTGCCAACACCATTGTCTTTGCTTTCAAGAACACTCATCAGCCCCAGAAACCCAAGGAAGACCTGGCAAAGAAGGCGGCCATCCTGCTCACACCAAAGCAGGAGCCTGTCGAAACCCCTGTGTCCAAGATCTCAGAGGAGTCGTCATCCTCCACAGAGGAGGATGAGCCCCCCAGCTCCCCGGAGCTGCGCAAGACCAAGCGAAGCCGCTTCCAGCGCAAGACGGTCAACAAGTCGAAGGGCAGTGGGTGGACATGCGGTGTTTGCCACTCCTGGTTCCCAGAGCGTGACGAATACGTCTCCCACATGAAGAAGGACCACGGCAAGGTGAGGAGAAAGCTGGGGGCTGCAGCTCCGGCTCTGTCAAGCACTTGGAAATGTGGGCAGGGAATGTTTATGGCACAGAGCAGTGGGGCAGGACACCTGGGTTCTGTGCTGGGCTGGGACCATGTTCTGCCACAGTCTGAACATTACTTCTCCCACTTGTACAAATTGAGATTTTGGGGAGCAGGGACGTTACCTGTTCTGGTGAACAGCAGAGATCAGATACTCATTATCCAAATGTGCAGCTGTGAGATGGGCAAGGAGAGGAAAACTGAGGCAGCACTGAATTCCCACGTCTGGCTTCTCTGTGCAAGCAGGGACCCCCACTCTCCAGCCTTTTGGCTCGCTGTACAGTACCCACTTGCCTCTCTGTTTCTTGCAGTCGGTGAAGAAGTTCCCGTGCCACCTGTGCGAGCGTTCATTCTGCTCCGCTCCAAGCCTCCGGAGACACGTGCGAGTGAATCATGAAGGGATCAAGCGCGTCTATCCCTGCCGGTACCCCCAGGGTTTGGCTGGGAAAAGGGGTCTGGTCTGGTTTAAGAGGGGTGACTTTGGTTTCCCCCAGTCAAGCTGTGGTGGGGAGTATAAAGGTACAGATGGTTGAAGCATGATGGGGGTTGAACAAGTGTCTGGGAAGTAGGAGGGAAAGGAGGTACTGGGAAGGACTCTGGGGTTTTATACCCCCTAGAGGAACGTGGATGAGCATGTTTGTGGTTGGAGTCGGGGGTCAGGATGCTGGAGCCAGCTTTCCCAGGGGACCCAGGGCTCAGTGGCTGCACATCCGTGCTGGAGCAGGCCTGGGGCTTGGCTCCTCGCTGTGGAGCATCACTGCATTGCTGTCTGCTCTGGCCCTGCAGGTACTGCACAGAGGGCAAAAGGACCTTCAGCAGCCGGCTCATCCTGGAGAAACACATCCAGGTGCGACATGGGATCAAGGCAACCGACCAGACGAAGAGCCAGGAGGTCATTATTGCCCGGATAGGGACTGGCACCACGCAGGTACACGAGGTCTCTATGGTCTCTCAGGGTGCTCGCAAAAGGCTGGAGCCTTGTGGAGGTTTCAGGCAGGGTTGAAGGCATCGCCGTGAGTCCTGATCCTGGTTTACTCTTGCCTCCATGCCTCCTGCAGTGCTTGGGACTGGCAGCTCCTCCCGCTGTGAGGCCCAGCGCCTGCTGGGTGGGTGCGGGCCCTGTCTGGGCACAGCTTGCCTAGCTCCCACCTCTCCCTGCCAGCAGGGCAGGGACTGAACTTGGCTGGCTCAGCCTCTTGCTATGTGCTGGGAGAAAAGGCAAAACATCCCGTCTTACTTAGAGCCTGCGCAGGAGCCGCCCCAGGCTGCGAGGGGCAGAGTCGCCTGGCACGAGGGGTACAGGCAAGTCAGAGGCCATTGTGGGAGCCCCTTGGCTGGGATTACCAGCAGGGGCACAGCTCTTGGGGCTGGCCAAGGTCCGTTCAGCCTTTATCTGAGCAAGTATCTGTAGGAGCCCGTTGGGAAATCCCCGAGCAGGTTGGGTTATGCCAGGAGCTGCTCAAATTGGGCACCCGTTAAAGCTTAGCCAAACCATTCCTGCAGGTGTCCAGTCGGAAGCGGAAGCTGTCCTCGGACGAGGGCGACTCGTGCAGCGAGGAGCCTGACAGCACCACCCCTCCCTCCAAAAACCCCAAGGGCGACCGCAAGGCCCCCTTCCGGTGCCGAAAATGTGGTTACCTCGCCAACAGCTCAGCCGACTTCCAGGAACACATCCCCCAGCACCGGACTGACGAGAGCTCCCACCAGTGCCGGGAATGTGGGCTCTGCTTCACCTCCCAGGTCTCCCTCAACCGCCACCGCTTCATCACCCACAAGAAGAAGAAGGGAGCGAGTGAGATGGAGGAGCCGGGGCCCCGGAGCCCCCTGGAAGGAGGCGCTCAGCACGCGGCCGACGGCAAGCTCTCCTGCAAGGTGTGTGGCCGGTGCTTTGACAGTCAGCTCAACCTCAAGACGCACTTCCGCACCCACGGCATGGCCTTCATCCGTGCCAGGCAGAACGCGAGCCCTGAAAACTAGGGCCCCGGCAGAGGGGGAATGGGACATGTATATAATCAGCACAGAGCTCTTTGCAACACAGGCTGCCAGTGCCTGCCTGGGCTCCCCCTTCCTCCTTCCCTCCTCCTGGGCAGCATTTTGACGTGGGGTTGGATCAAAGAGCCATGAAGAAAGACGACAACCCGGCTTGCACAATCCGGCCTGACTCCCTGTGCCTGGCTTGCTGAATCGGCTTGGCCGGTGTCCCCCTAGGCCGGGGGCCTCGGCCCACCCTGGTTTGTGGCCAAGAGCCAGAGGAAGGCAGGATTTCAGCTGCCTTATTGTACAGGAGGTGAAGGGCAGAGTCCGGACTTGCTGCCCTGCTCTCGGGGAGACCAAGTGGTTTGTTCACTGTTTGCTGCTCTGTCCTCATGTGGGGATGTGACCCACCCCACAGCCGCTTGTGTCTGCGGGGAGGGACGGTGGCCTTCCTCTTACGGGGACAAGGATGGGAGCATGACACCTCCCACTCCGTGGCTGCTGTTGGCAATCCTGAGTCACGGGTTCTTCTTCTACACCGTGGGTCTCTTCCCAGCCGCTCTGTCCAGGAGGTGCCATGCTGGAAGGGAAGCCCGGCCAAGACGGGGGCAGCCCTGGGGCAGTGCTGGAGCTGGGCGGGACCTGGGGACCAGGGGAGACTTCTCCATCACAGGACAGAGATGTCTGTGCTGACAATGACATCGCAGCAAAATCCGCCTTTATTTTTTTTTCTTCTTTCCCTTTTGAATGTTGCTTATTTTGTATTTTGCTGGGAGCCGTGGGGAGAAGCAGATTCCAGACTCATGGCTGGTCTCCGTCGTCACAGAGAGACCACCCAGCCCCTCCTTGGCTCTACTCACCTGCCAGTGGTGCGAGGTCCCTCATCACGTTCACTTGCACTAACTCGAGGCGGCGCCGGCCTTTGGACGTTCGTCGCTTTGTGCCCCAGGATGGCTGCGCTTGGGGCCCCAGCTGGCAGCCTTCCCTGGGGAGGAGGAGGAAGAGATTTTCGTTTGGCAGAGTTAAAACGGAAGCCAAAAAAAGGCCTCTGGGCGAGATCAGCGCGAGCCTGGCGGCACCGTGACACCCCCCCAGCACCACAAAGCTGCACCGAGGGGGGAAATCTCCCCATGCCCTGACCAGGATCCGTGCCGGCCATGAGGAGGGAAAGCCACTGCTGAATCCCGTTACAGACTGAAACGCTGACGGTGAGTCCTGGGGGGGCTTTTCCCAGGGGCACTGGTGTCACCCACTGACACCCCCACCCCCCCTGCCCCCTTCCCACCCAGCTCTGGGGGTTGAGAGCTCTGCTACCGCCTGGCCTGCAGGCGGCTTTGCAGCTGCTCCTCTTCCTCGGCAATCCCCTTCACGGGTGCAGAGCGGCTCAGGACCACAGGGCTGGACCGAGTTTCCCCTTGGTCACTGTGAACCATGTCCCCACACTCATGTGTGTGTGAGAGCTCGGTCCTGGCACAGCAGGGTGTCGCCTGCACGGGGCTGTCACCGTGTCCCCCCCATTACCTTCGGGGAAGGAGAAAAAAACAGCCAGAAAAGAAACTTTCTACTTTTTCTGTTTGTTTAGCACCTGTGCTTGGGGTAGGGTGTTTGTGTGAGTAATTATTTCAGTAACTTAACCTTGGGCTCCTTATTTCCTTGTGAATAACCTCTAACACGCTGTGTAAAGTTGTAACATACACTAAAAGTGACAAAAAAACCAAACTACTGTTGTGATTTTGGGTTTCGTTTTGTTTTGGGTTTTTTTTTTTTATTTTCTGGGGTGGGGAAAGCTGGTTTGCCAGGGTTGGGGTTGGTTTTTTTTTTCCTTTTTTTTTTTTTTCTTCTTTTTTTTAAGTGCAAGGGGGTAATCCTCCCCTTTGCTGCAGGTGGATTCAGCTGAATGGCACACACAGAGGCGGGGGGGGCAGCTTTTGAAATAAAAGGAGAAAAAATAAAAGCAACCAGCGGTTCCCACAGACCCTGGGCCAGGTCACCCCCCCCGGTGCTGAGCCTCCCCGCTGCTTCCCCCACCTTCGCCTCCCCGACCCCCCCCCTCAGCTGTATTGCGTGGGGCTGTGAACGTGTAAATGATGTTTAATAATAGAGAAGAACCTAAAGTTTCTATGAGTTTTAGAGGAAGGAAACAAAACAAATTGCTTTGTAATCTTGGTTTTCAAGCACTTCAGTGCCTTTAGATTGACTTCTGTTAAAGCGGGCAGGGGGGGTGTCTGTACACTTGTTTTTAGGGGTTGCGATTATGCTACATTAAAACTACGGGCACTGCAAGAGGCTCTCAGGTATCCTTTATTCTTGTAGTAATAATGCAATTAAACTTTTAGTGGTTTAACCCCTGCTGTGCCCTGTCTTGTTTACATGGCCCCGCGTGGGTCCCAGGAGGGGGTCTGTGTCCCCCACCCCGTCACAAACATGTTGGTCCTGCCCCAAAATGGGAGTGGAAGGGGCTGAGTGCCCCCCCCTTCCCTCCCTGCTGCCCCAGAGAGGCCTTAGGGCTGCTCTGAGCCCCTGCCCCCGGCAGAGCTGGTGGGGTGGGGAACCCCAAAATGAGGTCTGTGATTGCCTCTGACCAAGGTTTTAGGGTACCCTTGGCCTGGGGACCACCCCCCTTCAGTCCCTGATTATCCCCCCCCCCCCGCCCCCAGTGGTTCCTGGCCACTGGCAGCCAGCATTTTAAAATAGAATTTTTGTTTTTTAATGCTAAATAATCAACATGACAAATAATTAGTGCTAAACAAAGAGACCGAGGACATCCAGGGTTACAGGCCGGCGCGCTGGGTGAGGGGAGGCACCAGGAGCGACAGCCACAGAGGGGACAAGGGCTGGTGGGGGTGTCACCATCTGACCAGCAGGACGGGCTGAGACTGGGGGGACAGGGGGTGCAGGGGCGTGTGTGTGTGTGGGGTCACTGCTCTTAAAGCAAAGAAAGAGGCTGGAGAATGGGGGGGGTTGCAGGGGGCTCCTTGGAGCCTAGGCACCTGGGGGGCGGTTAAAACTTTTGGGCTGCCACATCTTCCTTCCTTCCTTCCCCTGGGCCTGGCAGTGCCAGGCTCCTTCTGCCCTCCCGTCCCATCCCCTGAGCATCTCCTGGGCAAACCCATGCCAGGGCTCCAGGGGAGGGAAAGCCCCCACCACCAGCCCAGCTACAGCTGCCCAGCCCCTGCCTGACACTTAAAGGCAAGGAAAAGCAGACAGAAATTATTGCAAGGCGGGGGCAGGGAGAAAGCTTCACAGTCCCAAATTCCTGGAACAGAGTCAAAAAAAAGAAATAAAAATTGCTCGAAAGGCGCAGGAGGCAGTGCCAACACCCCAGGTGGGCACCAGCCTCCGGGGAACCCAACCTTGACGTACCGGCCGTGGGTGCTATGGGATGGTGCTGGAGCAGTGACCTATGCTGGGTGGGATGAGGGGAATTTCAGCTTTCATTAAAAGGTGGGGAGGGGGGAAAGGGCGGTGCGAGAAACAAAGAAGGGGGCCAAGGGTGGGACCCGAGTAATGCTGAGGCTGCGGTGGAGGAACATGCAGGGAAGGGCCATCAGGGTTCACGGCTGCTGCCTTCAAGTGGTACCAGCAGAAGAGTCAAGTCACAGCAGACGCCAAAGGGTGGGGGCCAGGCCCACACCCCCCACACCCCCCCCCCCCGGTCCCAAACATTTCATGAGATTGTGGGAGAGTTCACAGGACACCAATGGGCTTAATACTGACGGGAGGAAGAGGCAGCAGCATGGGGGCGAGCGCTACCCCCATGTCCCAAGGCCCTTTGCTGGCTTTCACTGGGCCACCGCCAGACCCTGCGCTTGCATGACAGCAACGGTTACCGCGTGATCCGTTTTGCTTTGATTTTTCAGGAGTGGGTTTTTTTCCTGCTTCGACTGCTTCAGGTTTTTTTTTTCATTTCATTTTGTTGAGTCTTGGCAAAAGCAGCCCCAGGAAGATGCTGAGACTCGGCCTCTTTTTTTTTAGTGTCAAGGACCGAGACCTCTTCCTCGGGGCAAAGCTCAGGCCTGGGCCGGGCGTGGCAGCGGGCACAGAGCTGGTCTGGGAGAGGGAGGCCCGCGGCCATCACATGATGCCATTGGTGAGGTACTGGAAGCCATCGTAGAGCTTGGTGGTGATGGAGCGCATGCTGCCGTCCACCATCTGCTCGATGAGCAGCTGCAGCTGCTCTTCCGTCATGTTCATGTGAAACCGCTCCTTCAGGTTGCGGATGGTGCTCGAGCCGTGGAAACAGGGGAGCTGCGACCCTGCAGGGAGGGAGGAACAGGGTTTGGCGTGGGGGGGGGGGGGGGGGAGGGAGATGGGACTGGGGCGAGCACAGCCCCCAAGGGCTTGATGGCTTCCATCCAGCATGGCTGTCGCTGGCTCTGAGGCTGGTTTGTGGCACAAGGATTTCCTGATAGCTGCCAGGCGGTGTCAGGGTTAGTCACAACCAGCTGCCACGGAGCACGCCACTGCCGCCGCAGCTGCGCCAGGAGCATTTATGGCCTGTTCCCACACTGAGGGAATGGCAACCCCCTTCCTTTGGGTGTGTTTTAGGCTTCCCTGGGGCACAATGGTGCTTGGCAAACGCCACAGGCACCTTTCTGCTCCCTTCCTGCTGCACAGCACAGCCCAGGAACCCCCCACACCCTGCGAGATCTGAGAGGTAAAGGAGGGCTGGGGGACACACACCCTCCCTCCCCCCCAGGAAACACTCGCTCTGCTCAGACCAACCCACTCTGATCCATGCAGCGCTCACACCTCGGATGTAGCCGGGTGAACGCAGGAACCCCTTGACTTCACAGGATCCAGTGTGCCCCAACCCCCTTCCCTGAGCCAGGAGCTCCCCCTGCAGACCCCAGACCCTAGCAGGGCTGCCCAAAACCTGACTTCTCCAGGCGCTCTCCAAACCCCACGAGCTGTCCTCCGTGTGCTGAGGGTCACTGAGCCATTTTTGCATGATGCTCTATACAGCCTGGACCCACAAGTGGCACCTCTGGGGAAGACCCGGCTCTGATCCCCTCTGGATCCCCTTACCTTGCTGCATGATCTCCACAATCTGCACAACTTTATCCATGTGCTTCCGGGCAGCGATGAGACCCTGCAGCATCAGCATCTTGTAGTAGTTGAACATGTCCCCGTCCAGCCCACCCATCACCTGGAAGGGAGAGGCTGTATGGGTGGAGGCCAGTGGATGGAGAAGCTTTAGGACAACAGTGTGCCCTGAGCAGAGGGACTGTCAACAGGAGGGGCACAATGGGATTTTTTTAGGGAATTTCACTTCTCTGAGCGAACCCACACAGCAAACAGAGCGCCCCCCAGCTTTCAGCTCATCAGCTGGGTCCCAAGAGGAGCTCAGCTGAGGCTGCAGAGCTGGCCAAGAATTGCCACGGTGTCAACCCAGCTGCCAAGGGTTCGACTCTGCCACCCGACACTGGGATCACCCCTCACCATCACATCCCCCGCTCACTTACATCCACAAATTCTGTGGTGAGTTTGAAGGCAGACGTCTCAAAGCCAAGATTCCTGGGGGAGCTGGAGAGGATAAACCCAAAATCGATGTGGATTATGTGTCCATCCGCATCCAGCAAGATGTTGCCATTGTGCCTGCGCGGGAGAGAGGAAACTTTCCATTAAACTTTGCAAGCACATACATGGCAGCACTCTCTGCTCCCAGGATTTCCCTGCTGTACCCGGGGACAAAATGACAAATCCTGGTAGAAGACACAGCTATGGCATGGGGACCCACCTGTCCTTGACTTGCAGTAGGTAGCACACCAGGCAGTAACCGGCACAGCTCTGCACAAAATTCCTCTGGGCTGTCAGGAAGGATTCGGTATTGTAATTGCCATGTTCCTGCAGGAAATAATCCAGCAGTGAAAGCAGGGATTGCTTCTTGATTTGGTGGATGGACACAGCATTCACAACTGGCTCAATCATGCCACTGTCGGCGGAGATGACGAGGATTTTGTATGGCTTGATCCAGAGTGGGACACGCTCCTGTTCCCAAATGGACTGTGGGAGAGAGCGACAAAATCCTTCAGGATCCAGGGTGGCCCCACGCAGCCATGGACCCCGTGGGCAGCCCCTCTCCCCTCTCACCTGCAGCTGCTTGAGGACCTGGAAGGCGAGCAGCTCCTGCCGGAGGTCATCCCCACACTTGACAATGACAGAGAGGAGGCGCCAGGAGGGCAGGTGGCCGTAGGGGGACCCTTCTCGGATCCTCCTGCAGGGAACGGGCAAGGATGGGAGCGTGAGGAAAGGGAGGGTGGGCAGCAAGTCAGCCTGGAGGTCTCCCATCAGGGGTTCGGGGGCAAGGAAAGCCTCTGGAGATGCAGCAGCTCTGCTCAATGGGTACTGCAGCAGAACGCGCTCCAGGGCCTAGGACTGCAAGAACTGCACATCAAGCCCTCACCAAACTATGGTGCAAATCTTACCTGAGCCACAAGCTGTCTCCGGGAACAGCAGAAAGGAATTGACTCTCCCTGAATCCCCCAGTCCCTCCATCAGAACTGTGTGGATAAGACTACCCCAAACCCATAGAGCCCAGAGGACTCTCCCTTTTGCTCAAGGAGAAATTTGGGGGTTGGACGTACAACTCTGATAGCAAGAACACAAATGAGTTTATTTTGGGACAGGCCAAACTCTTCTGACGTAAAGGATGCCTATAAATACCTGGTAAAGCCCCTCAAAGCCTAACCCAACAGCAGCAAATCTGCCCTGGATTTTCTCTCGCTGCCAGCACACCCACTGCTTGCTGCCCTCCACCTCCCTGTGTCCCGAGTCAACACACCCACCCTGGGGACGAGCAGGGCCTAAAGTCGAGGCCATGGCTGTTTACTGGGCAAATCAGAGAGCAATTTCCCTGGATTTCCAGGACGTACAAAGTCCCTGCAGCGCTGAGACCAACCCAGCACTTCCAGCCCTACCTGACTTTCTCCTGCCAGGGTTCCTTCAGGGCAACAGCAGATGGGTCCTCGGGGTCCCTCTTGAAGGAGGTGGGGGTGTGTGCCAGCTGCTCCGAGAGCCGCCGTCTGCAAGACAGAGCTTTTAAGCAGCGAAACCCATTGCTGAGGGAGTAAGTGGCATCACCACACACACCCAGAGCCTCTTTGATCCAAAGCACTTTACGAAGCTCATGGGTTCACCCCAAACCCCAAGCCAGGGCCACGTCCACCGCTTCACCAGCAGGGAAGATGCCAGTGGCTGAGCAGAGGAGGCTGCACCAGCCCAGAACATCTCTTATATGCTTCTATTTAGGGTTCTCATAAACTTCCACTGCCCAGAGTTTGCACAGCCCCTCCTTAACCCATGCAGATGTTTTTTCTCCAGGAATCCGGCAGAGAAATTTTGCACGCCCCCGCCTCTTTGCATCTGAACTCATAACCCACCCCAATAAAGCCACTGCCTGGGCTGCGCTTGCCATGCCAGCCTCACCTGATGTCTCCAGCAGCAATGAACACAGGCTCCCTGCTCTCCTGGCTGGTGATGCTGTCCACAGAGAACTGGGAGATGTTGTCACAGCTGTTGGTGTGAATCTCTGGCAGCTGGAAGGGGAAAGGTGTGAGAGGTGGGATGTAGTGGCTACTGAAGCGCAATTCCCACTCATCTTTTATCCCAGGCAGGACCTGGGTTGGCACTGGCTCCTCAAAGGGCCTTCCCGTCCTGCAATGCTGCTGCACCGGGTCCCGGCAGCATCTTGCAGCACCAGCAAGGGACAAACCCTGCCTGGCACCCCCGGCCTCACCTCCACCTGCAGCTCCACAATATCGTCCACGGACCAAGCCTCGTCATCATTGTCATAGTTGGGGACGGTGGTGAAGCTGCTGGTCCTCTGCTCGTGCGTGATCCCACACTCAGGGAGGTTCTCGGCCGAGCGGGTGCTCCGGATGCGGTTCTCGGGGATCCGAGCGGGCACATTCGCTGTGTCGAAATTGTCACATTCAAGTACTTCAACGTAGATTAAATAGGGAGCCTGCAGGAAGCAAAACCAAGCATTAGCAGGGCAGTCGCTGCAGGTGCCAGGCAGCTACAGGAGGCAGCATGATGCTCTCCGCTCTTGCAGGGTGTATGCTTTTCCTTTTTGGCATATGGTTTTTGGGGCAGAGCCGTGCTTTTCACTAGATGTGGAACAGTGCCCAGGGCAGGGCTGGACCTCCCAGAGACTGCTACAGCGCACGTTTCAGAGGACAGTTACTCTCAGGGATATGTCTTCCCCTCCCAGCTGCCTGCACAGAGCTCTCTCCCCATTGCTCCCAGCCCTGGAAGCACTAACACTACTCTTGGGACCCAGGAGATGTCCTAAGCACATGCTCAAAGCACTTCTTTCACTAGATGCCCAAACAAGGGCTGTGCACAGGACAAAAATCTGCCTTTCAAGGCAAAACTGTTCTCTGATCACTTGTACCTTGTCCTTGGAGTTGAGGACGACTGCCTGGGTGTGGGGCACCCGTACCACGTGATGGTCAAAGCCAGCCGTTGGGAGCCAGGCACGCGCCGGCAGCTTGTGGTTCAGCAGCGAAAGCTCTGAAATGAGCCGTTGGGTCTTCTGCTCTTTGGTTGGCAAAGTGGCCAGGCGCTTCCCGATGGCGATCAGGGATTTGATGAATTCTCTCTCAGGGGCGAGTCTGACAGGCTAAAAAAAGGTTTAGGGAAGGAGGGTGGGGGGGGAAAGTGTTATAAAGGCAGCAGGTTGATAAGACACCGGCAGTTTTGCAATCAGGCTCTGCAGTCTAAAGGCACTGGGATAAACTCCAGATAGAGAAGGAGGCTCTTCCCGTCCCACCCTCTTCCCTGCTCTTGGATGATACTTCCGTGACCGGAGAGCTGGGCTCATTATCTGGGAGCAGAGCAGGGCAGGATCAAAGCACTTTTTCCCCTGCTGCTGTCCTGTCCAGAAATCCTCCCCAAAACTCTGGAGCTCATGTCCCCCCAAAACCCCCCGGGCCCCCAGGGCCACAGTGGCCAGGACACTGCAGCCAGCAGAGGGAGCGCAAATCAGCCTCATCCCAGGCTTGGTGTTGGGTGTTTTGTTGTATCCTCATCCCGAAGCCTCAATCCTGGCTCAATTCAACCATTTTGCAAAGATCAAACTGCGATTCGGGAAGCCCCTTACACCCAGGAGGCCCCCCACACCCCGCAGCTTAAGTCAAGCTCTCTGCTCGACTTTTTCAAGCTTTTAAATCAGAACAACAAACGATTGCAGCTGATTTTGCCATTTAAGATGCAGAATTAAACTTGCAAAGTGTTTACTGTACAATCATGCTGGAAATGCACATGCAAGGAGCTACGGAGCATGAGAAAAGGAAGCAAAGGAAAACATCAGAGAGCCAGGAATGGCTGCACGGCAAAATAAAGGGATGGTAAAAAGAGGAGAAGGATCAGTCTGGTGGTTCCCTTTTGGGAAAGGGCAGGTGGGAAATCATTTGTATCTGTAGTCCACGTCAAAAATCCTTCCAAACTCAGGGGTAAGTACTGTCCTCTCCTCCACCATGCTCTGCTCTCCTGCCCACTTTGCTAGCGAGCGCAGCAGAGGCATCCTCAGGACAGGAGGAAGCATTTGCACAGCATCTAAGCCAGTGATATCGCTTTCACCTACCAGGCAGAGGATAAATATTTAAAACCCTGCACCAGCTGATGCTCCGTCCCCCAATGGGTTGGAAAGTGCCTGGTCCCAGCCGGACCCTGCTCTGCCTTGGCTCCTGCTACCCAGCCCACCCTGCGCCCCAATGCTTCCTTGACCTCCGGGACCGTTTCCCTCAACTGCATTTAATCCAATTTCTGCAAAGAGCAGAACAATATTCAACAGACACTCTGCTCCTTCTGACACCTCTTCCCTTCTACTCCCATCAAACCCCGATGGCTGCGATGTCCCTGCTCCTCTAAGGGCCTTCTGCTCTCTGGCCGATGCAGGTTTCCAGATTTGGCACTCAGCTGATAATGTCCCCAAAACAGCTCTGTGACCCCTCACCCACTCTGAGGTCTCTGTGCATTACTTGTCTCGGCAGAATAATTTAATGACAGAGTCACTGGTGAGAATTTGGGATTGTGGCCAGGCAAGGAGGTGCCCACATGCAGGAGCAGATTGCAAGCAAAGTCCTCCTGATTCAGACTTATATCAATCGGCGTATTGCAAGCACAGGCATTTTTTAAACCCCTTCTTCTCCAGGGATCCCAAAGCACCTCCTGATGCATCTTCTCCCAGTTTCACAGTGAGCGGAGCAAAGCTGTCCCGAGCCTGGGAGCACCCTGCCGCCTCCGTGACCCATTCTGCACCTCTGATGTTCATGCTTCAGTTGAGAACCTTCAGGTCTCAGCTCCTCCCGCCTGAAACACATGGCTGGGAAATGTCTTCCCCATCCCACTGCGCTCCAAAGGCATCCCACTGAGCTCTGCTCCGGTCTTTGGTGTTATCGGGGGACTTGGCATGGGAAGTTTCGCATCCTGTTATGGAGAAGCAGCTTTGGAAACGGCATCAGCTGAACCGGGGCTGTCCCTGGCCCAAGCCATCACAGGAAACGCTGTCTCCAGCCTCCCCAAAGAGCCTGTCATGCTGAAGCTGGGCGGTGGAGAGCTGCTTTTGCCCCGGCTCATTAATATCAGGGTCCTGAAGCCAAGCAAAGAGAGAGGACGGGAGATGCTCTTCCCTCATCTGACCACCCCAAGGATCCTTCTGTTGCTCTGAGCCAACATAAGTATTTACTTTCTATCATTAACTGTCTACCACAGCAAAACATTTCACTGGCAGGGCTTTGAAAAAAAAAAAATTCCTGCTCTTAAATTAGGCAGGGCTTTGTGTTTATGTTTTGCTAAGACACACTCCAGGAGCATCTTTCTCCCCACGTGATTTAAAACACTTCCCAGGACTGGGCAGGGACAATGATACAGATGTGTTTGTGGCTAAAGGACTGGCAGAGGAGGGAGACCCAGCTTCGGCCGACAGCTTCAGAGTGGTGCTGGAGGTGTCATGACATGGCGAATGGGCAAGGCTGGTCCAGCTCCGCACAGCCATCTCATCTGGGCAGTTTTGTCTGGGTGAGGTTTAAGCATCTCAAAAAACAGGGGGGTTAATCTGGGACGCTTTCCAGCCTCAGCTGCCAAAGTGCTTTCTGCTGTTCTACCTACCTTTACCCTGACATCCCACCTCTCCCCTGCTCAAACCACCACAATTTGTCATTTCAGAGCTTTATACAGCAAAGTTGTGGCAACCCCCCATTTCTGCTGTCCATGGTCATTCGCTCCACAGGAGTGAGACCCACCTGATCTACTCAGAGTTGGAAACTACTCAGCAGTGCGGAGCAGGGCTGCTACCTGGTCCCTTTAGCTTAGCTGCCTGCCAGGAGGATTTCAGCATCAGCGCTGATAACCGATACCTGGCATGATTTATAAATGCCTTGACCATTCAGCTCAGTGCAGGTGCCTGCAGCAGGTTGCTAAATTTGGCATAAATGCTTGCAAAGAGCCTCAGCTGCTGCAATAACCATCTGCTGTGGATAAACAACCTGGGTGTGCAAAGCCCGGAAGAAAAGGTCTCCTGCTACATGGGAGAGGAATAGGCACTCGCTACCACCCGGCCCCAGGTGATAGCAAGATGGGTAACGTGGTCAAGGCGGATGAGGCAATGGCAACAACCATCGCCGCAGCCCAAGGACTGCAAAGATGCTTCTGTGATGTCCTGGGACTGAGGAGCCTCAAGAGCTCTACCAGTGCCAAGCCTCAAAAAGCCAACAGAGGAAGAGATGTCACTGCCTTTGCTGGGAGGAGCAGGAGGGGGAAAAAAAATAAAGCAACTTAAGTCAGGTTGGGTGGCAAAATGGGACTCAGAGCCTGGTGGCCTACCTCCCACCCAACCACCAGCACCCACAGCTGCCCGAGCATCCTACTCTCCCTTGCACCTCTTAAAAAGAGTGGAGTTGGAGGAGTTCTATAAAAAATGAAAGGAGGAGTCTCCATTGGGGTGGGCTTAGGGGTAAAAGCCTTGTGCCTGGTGTCTGTCCATGACTGCAGCATCAATGTCCTGCCTGCTTTCCTGCCCCCACCATGCCATGCATAAAAGGTGTGAAAATTCTCCCTCTGAAGGGAGAGAGGGACAAGAGCTGGGTACGTGTCAAATAACCCTTTATAAAGGCTAAAGAGGCTGGAATTCACCATACAAACCCTGTCCTGGAGGATGGGGGCTACGCAAGGCACGGCTGCCAGGTTAAGTGGTTTTGATCATGGACTACATATTCAATATGTGGAAGCCCACTGGGAATCCCAGATGGAGAACACACACCCACCGGCAGGAAAACAACACAGATGAGGAAGATGCTATTGATTAAAAAAAAAATATAATGAAAAAGGCTCATTTTGAAAGAAAAATGCTCTATTAGGGAAATGCTGGGTTTTGATTGAAAGACCAAAGTTTAACACACAGAAGGGGAAAAATAATGATTCGTGGAAAAAGCAAATTAAATCCCATCTGGCAGAGAACTTTTAAGTAAAATTCAAGGAAACAGCATTTCCTCTTTCATCTGCGGACGCCGCCACGCAAAGGTCAGCGACTGCTCAGACCAAAATCGGCAGCATCAGCCAAGTCCCTCCCCTGCCTCCATTTGTCGGTGGTACGAGGGTTTTTCTCTCCCTCGCTGCCTTTTTGGGGGGGGGGTGGGGAGCAGGGAATGAGCACCCAGGGCACCCCCCAGCCCCTTGGGGTTTTCTGCTTTATTTTAGCCAAACTGGTGCAAGCAAATTTGCCCAAAGCTCCCTTTCCACAGGTGTTTCGCTGAACAAGCAGGAAATGTTCAGACGAAGCTGGCACCGCCACGACCCCAGCTGCTGTGGCACGAGAAACGGCCAGCACGGTGCCAGCGGCGGTGGGGAGAGATGCTGGCTTTGCCCTCGCTGGGGGCTCAAGCGGTGCAGACATTGGGGGCGGATGGCTGGGGACCAGAGCTGCTTGCGGTGCATCGCTGGGTGCCAGAGTTTAGTATTTTCGTGGCAGAGAGGAAATGCTGCTGTCGCGGGGAAGGCAGGCAGCCCGGGCGCAGGAACGAAACGGGCCACTTACGGGAGAGAATGACTTATCAAGACTTTCCGTACTCGAGGAGAGCTCCTGGGAAACGGAGGAAAGGGGGTTTGTTGGCAGTTTTGGGTGGTGGTGTTTGTTTAAAAGGAGAGAGAGGAAGGAGGGAAAAGGGGAGAAAAAGCAATAGTTTAGCTCCAGGTTCATAACGATCACTTTTCATTTAATTATTTTTTTTTCCCCCACCCCATCATAATTTTGCTGCCTTTTACTCTTGGATAGGAAGCAGCACCTAAACTGACACGTGATCCTTCCAGAGTAACGCAACAACAATTTCACGGGTCTAAACCAGAGCCTCCTCTGATTGAGGCTGCTTATGGTGGTACCAAACAGGGAGCAGGGCTCACAGCTCATCGGCAGATCCTACCACTAAACGCCCATAAAATCCCCACAGATTTTCCCCATTTACATCCTTGAAAATATTCTTCTACCCCAGAAGCATAACTAAGGTTTCAGCTCTGACTTTCTTGGCTCAAATCAGCTGCAGAGGCGGGAGCTGCTAGGGCAGGCAGGGATGCTCGTGCTGATATCTGCCCTGAGACCAGCCTCTCTCCATCAATAAAACACTTTATTTTTCTCTCCTGGACTCTAGTTTAGCCTCTAATTTCAGCGGATAAAATTAACCCCATGAAAACTGTCCTAAAAATTAAAAACCCCAACAATTAAACTATTTTCAAGTTGACAAGACCATTTTCATCAGCAGAGGGGTTATTTTATGAAGCGGCATCCCTGTGCAGCCAAGCAAACCTTGCGTACTACGAGCACGAGCCATCAACCACATTTTCCTGCAGCCACCAAAAGCTACCCTGTGCATCCAACCTAACAGTGATTTCCATCTCTATCCCAGATGTCCCATGATTTCAGCAGTGCCATGCTTAGAGCCCATAAATCCTTTATTTTCATGCCAAAAAGAGATAAAATGGAGCTTCACACTCTTAAGAGCGGTGTGTAATTGGTTTTAAAATTCACTTCCCCAAAAGAAACAAACAGGTTTGGGTTTAGTATGTTAATTAAAGGGATACGCTAATTCCACCAGGCTTAGTCTCACCATAAGAAATAACAGCATTTACATTAATCTCTTCTGCGTGACCACATAAAAACCCTAACAGTGCTGAGACCCCACAAGGCTCACCAAGAAAAAAAAAAATACCTGGAGCCCAGAGGCTGCTCTGGGCTCACGTTGCTGCCTTCCTTCACAGGCACCAGACTCATTCCTGTATCTTAAATCAAGATATCAACACATCTATCAGATGCACTTTGCCCAGTTCAACTCCCATTAAAATAAACGCGATTTCAGAAGCTCATCTTCTCATAGCATTCATACATCTTCTGCTATAAAGCAGATCTCATGGATGATCTGGTCTGCTCCTCCTTCATCTCTGGTAGCCATGAGCCTGGCACCTGCCAAGCTGAGCCAGGGCTAGACCCTGTCCCCAGTACATTTTCAAGCAGAGCCTATTCCACTAAAGCTGTGCCAGTCTGCAAAAATTGAGGGTAGTTTTCAAATTCCTCTCGGATTTAGGACCCAAGCTCCCAATTTTCATTTGAAAGTCTTAAATCAAGGTTACACACAACTTGTCCAGCGCAGAGGCATGCCCTCTCCTTTGACATGCACAGCCTCTGCTCCCCAACTGCTTCACAAGCGGCACCTGTGATGACATTAGGTCTTCAATCTGGCTGGAAACTTTTAAAATTGCTTTTTTCAACTTTATCAAAAAATGCCGGCTCTGAAAATTGCAACTCTTGACTACAGGAGGTGGAGACAACCCCCCATGCAGGCATCACGCAGCTCAGCAAAACCTGCTGTTAAACCAAAGCCCTTTGGTGAATTTGAGGTGTCAGTGCATTAACACGTCTAAATGAAGGGTCTACCTTCAAAACAAGGCAGGAATTATCTACTTGCAAAGTGTACTGAAAAATACCTGCAACACTGGAGCAGAAACAGCCATGCTCGGGACAGCACCTGCAACAGCCTCCCCATGGAGATGGGCATGCCGGTGTGAACCATCACGGAGTAAGAAAGATGGAGCTCCCACTGCCGTGTCCTAACTCTCCAGGCAAACCCACAGCTCAGCCTGTTAAAGCTTTGCTCTTCCTGAAGACAACCTACAGCGTTGGCAGTTTCTAAGCTGAGCCAGGCAGCTTCCAGTTTGCATGAGCCCAAAACCACCGAAGGCGCCCGTATCAATATGGACTCTGATCTCCAGAGGTTACTCGCACTGGGATTTTGCCGATTTCTCCCAGCTGCGGTGTGATGCACAGCTGCCAAAACCAGGGGTGTGTTGCACGGTACTGGGAAGCTGGCACGCTGCCACCCTGTCGGCCTCATGCTGATGCAACAGGGGTTTGCACCATCATGCAGAAAAATGAGTCAGAGATGGCCCCGGGGGAGCAAGGCGAGTTCCTCCAAGGTTCAGCTCCGGGTCTGTCATTAAGCTGCTCCCCAGATGGAGCACAGCCGAGACCTTGGCTTTTTAACCTCCTCTCTGGGAAGGCTTCAGTATCTGCTGTGGTTCAAATCACCTGCTCGCCATGTCAGGCGTGAGCAACAAAACCTGCTTGCGGCACGAGGCCTGGATCCAGAGAACAGGAATAACAAACTTGGAGGGGGAATTAAGTGCATCTTATTTTTTTGCTTAGCATGTAACCCTCTGACATAATCTCAGCAGCTCCTGACATGTTCGGAGCCTGCTCTTCCCCACCTGCCTGCGCTTCCAGCAATGTCATTTCATGGGCAGCTTCGCTCCCCAGCTCTGAAGGACAACAAGCTGCAGGGGCAGCAAAAGCTGGGGCAGAACTTGGCCTAAACCCACTTGCTTCACCCAAAGGATAAGGCTGCAGAAGGACCCGCTGCAGGCCCCCAAGGGCTCGGTCATTTCCTATTCCCCCATGTTCATCACAGCACGGCTCTGGTCCGGGCACAGCAGGGTAGCCGGACCCACTGGCCACCCAAGGAAAGACATTTTTGGGGATTCTATTCGATTTCTGACGATTTCCCCAGTGAGGTCAGGTACTTTTATGGCAGGCAGCCAGCAAACTGAAATAAAAAAGTGCAATAGGGAACACAGCTCATTGTGCGAGCAGACCCAGCAAAGTTTGGGTTCCTCCAGATGCATCCTACATCCCTCAAAATTTCCTCCCCCTCCAACAGCTCCAGCCACCCCAAAGCTTCCTGCCACACCTTGACACCTCGCACATCCCCTCACTGGTGACCCGGGAGGGGCTGCTTCGGCACAGGGCATGCTGGCCAGCCTCGGCATGGGGCACAAACCTCCGCAGAGCAGCCGATTCCACAGAACATAAAGAAACTCGGCACATTTCTGGCTTCTCCTCTCTGCGGCATTTGGTTGATGCTTCAAAAAGTTGCTGCTGGAGGAGACAAGGATCACACGAGACTCATTTCCCTGGGAAACTGGGCTGGAAGGAGCAGGAAAATGAACCACTTTCAAAGGGTGCCAGCAGCACGACTCCTGTCCCTTGCAAACTCGACATATGGATGAGCCATTTGCCAAGTGCGGGCGAGCTTCCAGATCTGTCACTCGGGAAACAAAAAGCCTTGAATGTTTAATACCCTGGTCTCAGCTGAAATGTAGGTGCAAAGCGGTGTTTACGGTCAGTCGTGGCCATCACCTGCTCCTTCCCCATTGCCTATCGCTCCGCCCTGTGCTCAGGACAAGGCTTATCTGCAGCCACCATCTCTGCAGGGTTTGCTTTGAGGTTTTAAGGCTAAAATTCTTGGTCTCTCTTAAGATATAGGAACATTCAGCACAAGTTTCTACCCAGTAAACACATACTGTCATACCGATAAAAATAACTTCAACTCTCTTTGTAAAGAGCTCGACAGTGAGCTCAGCACGCCTTAGCCCCAACATTGCTTTTGCCTCCACAAATCCTTTGCAGAAGGACTTTCCTACCTGTTATAAAACTAAACCAGGTATTATGGATGGCAGTGTTTTATATCTTAAAAAATAATTTAAAATCAAGACAGCTTTTGAGAGGCAAACGCCTCACCAACCCTGCTTGTATTATGGGGAAATGTAGAAGTT
Organism: Haliaeetus albicilla; assembly: GCF_947461875.1. Lineage (NCBI taxonomy): Eukaryota > Metazoa > Chordata > Aves > Accipitriformes > Accipitridae > Haliaeetus > Haliaeetus albicilla. The sequence goes on along the minus strand of NC_091492.1, from coordinate 24,528,407 downwards.
TTAGCTAAAAGACAAACCAGGATGCCTAGAGGAGTCAGACTTTGCAGCTTGAGTGACTGCTATCACTGTGGTCAAGTGGAAACCTAACAGGCAAAGGGATGTCCTACCAAATCCAAAGGGAGGATGCAGAAGAGATGCAAAACCTGCCAACTTGGACCCATCCATGGGACCGTGGAACACCTGGCAGCACCGCCCTCACAGCAATTTGCCATGACAGCATTGAAAGCAATTCTCTGGTAGCCACACTGCTGTTATCACAGCAGAGAAACAAGCTCTACCAGAAAAAGCACCTTTGCCAGCATCGCTGAAGGTGCAATTCCAAAGGTAAAAGGCCGACGCTCCTCCACTCCCCGACTGGCAAAGGCAGGGCAGGGACGTAAGCTAAAAAGTGAAAGACTGGGGTCAGACACGTTTGGCAACCTTGAATAAAACGCAGCTTTCAAATCCAGAAGTTGCCTTCCAGCGCACACGCTCCAATAAGCGACTCTGTGCAGAAACGCAGACGTAAACAGATTTGCATATAAACCCTCGCTGCTGTTTCTCAAGAGAACACTGATGCTGCTGTTAAAAAAAATAAAAACCCCACGCTGTGGGCAGCGCTCGCGTCACGTGAAAGCTTTGCTCTTCCTCCACCACACACCCACACGCAATGGCTCCAAGTTAACAGCGAGGCGCTGGCATTTAAGAAGCTGCCATTTCCAGTGCTCCCTTACCGGCAGCCAGCCTAGATTCTTAACTGATTATTCAATTAGCAGCTTTCTAATTAAAATTTTTTTACTTGACTAGTGGAACCAGTTCAGCCAATCATTTCTGTTCGCACTGAGACGCAAGTCTGCCCGGCTCTTTCCACCATCAGCCTGGCTCTGAGCAGGAGCTCTGTTCAGGCTCACAGCTAAAGCAAGCTGTTCCCATTTAAAAATAGCTGATTTCAATCCAGTTGGTCAAAAAAAATAATTAAAAAGCTAGTTTTCCCCTCCTGCTCTGCATATTTTGAACCTTGATCTTAGCTCACGATGGGATCCGAGACATGAACCCTTCTCTAAGCAGACAGTGTGATTTATTCTTCCCACCTCCAAGGCTTCAGGAGTTAAAACACTGGTGGGAGGCAGAGTGGGGCATGGGGAGCATCCTCCCTGTTTCATCCAGGTACAAGGTCTCAACTATAAAGTTTGACGCGGTGCCCTAATATTAAAATTTCTTAAACTCCAGGACTCGCCATCACGGTCCCGGATTTCTCAGCACCATCAGCGCTGCACCCTGCCACGCTGGCAGGGACACCGGGGTCAAATTGTGGAGCATGGCTTGCAGGGGAGATAAAGGGCTGAATGTTGGTAACTGGTGCAAACCCCAGGCCGCCAGATGGGAAAACTGGGGAGTGAAATAGCTCACCACCAGCCTCAGCTTTAACTCAGACTTGTGGGGTTTCATATTTGAAAAGTATTTTCCAAAAGCAACAGCCCTATGAGAAATGCAAAAAGGTGCAGCAGAGCAGCAGTGCATCCTGGGCACATTCATCCCTGAAAATGCCAACTCAGCCAAGCCCCGGCTCAGCTCGGCTCAGCTCAGGGGCGCAGACCCCGGGGGGGTCCTTGTCCACCCCTAGAGAGGTGTGGGAGGTGAGAGCACCTGGTTTAGGTGCTGCCATCACTGGTCAGCGCCTGCTGAGGAGGAACCAAGGCAAAGGCATTTGCATGCTGCAAAGGCAGCACAACCTGTTTGTGCAACAAATCCTCCAGGGCGGATGCTGGCAAGGACTCATTGCACCTTTACAGCAAATCCTGTTGGGTTTATGGAGGAGGCATCATTAAAAACCAACCACCCCAAAGCCAGCAACGCTTGAGTTTTGTAGAGCTAGGTAAAATGAAGGCGATCAGACAGCAAGGTGACTTTCTCTGCTCCAAGTTCAGCTCTCCCTCACCCCAACAGGTACCTCTAGGTCAGCTTGAGATGTTTCTGGTAGCTTGGCCCAGACATGAACAATTTTACTGAACGTTAAGCAGCTGCTCTGCCCTGGGTGAGGTTTTGTTTCCAGGTTGCTGCCTGCAGCCCTGCCAAAGCCCTGGGCAGCCAGACACGATGTCCCACCCATGGCCAGCTTCCGCCCCAATGAGGTTTCACCAGCCACGCAGCCCAACTCCACCATATTTCTGCCCAGCAAGACCAACTTAATGGCACTATTGCGCAACCAAAGGCACCAGCAGGATGAGCTTGTGCTGCAGACAGCAAGGGTCCTGTCTTAGAGGTTTAACATTTAAACAGGCAAGAAAGAAGTAAAGCATCCCCACTGCACAGTGCTGGGACGCCAATCTGCCCCCATGTCTGCAGCATGGGGATCCCAGCCACAGTCTATCCATCTTCTGGCATGCCAGTGGACTATGCAGCCAAAGATACCCAACCACGGCATCTCAGACCATCTCCTACGATGAAACACTTATCAGTGCTCCCCTGGTTTCCAGCATGAGCATCAGGTTACAGCAAGTTCCTCCCTGCCAGGTCTCAAGCTGCTCAGGTGAAAAATTCAATGCTGAGCAGCCCCAGCCAGCACTTTTAATCTACTCTTTGTCTGTAAATGGATCAGAGAACAGGACACACCTGGATTCTGGCAAAATACAACCACCACCCTGGATACCAGAGCTGGAAGAACAGCTGAGTCCATCCACCTCAAGCTGGAGGGACACAAGACAACATGAGCGGCTTTTCCTTTGCATGCCTTTGTATTAATTGAAAAGTAACAAATGCAAAATAAATTTATACCATTAGAACCCTATCATGGAATTATGTTATGGATGCATAACCCGGGGGGGGATTAAAAACCCACAGTGCAAACGGCACTTGAAATAAAACCTCTCCTGCCCATTATTACGGTGGTTATGCAGCATGAAGTGATAACTGGAACATAGACCTCAGCGGGAAGAATTATTCTCTAGAAACAAAGCGCCACAGCTGCAGGCAGCTGCGGGGGAAGGGACAGATTCATCCCAGGGGTGACTACTGACTTTGCTAAGAGCTGTGTGTGTCCCCCCTGCCCCTGCTCTAAAACCAATGCAGACTTTTTTTTCTTAAGTAGCATTAATACCCGCTTTGGGTCTGACTCAGCTAATCTGGGAACAGCAGGTATTGGAGCCCCTCGCAAGGACCAGCAGCAAAGGACAGAGACACCTTTAAGAGCCTAGAAACAGGGAGGACCTGGCACCATGCTTCAAGGAAGATGTGGAGCAACAGGCAAAGGTCCAGAGGAGAAATAACACCACAGAGGTCTGTAATAGGTGACCTACGGGAAACATAGAAGAGGCCAAAAGCCAAAATTGTTCAGTGGAGAGAAGATTGATGGGACATGGGAAAGTAACCCCAAAGTTGTTCAGTGGAGAAAAGACCGATGGGAAAATAATGCAGCCAGACACAGAGGGATGCTGCAGAGAAGGGAATGTGGTGCCACCACCTCTTCAGTAGAGCTAAAAAGTGGCTTTGGCCTCCGGTAACAAAGGGGAGACAAAGCCTGGATGTGAGAAACTGTAACCGGGAAAAAGCCTGGATGTAAGCCCTACAGCAGGCTGCAGAGCCTTCGGCGCGGGCAGAGTTTGCAGGACACTTCCACAAGAGTCTTTCAGGGACGGGTGGGACATACCTGCCTTCTCTGTACCACTCCTTTCCCTGCACCACTCATCTCCAGCCCTGTCCTCTACAGCTTGTATTTCAGGTCTATGCCCACCTGCAAAGGCACCAGCCCAACACTTCGGCTTTTCCTCCCTACTGCTCTTCCAGACTGAGTTTATTCCATTTCTCCTGCTCTTCAACAGCCTCCAGCCATAGATCAGAAACAGCCAACTTCTCCACAAAGCCTCTTCTCCATCCTCCACGACCGACCCCTGGGCCCAGCTGATTTGACTCCATCTGCACCAGACAACAAATTGTCCATGTTCATTCCCCAGCTCCATGTTTGCAGTGCACAGAAATGCTGCATTAGCAATACAGAACTGCTGAAGAAGTGTCATGATTTACCCTTGGCTGGGTTATATCTGGCTTTTTTTTTTTTTTTTTTTTTTTTTTTTTTTTAAGACATTGGAAGGAAAGACACAGCTGAACCCTGGAGGAGTTTGCAGGCTGAGGCCAACATGAGACCAGACACTGCAGGCAGCGCTTGATAAGGAGATTCAGGCATTACAGCCTTCCTTAATCTAGACAAATGACTTCTTGCTTTTACATTTGAGTTTTGCAACTTTTTGCAAAGAGAGAAACAGAAGTTTCTCAGGAGGTGCAGCAGAAGCTGCAGAAGCAGGTTCCCGACCCACACTCGATGGCACAGACACCAGTGGCAGAGACACAACAGTATAAAGGGAATAAAGTAACTCCCAGATGAGCACAGATGAGGTTTTATTGCTGTAAAATCTCTATTTTGAGAAAGCCTGCGTAACAAGGTAAGGGCTGATGCCAGCACAACACAATTCAGACATCTGCGGGTTTCCTGGACCAAGCAACTTGTAGATTAAAATATCTTAAAGTAGATTAAAGTAGTGAATTCCAGAGTTTGCTGGAATTTACACCAGACCTTCCCGGCCCCACCACCACCCGGCCAGCTCCAGGGAAGCTGCTTTTTGCAGGGGATTGCTGGTTTCAAACAGGAGGCAAAAACATTCAGCACTTAAAATAATACAAGTCCAGGAAGCTGGTGGGGGATATTTGGAGACCAGGAAAGTTCTTACAGCACCTCAAGTATCCCTATTGCTGTGCACCATTTAAACAGCTTGCCCGGCCTCTGGATCAAAATACGTTTCAAACATTGCCAAGAGAAACTCTTTGCAGCGCTGCTTTCATCCATCATTTATGTAAAGCTTCGGTTTCCATTATTCAAGCAGCTGCAGCCAGCATTGACCAGAGAGACCTCGGCGCATCCTGCTCTCCATCAGTCGGTTGTTTTCCACCAAGCAGCCAATGGGCAGAGATATGAAAGATTTCATTTACCCATCAGCAAATGCTGCGACCCCAGCTTGCAACTGGGTTTTCACCCAAGAACTGCAGGGAGCAGGACAGGGTGGTTTGTACTTGAAACCCACCTGGATGACTGCTGCTTCATGCCTCCAAAACCTCTTTCCAATCCCTATCCAAAGAAGCCTTCCCCAAGTCCAGCAGAAAGGCAGGAGACCACGCAGCCCCTTCCAACGATTTACAACCCAGTGCGGAACTGAGGGAAAGGGGGAATCTCAGGCAAGGCAGGAAAGCCAAGAAATACTCCACCGTTACGAAAACAGTCATGAGATCTTGAATGTCTAGACGGAGCTGCGGGGAAGTCTGCTTTCAAGGTCTCATCCACACGAGGCACAGGGATGACCCAGAAAAGGAGCTGTGTGGAGTCTGGCTGATCTGCCTGGGTGCCAGGTGAATGGCTGCTGAAGCCCCATCGGGACCGAGCCTTTGATACTGTGGTTTTACGAGCCATTTCCGAGCCTGCTGAGCCATCCCTGCTGGAGAGGTGAACCACCTCCCTGGGGGAGCATTTCAACTTCTTGAGTTCTGGAAGAGGCATTGCTTTTCTCGGATTTGGTTAGCACTGCTCATAAAATTTGCATTTAGCACCAGCTCACCTCCTCCATCCTCTCCCACTTGGCATCACCATCTCAGGCTGATGCTTACGCTAAAACCCATCAGCTCTTCAAAACAAAGCAGCAAAATAAAAAATTTCCATTTCCAGCTCTTTTCCCTCCAGCCTCACATGCCCACTACCAAGGATGCTGCTCATCCTTTTGCTCCATAAGTCTCTGCCAGCAGATGTGCGAAATGAATAATTTGCATTTTCTTTGGGAGAAATCCCACTCAAGCAAAAACGCTCACTCTCCAGTGACCATGCACCGATACTGCAGCTCAGCACCAAAGCCAAAGCAACTTTGTGGCGATAACTTTTCAACACTTAAACATAAATGCTGCAAAGCCCACAGGAGCTATTTGGGTTTGGAAGACACAGAACGCACATATGCCTCAGTTCACCTATTTAATTGCTGTTTGCTTTGGCATTAAACTGCATTAGTGCCCAACGCTGGAAACTGGAAGCGTCCCCTCCACGCAACCCACCCCCTCCAGCAGGGAAAACCTGGCTTTCCACTGTCTTGGAGCTGCGAAAAGAGGTCAGAAATCCAAAGCAGAGCTTGGCACAGGGCAGCACCTGCAGACAAATCCCACAGCTGCAGCTCGCAGCCCTACAGCCAGAAGTGTGTGTGCATGAGAGGCTCGTTTTGGCCAGGGCCCTAGGACAGTGGAGCTGATGGGTTTATCTGCTCTCCTTCTGCTCCCAGCTCTCAGCTGCCTGGGGCCTTTGCTGCCTGCGAAGAAACCTCACCATTGCTAAATCTGAACAAGTTGGGACAAGGAGAAAACGAGATTTCCAACAGCAATCAGATGGCTGCGGATTGCAAAACAGAGACACCATCCGGGTTGCCCAAATCGTGCGGGAATTCAGCCGTGTAGGAAGCGACTCAGTCCTCCTGACCCAGCTTTCTAATGCCCTCCCTTCCCGTCACACCAAGAAAACTCCTCCTCTGGAGCCCCAGCACCCTCAAGCGTGACCCACCGGTGTGTGTCAGTTTGCTTAGACACACAGGAATCAAAACTTCAATCATTTGCAGCAACTAGGACAAAAACATTCTGCGGTAAAGGAGGAGCTATGAGATGAGAACCAACTGCACGAGCACAGCCCTGGGGGCATCCCTTCCCAGGCAGGCTGAGCCTTGGAGAGCCCCAACATTACCTCTTCCTCGCTCTCGACTTTGGGATTGCTGGCTGTGCGCTTCAGATTGCTGCTCAGGCTGATGGTAACGGTGGCGTCCGACTTGGACCTCTGGTGAGTTCTTTTGGAAGGAGACAGCCCCATATCGGGGGCTGGGCTCAGCGATGGCAGCTCCCTCTTCTTGTAAGCTGGCTTCAACTCGTCTGAAAGGATGAGTTTCCGCAGCTTGGTCCCGCGGGAGTGTCGCTGAGTGGAGATGTGCATGTCCGAGGAGTAGGCGCCCAGCAGCAGGGCACACTGCAGGGAGAAATTGATGCTCTGCCGGCAGCGGTGCACGATGTATGGCTTGATCGCATCTCCCACGTCCTCGTCCATGTGAATGTACATATTCAGCAGCTGCGGCAGGTAGAAGTCCACTTCTTCGTTCCTAAAGCAGAACAACCTATTCCCAATGTAAGCCTGCACACCAGGTTCCTTTGAATTGTACAAGTATGAAATGGCCATGGAGATATCAAAGAGTTTGGATTCAAAGAGCCGGAGGAGCCAGGACTGCTTAGCAGAGTTATTCTTCTGCCGCTTCCGGGCAGTTTTCACTGTGTTGGCCATGGTCTCGTCCTCCTCCTGGATCTTGGAGGCCGTGCTGGGCGGATCATCCAAGCACTTGATTTCACAGCCCTCCCTGATGTCTCCATTGGCCAAATCCACCACGGTCCGTGGGGCACACTCTGCCTCGCTGCCATCAGCCGGTTTTGTTAAGCTGTCGGAGGAGATGCCATGCATCAACTTGACCTTCTCCAGGACCTCTTCGCAGGCTTTCTTTGCCACCTCGGGGTCGATGACCGCCAGCTCCCCAACACCTTCTGTGATGACGCTGAGAGACGTCCCGCCATTTCCTTGGGGCGCTGAGCTGGGCGCCTGGTCCAAGCCTGTCCCTCGGGCTGGGTCTACAACAGAGTCTCCCATAGCAGTGGCAGGTCTGCACGCTTCAAAGCTGAAAGAAAACAAGACAAAAAGAGTCAGGGACACAATCTGTGGAGTAGACCTGCTTCCAGCCTGAAGGTGGGAAAACAGGAATCCATGCCAGGATACACCTCAAGGGAAGCGAGAGCTGAGATGAGGTTTGGTGCAAACCTTTTCAAAAAGCCTTTGTCTAGAGAGGGAAGGTACCCCAGGCCAACGCACACAACACAAGCTGGCCCAGTGCAACGCCAAGCTAGTCATGTTGGGTTTTAAAGGTCTTCTCAGTGCCCCTTCCACTCAGACTTGAAAGAGAGCTGTAAGCATCTATCCGCCGTTACACAAAATTTCCCTGTTACTATGACGATAAAAAAATTAGGCAAGCCAAAAAGAGAAAGGGGGGGGGGGGCAGAAATCAGGTTGCTTTATGCTCACCACCCCAAAGGCATTCTGCAACGCTTGGGATTAGAGGGCCACAGGCTGGGTGGACCCAGTGGCTCTGCTTCTTGCTAGCAAAGATGAAGTTTATCCCCCGTGCTCAGCTTTTGCTCCTTTAACCTCCTTTCGGGACGGAGGGTGAGGGTGGTACATGGCACTTTGATGGTGAAATCCCGCGCCGGTGCCGGGCGATGGGTGAGCAGAGAGCTGGAGCAAGAACCAAGTTTGTTGCAACAAGGTCCCTGTTTTCAAAGTCCAGATGCCACTGCCCAGATTACGTATCCTCACCAATGATTAGCACTTAATTACGTTTTAAAAAGAAGATAAATGAGGGATTGAACACACTTCCTGGTTTCCCATCTCGATAAAAAGAGCAGTGGTGCATCTCTGTGGATAACCAGAAAGAATAAAGAAGGCCAGTGCCAAGTGAAATTGTCCTCTAAAAATAAAATAAGGCACTCTATTCAATCTAACATCATTACTGCGGCTCTGACTGCTTCCCTTTATTGCTCATACGCTACAACAAGACAGCTCGTGATCAGCAGAAGGGCACAATGCCTTTTACAAATGTTAAGCACTGCAAGCAGATTGCCAATTCCCTCCTGCCTTTCACGTCCAGCACGGTGGAAAAAATTACTGTCTTTGGAAAAGAAGTTCACTGAACCATTTTCTGCCTGTCTGTTCCCCCAATGACCCCCAGCCCCTTTTGCCTGCAGAAGCTGTGCCGGCAGGTTCTTGCAATGAGATATTTCCCTGTTAATTTAATGACCTTGTTTTATCTGTTTATTTTTACAAGTCATTACAGCTCCCGATGTGGGAGAAAGGGCCAAGGAAACCCACAGCATTTCTTTCTAAATATTCCAAGCGAGTAAAAATGAGGTCGGTGTGTCCAGATGCAAGCACCACTTCCCAGAGACCGGTTTCTTCCTCTTGTTTTCAAAGCACTTAAGCTGTAACTATGAGGTGAAAAAAGGCTGACCAAAGTTCAGCAGTCTGAACTGATATGAATAGCATCTTTCATCCCGTCTGCATGGCAGTGACACACAACGTTTTCCTCTGTGCTTGCCATTCCCTTCGGTACAAATCCCGCATGCTTCAAATATTTGTGGTCATTAGATCCTAAAGACCCTGGGAGCTGAAGGAAGTTGTTTTTCCTTCTTAGTGAGCTCAGCCTTGCCCCACAAAAGCCCAGACGATCTAATTTTTAGCTTAACACCACGCCAACAAAAACGAGATCCTTCGGTGTAACTCGGCAAGGCGGGATTTGGAGAGGCACGGAGTGGAGCTGGGTCCAAGGAAGAGTCGCACAGAGCTTCGCTTGTGCCAGCACTTCTGGGGTCCTTCAAACGTTTGCATCAAGACAACTGGGATTACAAACTAATGAAAAATAAAAAAATTCAGTGGTGGCATCTGCCGGAGTCCCGAACATGGCTGCGTGGCCACACGCCAGGTGCAGAAGTACCTGCAATCCCAGGCAGCTCGGTCACCCGCAGGGGGCCTTCCGAGCCCCGACTATTTATCTGATGCACGGAAATGCTTTTGACATCCTCCTTGCTGGGCTGTAGAGGGAGAAAAAGTGCATAGGATCCCGTTAAACCTCCCTCCCCATAAACACAGGTCATGCACGTGAAGCCTGGTGCAGTGTGACGGCACACGCTACAATACTGGACGTTATACCTCCTCCGTGTCCACAGGAGAGGCTAGATCCGACCTGACCTACTCACGCAAGGTATCCCGATGACTCCGAGGCACCCGTGTTACAGTCACCACAAGCAGAGTCGCTTCCACCGCCAGCACAAACTCCCCGATCCTTTTGCTACCTTCATGCAGCCAGCCAGGCCTGGAGGAGCCCCATGCACCAGAGAGGAGACATCCGGACAGAGCTCGCAACTGCTGAGTGGGTTAAACTTGGATTAAGGAACTGCGCAAGATAAATCCACCCACGGGCCTGCAGGGTTACCTCTGCACCGCAGGCACGGCTTTGAAATCCGTGCATTGCTTTTTTTTTTTTTTTAAATCAGTGCATTGCTTTTTTTTGTTTTTATTATTAATATTTTGCTCTTCAGCTCCCCCCCCCGACACTTACACAGCCGCCTTCTTCGGTGACATCCCAGCAATGGGGCTGTTTGGAGCCCGCCAAGGACATGTCTCCACTCCTAGCGCTCCCTAAAATCCCAGCGAGGGAATTCACTCCCTGCCTCCTGCACCTCTCTGCATTTTTCCGTGATTCACATCACCATTTGTTAAACATACCACAACGTACTATTTACCTCTCGAGGCTCAGCATAACTCCCCTATTCCAAATCGCTGGTCTCAACAGGGATAAAAACCCCATCAGCTGCACACAATGAAGCAATCCAGTCTGGAAAACAGGCTGAGCTGAATTCATGTGGTTCATCCTCCACCCACAGCCATAACGGGCCAAGTTTCTCTCTGGTGGAATGGCCCTGAAGTCGGTGATTAAATACAAAATACAGGGAAGCCCCTACTAGCACAGAAACTACCGCTGAAGCAGCCGCATGTCAGTGCAGTGATTCAAGAGCATGGTTCCTTCAGGAAGGGACAAAAGCAAAGGGAGATCTACAGGAACAGAGCCGTGGCTTTACAGGAAAAAAAGAAAGAAAAGTCTTGCTCCTGCCTGACTTGAATAAGAAATATTAGCCCTGGCAAAAACCCAGGAGGACAGGATGAAGCCTCACCAAGACATCTGGTCTCTATTACGCTGCATTACTTTTTGTTTTGCTCAGCACTGAGGGCCTTCGACATCTTGCTGTGCCTTCGGGAAGGCCACAGGAGTTGGGATGGGTGCAGAAAACATCACAGCAGTGCTGGAGGCTGGAGAAGGATGCACTGTCAGTGCCCCTCATTACGCTAAGGGGAGAGCCCCTGCTCCTCGGAATGCCCCTCTGGACCTGCTGCAAGCAGAACAACTTAATGCAACTCATTAGGTGATAGCTTAGAGGTTGGGGAAATTGAGGCACAAAGGGACTGTGACTGACTCTGCTCACGTGGGGGAGATGGGCAGCATGCTGTGAACACCACTGAAGAGAGGACAAATAATTCTTCCTGGGGGACGCTTCACCCTCTTTCAAGTCCAAAAGGCCTTTCAGGAGAGACTCGGCACCAACACAGACAGGGTCCCACCTGTTTTTCGCACTTGGCTGAAGCAGATTCAACCTCTGCACAGCACACAGGTCTCACTCCGCTTAAAAAAAAAAAAAAAAAAAGCCACGTTCCAGACATCGCCTGAGGACAAACTCTGCTTGTAAACTTCCCCTGCTGCACACGGGCACTGCTTGGGGACTTTCCTCCCATGGAACAGCACCGCTTCCATCTTGAAGGATGCACATCATGGAGCACACAGCAGAGGGAAAGCAAAAAAGGTGAATTTTCAAGGAAATGGGCAACGGGAGGCCCTGAGCCAGAGACTGAGCAATTGCTGCCACCACAGACAGACAGCAGGGGCTCCTCCATCCAATGCAACCACCCCGCATCAGGCCTCGGGATGGAGCAGCCTTTGAGAGCCTCTACTTGGGAAACAGAACAAACACAGGACAAGTGCAGCTCCTCTCACCTGAATTGGTGCCTCAAACCAGTATGTCAAAGCCCTGACACACCGGACCAGCAATTTTCTTAACAAAACAGCAGTTATGAGCAACGCTCTGCTGGAAGAAACAGCATCAGCTAAAGCAGCCGCCGTGGGTGGCCTGAGCTCGCTCACACTTTAGCTCCATGACACACAGCTCCTAAAAGCCATCGTGGTCCCCAGCCCAGCGGCGGGGCTCACGGGCTCAGTGGCAGCACAGCACCACTTGGCTCCTCCAGTAGGATGGGATGCAGGAGCGCTCTGCTCCCGTTCAGCCTCACCAAGATGCTTTTGCTGGAAGGACTCTGCATCCCGGTGCCGAGCTGTATTTGGCCAAGCCTGTGTCCCCGAAACAGCAATAACCCTGGGGCTCTCACAGGCCAAACAATGACTTGCCCCTAAATTTGGAATAAAATAAAAGCCATGCTGCAAGAAACGCAGCAGGAAAATGACAAACTACACAACACATTAAATAATGGCTCTCAACGCTCCTCAGCCTCTTGGCTCCTTAAGGGAGACACCACTAACTCCCTGCTCCTAATGTCCATCCACATCAAACCATAATTTGTCTCTGTGGCATCCTTCCTCCCCCACTGTAGAGCAATGGTCCTGGCGCTGCAGAGGGGACAGAGGCGCAGGGAAGAGGGAAAGCTGCAGCCTGCCAGCCCCAGAACCGCACCACCAGCACTTCCTTCATTCCTTCCTCCTCCACAAATGATACAGCCCCACGGGAAGGAGTTAGTTTATGAGCAAATCACTGGATTTAACTTCCCCATTTAAAAAAAAATAAAATTGTGGGAGCGCTAAAATCTCTCTCACCTCTGAGAGATGCTGAGAAGTGGCCCAACCCTTTGGAAAAGGCTTCTTCTGCTGCAACAAGCATCGATTCAGCAAGGAAGCCCTTCACAAACCCACTCCATGCATACCACAGTGGTGGCTCATCCAACATGTTACTCACACAAACACATCCAACCTTTTGTCCTCTTCCCTCACACCTCTCTGCCCCTGACAAGTGTTAATTATGATCCCTGAGCAAGGGAGGACAAACTCTACCATCCCAGCAACCTGTTTCTGAGCACACCAAACCCTTAAACAAGCCACGCTGGCACAGCCACCATGGGAAGTTTCCTCCTCCCAGTGCTCACAAGGTACTTTGTGCCTGAACGTTCCCACATTCGTTTAGATATGTAAATTCACTATTTCAAGCTGCTGTTGTTACCCACAGTCACGTCTGAGTCTTTCTCTAAACCATGACTTGAAATAAGCTGTCTAGATGCGACAGAAAACAGGAGAAAAGCAGGAGCCCACATCCCCGGCTCAGACTCCAAGAGCAACTCCTCTGCTGCCGATCCAAGCACGGACCCTGAACTGCGTAATGACAAATCGCCTATGATTTAAGGAGCACATGGCCGCGGCACAGACTAAAATCCCATTCAGATTTGCAAGCAAGAAGTCAGAGACTATTATCTCCGTCGAGCAAAGACTGCAGGCTGACTGCAAGAGCAGATCCCTCGGCATTCGCACAAGTTGACGGCTGCCTCCAACACAGCTGCCGGTTCACACAGAGGGTGATGAAGTCCCGAAGGGGAGTTAAAAAACCTCAGAGGCGCTGAAAAGCCTCTGCTCTTCCAGCCAGCGCTGAGAGCAGGACGGCAGCAGTGCTGGGTGAAAGAGCTGGAAACCAGCGTTTCCACCCAAATCTGCACCCAGTTACTTCCCCACAATGCTTCTCAAAGTTTCACCCTGGGTTAAAGAGAAGTAGGGGATAGCAAAGTGATTAAATATTATTATTATTTATCATACCTAAAGATACTGTCAACTCGAACCAGAAGTTTCAGGGGGGAAAAAGCACTGAGGGATTACTAACTATGGCAAACACACATATCTTGACAAACCACTGCTCAGCAGCCCACCAACTGAGCGTGTTACATAACCTCTCCGGTCTTTAAGTAGATATTTTAGGCAATTACAAAGCGCGAGGGGCACCAGATGGCTTGGGGGAGGGGGGGTGGCAAAGCCTAGTCAGAAATGACAATAACGGCATGGAGAAAATCAGCTGAAAAAGTCTCTGAATGCGTTCTTGCGACACTTCTCCAGCCGGCTGGCCTAGGCCACGAGCCCGGCTGCATCCCTGAGGGGGGCTGTGATTTCGGGCCAGCGCCGAAGCCAGAGAGGTTGGTGTCGTTCCCACCGGCACAGTGGGATTTAGGGAAGATGGTTGGCAAAGATTATTGGCTGCGTCCCCTGGAAGGAGAAGGAGAAGCAGCGGTACCTGGTACAATCCCATCCCGCACGGCCGTGTCTCTGGTCTGGGATGCCAACGGATGGGGCAGCGCGGGCGGCTCATCCTGGGCAGCGGCTCTGCGGGGCTCCGGGGACAATCAGCTGCTGCTGAGGGAGGGAGTAAAGGAACAAAAAAAAAGAAGAAAAGATGATTTTCCTGCTCGACGAGGCGCTGCCCTCCGGGCCCGCAAAGCCCCGGCCCGGGGCGGGGGGCGGCGGAGCCCCGGCCAGCCCCGCTCTACCCCCGCGGCCCGGCCGGGGAGCAGGAGGCGGCTCCCCGGTGAGGGGCGAAGACCGGGCCCACCGACTGACCTCCCCGAGCGGCCGCCATCCCTCCCTGCCTCGCCGGGGTGACGGTTCCGCCGCGCCCCGTGGCCGGGGGACCGCAGGAGGCCGCAAAAGGCCGCGGGGGGAGCCCGGTACCTCCCGACGCGGGGTCTCCCGGTACCGGGGCGGCGCTCACCTGCGCGGGGCCGGGGCCGGGACCGGAGGCGGAGCAGCGGAGCGGAGCGGAGCGGGCCGGGCCGGCGGAGCGGCAGCGGCAGGCGCAGGCCCCGGCGGCCCGGGCTGCCCGCGGCGCCGCCTGACGGGGCTGAGGGGGCGGGTCGCCCGCGAGCGCCCCCTGCCGGCCCGGCGGCACCCGCGCGGCGGAGGGGGCGTGGCCGAGAGCCGTGGCCCGAGCGGAGGGGCGGGGCGTGCCGCCGGAGAGGAGGTTGGCGAAAATGGGCTTTTTTTCCCGTTGAAAATCGCCTCCGCCGTCACCGTCGCCCCCGCGGGAGGCGCAGGACGGGAGCGCAGGTCCCCGCGCCGAACCCAGCGACCCCCCCCACGCAGGGGAAACCGAGGCACGGCTCCACGGGCATCCAGCCCTGCCCCTCCCCGGCCGAGGGGGCACAACTCCCACCCCGGCCACTTGACCCCCCCCGCCGCGGCTGGGCCGACCCCCTGGTGAGGGGGGGTCCCGTCCCGTCCTCCCCCGTGGGTCACAGACAGAACAGACGGATGGACAGAGCGCTTGGCTTTTAATGGCGGGATGCAGGGCAAGGCACGGGGGGGGGTCACCCGGGGAGCAGCCCCTAAGTGCCAGGGTGGGCGCGGAGCCCTGCCCACCCCGGTGAGCCCCCCTGGGATGTGTCAGCAGCGGAACTGGCGCCTGCCTGTGTCCGTCCGTCGTGATGTGAGGCAGGGGGGTCCCCGACAGGGGGGTCCCAGGCAGTCCCGGTGTCACTCAGTGGGGACCCAGCCTCATCCACGCTCCGCTGTGCCTCCTCCTCCTCTGGTGCCAGCTCGTGGCTGTCGACAGCCTTGGCACTGGTCCTGCCGTCCTGGATGACGCTGACCTGGGTGGGCAGGGACCCCCCGGCCGGGCTGTCCCCGAGGGGTCTGGTGGCACTGCCACCTCCGGGAGAGCCGCCGCCATTGGCACCCACAGCTGCCCCGCTGCCAAGCTCCGCCGTCTCCCCCGGGGACCCCGCGGCCCCTTCCTCCGGCCTCTTCCGTGGCCGCCCACGTCTCCGTTTCTGGGGGGCAGCGTTGCCAGCCGGCTCCAGGGGACGCTTGGTGGCCTTGGGGCGCTGCGAGTCCTGGGGGCCGGGACCCTCGCTGCCCCCCGCGCTCTGGGGGTTGGTGGGGGTCTCGGCCGCAGGGATGCCCACGCCGGGCAGCAGCACATTGAGGACCGGGACGGCGGCTTGCTGGCTCAGGAGCCCCGCCGGCCCATTGGCCCCCGGGGCCAGCCCCAGGGGCACGGAGGGGGAGGCCGTGCCCACTGGCAGCGGCAGGGCCACCTTGACGGTGCCCCCCAGGGGGGCGGCTGTGATTTTGGGGGCCAGGACGGGAGGGGAGGAGCGGACAGCTGTGGCGCCAGGTGCCGTCAGGCACTCCCCCGACGGGATGCGGGGCAGGAGCAGGGGCAGGCGGGCGACCAAGGCGTTCACCTGGGGGCTGCTGGCCGCCTTGGGGGGTTCCGAGGGCTTCTTCTTCTCGGGACGGGGTGGGCCGGGGGGCTTGGGGCTGCTCTCCTTCTTGATCTGCAGACAGAGAGAGGTGCTGGCAAGGGGGATGTCGTGGCGGAGCAGGGCTGCTTCCCCAGGCGTGCCCCCCTCCAGGCTGAGCGGGAGACCTGGGAGTCCTGGCTCCCCACCCGGCTCCAGTGGGGGTCTCACCTGCCCCTGGCTCCTGACACCGCTCTCGGAGGTGTCCAGGCCATTCTTCTTTGCTGTTGACGGGGTCCAACTCTCGCGGTGGACCTTCTCCGTGCTCTCTGCGGGTGCACAGAAGGTGACAAAGGTGGGACGTCCCCCTGGGCCCCTTGGCAGCTCAGCCACAGGTGAGGGCTGGCAGCAGCTCAGCTGCACCATGGGCAGCTGGAAGGGGACACAGTGTCCCAGGGGACCCCGTTTTCTAAACCCTCTGTGCTCCTTGGGGGTCCAAGTGAGCCTGACAGGGGGCTGAGCAGGGCTGGGGCTCCATCCCACACACCTGAGACCACCATGGCCATGACCAGGTCGGCGCGGGGTGAGCGGGAGCTGATGATGTGCTGCTGGATGAGGAACTGGGCCACCTCCACGATGTTGTTGAAGGAGCGCTTGAGGATCTTCTCGGCCCAGTCACAGGTCAGGGCGCAGGCTGCCTCCATCACCTCGCTGTTGTAGGACTGCACCAGGTCCGTCAGCTCTGACTGCTGCCGGTGGAATGAGCCGTGAGACCTCACGGCATGGGACAGGATGCCCCTGGATGCCAAGAGGGCCTGATCCTGACACCCCAGCAGCTCATGAGCCTGCACAGGCAGGCAGGTCCTCATCCACCCTTGGGAGGTTCATGGGACAGAGCAGAACCTGCTCCCAGAGAAGGTGTCCCTCCACCCCTACCTTCGTCAGATCTAACAAGCGAGGAGGCTCGTTACCCTGCCAAAAGAAGGTGGGCAAAACCCAAGCCATGGAGGCAGCAGAGGACTTACGGTCTCGGTCACTTTGAGGTCTAGGCTGGGCAGGGGTGGCAGGCTGACCACCGTCTTCCTCCGGATCCCGCTGTAGCAGTACGTTTGGCAGGGTTAAGGTCTTTTGCTGTCACACGAACACGGCCGCAACAGGCGATGGATCACAGCTCAAAGGGTATGGCCACGGGGCTCAGGGTGTGCTTGTCCTGGAGGCGTGACAGCAGCCAGCCCCACGCCGAGCCGAGCTGCCCCCTTCTTGGCGTGCTCCCTGCCTGCCATGAGCTACCCCCAGGCTGCCCCGAGTGTATGGCAAAGCCGGGGCAACTCCAAGCCCCTCTCAGACAACTGAGCTGAGACTTCAGGAGCCAAAAAACCAGGAACTGGACCCTCTCAGAAGTTCTCAGAAGCTACAAAATACCACCTCATACGCAGACTTATAAATGGGAGAAGCTGGAGAAGCAGCAGCAGTCGCCACCAGTTCAGGCAGCTCCCCAGGCTTCCCTGGCCAGCTGGGCATGTGGAAGGATATTTTGACTGTCCTCGGCCTCCCAGCCGTCGGGCTTTGATGTTTGGGAATATCTCCCGGATGATCTTGCCGAAATTGGCGGTGCTCAGAGGGCGACAGCAGAGGTTATCGCAGTATCGCCTGCCGGGGAGAGCTGCGGGTTAAAGCCATCAAGCCCTTCTTGCTGCCCTCCGGACGCACCAGTGTCTCCCCGCTGATGTGGCTCCTTTCAGGAACCCAAGGTTGGGCCGGGCCATTCCCAAATAATCCCAGGCACTCGCTGCCCTCCAAACCGACCTCTCCACTGGGCTTTGCTGAACAAGCCCGGCCCCAGGGAGAGATGCTCCTCGTGCCAGGCTGGCCCCTGCGCTCACTTGTAGGCGTCGTAGACGTCCTGCTTGGGCAGGCAGGTGTCCATGTGCTCCTCCAGGTGGTTCCGGATCCAGTTGCACGCATGCATGTACTCGGCTGTGCTCAGCGAGCTCAAGTCCAGGCTACCGCTGCTCCCGTGGGAGCCCGAGACAAACATTTAATTAGCAGAGAAGCAGCACAAGCAGGACAGAAGGCGGAGGTGTGGCAATCTCCCCCTGGCCTCTTGCAATCTGCATCCCCCACCATCATCCTGACAACCCCTGCTCTCACAGACACAGCCCCGGCTTGCTCTAGCACCCACCTCTTCTCCCCCAGGCTTGGTCCTGACGGCAGCTGGAGGTAGAGGTAGAGCTTGTCGCTATCTGAAAACTTCTGGACATCTTGCTACAGTCAAAGGGTCCACAGGGAGGGAGAGAACGGACCAGAGACAAAGAAAGGTTAAGGATCCAAAATAGGGAAGAGCTGATGCAGGCAGCGCTCTCATTACCCTCTGAACAGCAGAATATGATGGGGCACTGAAACCAGAGCAGCTTTGTCAGTGTGAACACTGCCTGCGTGCAAAGGAACCAGGTGAATGAAGTCACGGGAACTGCCCCTCAAGGGGACTGGAAAGGATTGTCCCACTCAGGGCTGGGGGATTGGGTGCCACCCACTAGGCAGGGTGCTCATGGGTTTCTCAGGGCTAATCCCTGCAGCCAGATCCTGACCCGATGGGAAATGGGGCCCAGGGTTCAGTTTAGCTAGGATAGGAGAGAGGCGGAGACACGTCATTCCCTCACCCTCAGCCCAATGTGCTGCAGAGGCACTCACCAGGATGGCGTCAACTTTGTTCTGCACGGATTTGCTGCGTGGGACAGAGACAAAAGGTGTTAGTGCAGAGCAGGACAACACCGCAGCAGCCGGGGCATTCCTCAACCCGCCCAGCTCTCTGCCACAGCCGCTGCCCAGGGCTCCCGAGGACAGCGCTGTCCGCAGGCCCTTCCAGACCCCACATATGCACCCCGGTATGAGTGACAATGCCAGACAGGGACACTGGAGCACCAAGAGCCAAAGGCTGCCTGCACCCATGGGTCAGCACAGCCCTTTCTTCCCATGCTCCGAGTTGCCCTGTGCACCCACAACCCAGCTCTAGAGCTGCATGCTCTACCCTAACCCTAGGGAGAGCAGAGCAGGCATAAAACCATATCCCCTGAGGTTGTAGCAGACCAGTCTGTGCTACTGTGAAGCCCTGAATTGATTTTGCACCCAAAACAGGCAGCAAGCTGCTGGCAGTGCAGCGTGGGGCTGCACTCTGTGTACAGCACCTAGCATGGGACCGAGCAGGCCACGCCTGAGGCCATGCCACTCTGCAGCGCCAACGCTGCAAGGCACCGCAACACTTATCCTTTCAGTCGTGGGGCTGCAAATTAATCAACCTTGTTAAATTAAGCCACATTTGGTAACGCTCAGATTAACTTCAAGAGCTGCCCAAGGAAAAGTGAGTGCTGCCCTTACGAGATGGTGCTCTTCAGCTCCTGCAGCAGTGTGCTCGACTCTGTCGTGCTGCCCCGGGAGCTGCTGGGTGACAAGCTTCCCTTTTTGGTGGCTTGGGTGCTCAGCTCTTCGTCAGCCATGACACTTGGTTCCTGTTGGGAGGTGAAAACCAAAAATTCAACTAAAAAAAAGGGAAGAGAAACCCTTCAGAGTTGTTGAGCCCCAAGTGGACACCCACAGGGCTGACCTCTGGCCACCTGCCCCTGGGCTGGGCTCGGGGAGGAAGGCAGGGCGGCTGTGGGGCTTGGCGCAGCCCAAAACTTGCCCATCCTCAGCCCCTGTCCATCCTGGTCAGAAGACGTGCCCCGGCTCTGCAGGCTGAGCTCCATCAGCTGGACACGAGGCACCAATGGACACGGAAATGGCCCCAGTGGTCCCAGGAGGGATGTCTCCAGCAGCACAGACTGCAGCCGGCTCCGGGTACCCTGCTCCTGGCAGGTCACCATCAGGGCAGGTCCCCAGGGAGATGGGGACATGGGACAGCAGGAAGGCAGAGGTCCTCGTGAAATGGCGACATGGGGCAGCAGGAGGGCAGAGGTCCCCAGGGCCAGGGCCACCATCGGGGCAGGTCCCTGGGGGACGGGGGTGCCAGGGGCTCCGTGACAGCGCATCCCCGCCAGTGCTGGCTGCCGGGGAGGGGACGGGGGACAGGGACAGCCGCGTCCCGGGCCGGGGAGCACCGGGGCAGGCCCGGCGGGGCTGGGGTCGCACCGGGCCGGACCGACATCCCCCCCCCCCCGCCCCGGCCCCGCAGCCCGGCGGGCCCGAAGCGCCCCGACCCGCACCCACCTGCGGGCGGCTACAGCGGGGGCGCGGCCCGCCTCATGCCGGGCCGGTTCGGTCCAGTTCGGTCCGGTTCGGTCCCCGCCACGTGCCGCTGCCCCGCGCGCAACAGGAACCGAAAGTGCTGCGCCCCAGCGGGACGCGCCCGCGGGCCCCGCCAGCCGCTTTTTTGTGATTGGCTACGGCGCCGCCGGTCCGCCCGGATACTGCGCTCTCCTTTAATGCGACTGGCTGCTCTGGCTTTCCTACCCGGATACAAGCGAGGTCAGTGTTCTGAGTGGCCGCGCGCGAGCTGAAGTCTGCCTAGCAACAGGCTTCTGATTAGTGAGACGGGAGGAGGAAGCACGAGTGTAAACGAGCATGTGCGTGAGTAGTGCGTGTGCGTGCAACGTGTGTGCGTGCGGTGCGCGTGCAAGGGGTGCAGAGCGCGCCTTCAGTGTACACGCAGCGTGTGTGCATGTATGTAGGGTATGGGCATGCGGTGTGCACAGTGCGTGTGCACAGTGCGTGTGCGCGTGTGTACGCAGCGCGTGTTTGCAGTGTGTGCACACACGGTGTGCGCTCAGTGTGTTTATCAATGCAGTACGCGCACAGCGTGTGTGCCGTATGGGGGTGTATGCAGTATGCGTGTACACACAATATGTGTGTGTGCTGCATGTGTGTGCTGGGCAGCGTGTGTGTACAGCCCGTGTCTGTGCAAGCCAGAGGCTCCCGCTCCCAGCGTATGAACCAAGTTTGCTTTTTTGGGAGAAAACGCTGTCGGCACTGAGCCCAGAGGCACGAGGGGTGCGTTAGGAAAATCTAGCCTGTTAAGGAGAGGTTCACCGTGTTGCGTCCCTGGTTTGTTTTCTGGCTCCTGAAAACAGTTTCAAAACAAGATTTGAGGCGAGGAGAGCTGCTGCTGCAGAGGACGACATCATCTTGGTTTTATTTAAGCAAGGGCAGGATGCATGGGTCACCAGCAGTTTGCTGAGTGTGTGAAACTCCCGAAGCCCTCGTGCACTGGGATTTTGGGGTGCGGAGAGGCTTCGGGGGCAGCAGCAGGTGGCTAAACCCAAATATCCGAGGTGCAGTCCCCGCCGGGGTAGCGGATCTCGTGTGCCAGGCAGGGCCCATCGGGCTCCTTCCCAAAATCCACCAGGAAGCTCTCATTGACTGTCAGGCCGCCCTGCTCCGTGTCCACATCCAGCTGCAGCATGACGGAGCCGTCCCTGCGGAGGGGCAAGAGCAGGGAGGCTGGGGTGTGGGGGGACCTGCTCCTGCCTCCAAGGAGCTGCCAAAATTCAGTCCCCGAGCTGCAGGGTCTGCGCCTCCCGCCTGATGAGCTCGTACAATCATCCTCGTTTTATCAAAGTTTTCTTACTTGATGAGGTTGGGGTAGAACTGCTTGTCCCAGGCGCTGTAGAGGGACGTGGTGACATACAGCCTCTTCCCGTCCAAGCTGAGCTGGATCATCTGGGGTCCCCCCGGCACCCTCTTCCCCTGGGAGCAGGCAAAGGAGCGGACGTGCTGCCAGAGGGTGCCAGACCAGGACACTCCTCTGCCTCCCCAAGACCAGTGGTGCAGGCTGCCATGTCCATCCCGTGGGATGCAGTGGAGCAGAACTGCAAGGACCCGCTCCCCAGCCTTGCCACCGCTGCCCAGGCTGGGATTTTGGGGAGATGGCTGGGCTCACCTTGATGAAAAATGGGTCTGGCTGGCTCTGCAGCTCTTCGTCCCTGCACACAGTCACGGGTCCTCCTTTGGTGATGCTGCCACCCAGAAAGACCTGCAGGAGACCAAAGGTTTCGGTGGCCAAGACAGTAAGGAGGGGCTGATTCCAGCTGTCCCCAAGAGATGGATGTGACTGACCAGGAGCCTGCTGCTGCCTCACCTGCCCCACCAGCTTGGGCTTGCGGGTATCGGAGATGTCGTACTGGCGGATGTCTCCGTGCAGCCAGTTGCTGAAGTACAGGAACCTGTCGTCCAGTGAGATGAGGATGTCGGTGATGAAGCCTTGGGGAGGGTATGACAGAGCTGCACAAACAGGCAGCAGCACCGGCAGCGCCTGGGGAAGCCAGGGAGCACCTCGGCACCCAGCCTGGGGACACACTGACCTGGCATGTCTGGGAGAAGCCATCCCTCCACCTTCTTGCTGGGGACTTGGATCACCTTCTCGGCTGCCCAGTCTCCTTGCTGCAGGAGGTGCGGGACAGACCATGGCCCCAGGGGGCTCAGCGTGCATGGTGGAGGCAGGATAAGACCTGGTGCTGGGGCGGATGCTGCATGTGTGCATCCACCACCTCTAGGGCTGTAGCTCAGCTACTTTGCCAGCCATCTCTGGCTCTGCAGAGCCATGGGGAAGATGGGCTCTGGGACCTGAGGAAGGGCTTTGGGGGCCAAAAACTTGTCTAATTTTCCAGCTAGATTAGCTGGTTTGATGAAAGGTGTTCTCTCTCCTCACCCAGTTTGTCATTATGCATAACAACAGACACCAAGAAGAATATTGCTTGGGCTGTTGTAAATCCACAACAAAGGTATAAATAAATCTCCTTTAAATTAAATCATTTCAGCCTAAACTGCTGCCAGTCAGAACAAGTCCTCTGGTGAGATTACCCCAAGCCAGCTCATGTTCTGGGTGCATGGAGGTGGCTGCACAGCACGGGAGGTGGTGTGTGCATCAGTAAGGACCGGAGTAGGGCTGGGAGGACAGTGGGGGGTGCGGGAAGCAGGATGCTGCACAAAGTCCTGTGGCTTGGTCAACCAAGGGGCAGCACCCCTTTTCCACTAACCCTTGGGGAGCACATACCTCGGTCTTGTAGAAGCGGTGGATGGCGCTGCTGATGGTGCAGCCGACGTAGCCCTCGGCGGCGTCAGGGTTGTGGAGGAAGCGTATCTCCAGGGGGGCCGCGTCCTCGCCCACGTCGATGGCCTGGACATATGTGTGAGTGGTCCAGTCCCACACGTTGAGGCGGCGTCCGTAGCACCCTGGGAGGGGAGGGCAGAGGCAGGGTCAGAGGGGATGCTGCGAGGCGCAAGGTCTCAAGCAGATGTGCTATGGGTTCGGTGAGTCCTCAGCCCTTTTAGCTCCCCAGGGGCAAGCCCATGGTCTCTGCACCAGCACACACCAGTTGCTTTGGACCTTGGCAAAAGCCATGGGAAGATGCCCGGCATCCAATGGTGACTATCTCGCTAGGATGGGGTTGAGAAGGGCAATGTGACCTTTGGGGAGGAGCTGGGCTGAGCTGGGGCTTCATCTTTCATCCCTATGGCTGAAATCCAACCCCACGTACCGCTCAACAGTGGCATTTATGGACTGCCTTGCATTGAACTTCTGGTGCTTGCATCTTAAGTGTGTTCCCAGTAAATGGGCTGGGCTTGTCTTTTTTAAATCCACGGGATCTCTAGGAACTGGTGTGAAATTCATTTTGCAAGCAAACTGTCTTGGACAGTTTTATCTATGCCCAGTAGATGCCAGCTCTCACTGGCAACAGAAGAGAGTTGAAATTTCGCCTTTTTGCAGTCCTGCTCAGGATCTCCCTCCTGGAGTATTTAAACAACTGTTTTCTCACCTTTCTTCAGATCATTTGGATCAAACCCATATCCCAGGCATTTTGGGATTCCCCATTCAGTGCTGATCAGGACATTATGGCGTGGCTGGTACCAGAAATCATAACCCATCGGGGGGATCTTGTCCCCTTTCTCCCAGTTCCCCTTGATCTCAAAGGTCTCTCCATCCAGCAGAATAAAGCCACCTGATGCAAAACCAGAAATACATTGGTAGTGCGGAAATCATCCAGATTAACAGTTTACATGTTATAAAACAAGCAGCAACAGACAAATCGACCCACTGCAGACAAGGCTGCTGAATGGGCTGAGAGACCTGGGTGAAGCCTCCAGGACACCTCTGGATGTGGGGACTGTTCCTCCTGTCCTGGCACCCTCTCCCTGGAAGACTGGGGGGACTGGGGTACCTTTCCCACTGCCAGCCGGGTCTCCCAGGGTGCTGATCATGATTTCACCGCTGCCCAAGCAGTGGGAGGTGTGGGGGTAGCCCAGGCTGCACTTCCAGAAGACGTCCTCCGAGTTGACAACCTGCCGGGAGTTCACAGGCACTGTCTCATCCTCCGTGCTGGGCTGTCCCAGGTGAGAAGCATGTTCGCTGCTGCGCTGAATGCAGGTTCGCAAGCCTGGTGTTACTCTGTGGCGCAGCTGGGCAGCTCCTGCCTGACCTCAAGATGGGACTTGCCATGCAGCCAGAGGGGCTGAGCGTGTGAGCTGGGGCAGAGCATGCACAGTCCTGCATCCCCAGGCATGCCGGTACATGGGGCGGCTGCTGCATTCACCCTGAGAAGCTGGCTACTGGCCACCAGCCAGGCCCTCACACACCCAAGCTTGGGGCAAACTGCATGCAGATGCCTGGGGCTTCTTTGGAGACACACAGGCAAGACATGGAATGTAAACCTGACAGGCAGTGCTGTGCCTGGCACCTGGTGTGCCCTGGTTCCCTCCTGCATGGAGCTAGGAGGAGAACTCAGTATTTGCACATCAGCAGGAGAACAACCACCCTCCACAGCCTTCCCATACTGTCATCCAGGCATCGGGGTCCTGCAGAGCTCTTACATGTACCCCAAAGCATCTCTGCCAAGCTGTCACCACAGCCAGAAGCCACAATCCCAGTCCTTTAGCCTTCAATGTGTACTGGCACCACCTCCCAGGTACCTTGAAAAGCCTGGGAGCTCGCAGGTCAGTTCCCACATCCACCACGTAGATGCGGGAGGAGATGAAGCTGGGGAGGATCAGGCGGTTCCGCTTCTTGGTGGCATCCCCGAAGCAGCTGCTGCAGGCGTTCCACCCCGAGTGGTGCAGCTCGTCCCCCAGGTTGGGCATCGGCAGGCGGTGGATCACCTGCAAAGTCCCAGCCCTGCTTACACCAGTCTTTCCCCTGCCAAGTGCAGGATCACAGGCAGACCAGAGAACTCAGTGCATCGCAGACCCTGTCACAGGGTCAGGATGCCTCAGGCAAGTCTAACCCTGCAGAAGGGAGCGATGGTGCACAGGGGATCCTAAGGGTGGGGTGTGAAGTGGATTTTACATGCATTTCATACGCACAGGAAGGCTCAGAGTCTTGGGGAGAACTGAACAGGCATCAGCCTTCGGTACTGAGCCAGCAGCTTTGTGGAGCATGAAGGACAAGCACTGAGCTGTTTCCCAGGCCAGTTTAATACCGAGATAAAGTGTTTGGTACCTGACAATAGTCCGAAGATTTGGGGTTGACATCCACAGTGGCCAGAAAGTCGGGTTTCTTCCTCCCAGTGTTCCTGTAGATGCAGGGCACATACACAATCTCCTCCCGGGGACCTTTCAAGACAGAAATTTGCATGAACATCAGCAGAAACCACCTTTGACAGAATAAAAACCTTGCAGGAGTCTCTGGTCAGCCTAGATCTCCCTCCCAGGGAGCTGGTGTGTTCCCCCATAGGTATGCAGCAGTGGATCTCCGTCTCTCTGCAGTACCAGGGGCGCTAGGCTGGTGTCTGTTTGTAGGGGGCTGCCCTGCGAGGGTTTGGGCTTATTCAGATCCCTTGCCCTGGGAAGGGATCTCGGGACCTCAGAGTCCCTAAGAAAGTCCACGGCTTTGGGGACTGCAAGGACATGCCAGCCCTTCCCCAATCCTATCAGTCACACAAGTCAAACCACATTGTGTCACAACACACACAATGTGGTTTGTGATTGCCATCACATCTACACAGGAGAAGCCTTAAAACCACGAGAAGTGCTTGCCAGACTGAAGTCAAAGGCAGAAAGCCCCCCCCAACCTCCTGTGCAGTCCCATAGTCCCACTAAGCAGCGAAAATCTACCATGGCACAGTGGTGCAAGGGCTCTCTGCCTGCAGGGCATCCCGCTGGGAAAAGAAGGGCTCTGCCCCAGGGATGTCCTTGCTGCAACAGGTCTGCCATGCTCCCTGCTCCATGCACTGCTCGCCATAGCAAGTGTGATCACCTTTTCTGGGAAATGGCTTTGCTCCAGGACCTAAGCACCACCCAGCCCTCAAGCAAGGGCATTCAGACCCCACAGAGTCTGCTTATTACTGCGGAGGTGGTACTTGCTCTCAGTTGTGTCAGGATAAAGTACTGCCAAAGTGAGGGCTAGTGGGGAAGAACTGGTTTAGGAAATGCTGAGGAAGAGAGAGCAGTGGGAAAGAGAGAGAGAGGTGATTTGGGACCTTTGGATTTGATCCAAAACAGGTAATAGCTGGCTTTGCAACATGGTGCCTTTATAAACCTTTATACAGTGGTGCCTGTGTCAGTCTTGGGTTTGAGAGCAGCTGCCAAACGCCAAGGGATCCTGTCCCTGCAGCTGCAGTGGCACCACAAGTCAGGGTATGGGACACAGCCACAGAGCTCATACACCTCCCAAGGTATCCAAAGGACACCGAGGAGCTTCTCACCACCTGCTCGGGAGCCCAGCTGGCCAGATGTCTGCATGGAAGAGCTTTTTGGGTGCCAAAGTTACTCAGCACCACTGAAGCCACCAGGTAATTCCCAAGGAAACTTGCCAGAGTAGCAGAGTCAATAGGTTTTGTGTTATTTGCTAATAATTTAAATCACTGTCCAGCCCTGCCAACACACGGGGATGTTTTAAAGACTCATCTCTTCATTGTTGTTTTCTTGGTTCAGGGACAGGAATGACAGATCATGAGCAAGCTCCAGAGCTCTCTAAGGTTTCAGGGTTGTGTTTGCTAAACCCTAGAGAAGAGGATTAAGGGAGGGATAGCTGGAGATGATGCATTCATCAGTCTCTTCACATCAGAACACCAGTGTTTCGGCAATGCAGCAAGAAGGATTCTCAGGCAAAGTGTCCAGACATGTAAGGAAGCAGCCCATGAGGCTGTTTTTTATACAATGAGGTTTTGTCATGTGATCCCAGCCATCAGGGGCAGAGAGTAATGAAAAATCAGCATGGTCCCCTCTCCCTCCCCAGGTTTAGCTCTAGTAGTGGTGTCGTGGGGCTATAGCAATACAATTGCCTCTGAGACACTTAAAAATCCCATTTGGTTTTGCACAAGGAAGCCACAGGTGACTTTGCTGAAAGCTATGACCCATCCCAAGCCATCATGAAACCTAAAAAGGTTTGTTCTGACACCAAGCTGTCATTATGCAATTGATGTTTGGCCTCAGGACAGGCCAGAAGCGAAACCATCGCTTCCCTAATGCTTGCTGGGAGCCTCCTCCGAGAATGGAGTTAATTAATAACGCCCTTTTGAAAGCATTGTTTTAATCTTCACCTAAATCACAGACAGCGCAGGGCTCTTCCCTGCCTGCCCTGGATTTCAGACTTGCCTTTCATTGCATCCAGAGGCGAGGCGAAGCCAGGACCACATGCTCCACACTTTTCTGCATTGAGAAGAACAGAAACAAACAGAAATTAGATGACAGTGACTTTTTTTAATCCCCTTTTTACGAAGGAACCGCTCACTGGAGTGGCTGTGCATGCTCCCACTCTATGGCAATGTCTGAGGTGAACCAGGATGCCCACATGCATCCAAATGAACCCAGAAAGGTTTGGGGCTCTGGGCAGCCAAACAGGCCAGTGATATATTTCTAGTACAGAAAGGTACAAGGCTCACAGCTGTGTCTCTCTGCTTTGCCTCCCAGCATGTCCCTGTGGCGGAGAGGAAGGGTTGCTCAACATGTGTAGGGGCAATGCC
This sequence comes from Haliaeetus albicilla, assembly GCF_947461875.1. Classification (NCBI taxonomy): domain Eukaryota; kingdom Metazoa; phylum Chordata; class Aves; order Accipitriformes; family Accipitridae; genus Haliaeetus; species Haliaeetus albicilla. The sequence goes on along the minus strand of NC_091492.1, from coordinate 24,500,606 downwards.
AGGCTTGCATGGCCTCAAGGAGATGCTGAAAGCTCTGTGGTTCTTCTGCAAGGAGGAGGAGGATGGGAGGCAGCAGCGAAGAAAGGCAGTATGGCCGGGCTGCTGCACCAGGGGCAGAGGGAGGGGAGAGGATTCTCCTGGGAGCTGAGTGGGGAGAAAGCATCCCCTTGCTGCGGGGTGAGGAGGGGGATAAGCCGAGCCCCGGGCTCTGCTCTGTGGCTCCTCCTGACCCTCTTTGGGATGGCTTCACTTTGCTGTGCCTTGGTTTGGGGACGTTAATGCAAAGCTTTTGCACAGAAAGCCTGTTTCCACCCAAGACATTCAGTGCTCGAGGCGTCAGCCTCCTCACCAGCCCCTAGCATCATCCTGGGAGTGCTCATCACGCTGCTGTGGGTCTCCAGGGCACTTTGAAACCTGCCAGCCTCGTTCTCCAAAAGACTTTAAAACTGCTGAGAAAATCGTCCTTAATGCAGTTGAACAAAAGCTTGTTAGGAAACAACCACCACCACCAAAAGGACCCCTTCTCCCCATTTATGACAGCAAGCCTGAGGAGAGGGAGGAAAACCCCCACCTAAATTGTATGACTTGGCTTTGCTGCATCAGCTTCTTATTTGTTTTTATTCTTATTTATCACTCATGTCCCTGGTCCTCCAGGGAAACGCTCCTACCTGAAGCACTGAGAAACCACCCCTCCAGCTTGCTTCTCCCTACTCCTTATATTACTCCTGGAAAAAATAGCCCCATCAAAGCCAGACTTTGCACTGCGGACTCCCTGCCATGGTATACCTGACTATAGCAAGCACAGTCTGTACAAGTTGCAGTTGAATAAATGAGAGAATAGTTAGAAGGCTTTTAATCATCAGTCTACCTAAACATTTCCTGACACTTTTAGTAGCTTGAGAAAAGAAACCCTTTCCTGGCCAGAGAAAACACCACATTCATCCCCACGTTTCTTTTTACTTTATGCTTTCTGGGTGTCAGAGTAACAAACCCACAAGACCCAGCTCCAAATGAGTTTAGGAGGACTCTGGAGCAAAGCCCACAGCCGGAAGGCACCAAGCCACCAACAGACCCAAGCCTTCTCCTCTTGAGAGCAAGCTGCAGTCAACGGAGAGATGTCTTACCTGTGCTGGAGGCTGGGTTGGATGTCACCTTCTGATGAGCAGCAGAAGGAGACGATCCCGCCTGCATTCTGCCTGCTAGGAGCAAGTCAAGAGAGAAGATGCAGCTCTGCGGGGGTTCAAATATATAGGGAGCAGGACAGGGAGAAGGAGGGTTTGGAAAAAGGATGCCAAGGGGAGGATCCACACACCTTGGGGTGTGGGAGGTACCAGGGCAGCCTTTAGCGTCTTACAGCAGTGGAAACGTGCAGGGAAGCTGTTTCAGTGCTACCAGAACCTCCTCCCCTCCCACAGGGGTAGGGGACAGGGCTGTTTCTGTACTGCATAGTGCACACATTCTTGTAGACTGGAAAAACAAGGGCTTTTAGGGAAAAGCAGGGAAAGCAGGCTGCTCCTCTGCTCCGATTTCCTGCTAGAAGCAGTGTCTTGAATTTCCCTATGGGGTTGAGAGGGTGCCCCTGATGAAGAACGGGCAAGCACTGCATTCCCAACCACAGAAATAATTTTATGAGGTTGCAGATGTTAATCACAACTGAAAATGAAAAGTGAGGACTGGGTTTCTTTTAATTGCAGGATGAGTGTTTACTGTGGGATGTTAATTTGCTGGTTGGGAGGAGGGCAGAAGCAATGTAACAGTTTTCCCCATGACACATCTGGCTTAGTCACAGTGCCTGCTACTGCTTCTGGCTGCAAAGTTGGGTGTCAGCCGGCTTGGCTTATAAGGGCTGTGCAGTGGATGCTCAGCCTTCACAGGCACATCTTTGCTGGCAGGTTGCTGCCTTGTGCTCTCCAGTGTTCACCCCAAATGTAGACTCTGAAACCAGCAAGCTCAAACAGTCAATCACTCTGCCATCAGAGGCTCTCAGCCCATTGCACCTGAAGATTGCCAGCAAAAAGACGGATGGCCTTGGCTGAGTCTCTCCCAAACTCACCTGCTTGGGCTCGTCTGTTTGTATTTGATGCTCAACACGGTCCATGGAGCACACTGCAGATCCACAATGCGGTGGTCAGCACGTCCCCCTGTGTCCCACCTTGCCTCTGACCAAGGAAAGCTTCTCCAAGAAGCCTCAGGGCTTAAATCCAAAGGACAAGGCATGTCTAAGCAGCACCCCAGCTTCATCTGGACCTCACATGCACCTTCCAGTCATCCTACACGGAAGTGCCTCTGCTGCAGTTCAGCAAGATTGCCGTAATGGGGTTAATTCCCTTAGGGAAGACAGGTGGTGCCAGCAGTGCCTGTCCTCATGGACAGCTGTTGGAAGCTGGGAAGGACTTGGCGGGTGCTGGCACCAGGGAGAAGCCTATCTTCCAAATAACCACGAGAGGGAACAGACGAAGCATCCAACTTCAGCCACCCCAATTCACCATCTCCCCAGGTAAGGCACATTCAGCCACTGCAGATGCACCGCGTTCCACATTCCTCGGGGTAACTCATGCACAAGCGTGAGGAAAGGCCTACACTGAAATCAGGACCCAAGGAGCTGGGAACAGGCCTTGGAGGGGACGAAGGCATTCGCTCATACCAGCAGAAACATGTCCGCATCCATCCAGCTCGGGCATAGCATGGCCTGATGGTGGAACAAGTTGCTGGGTCACCTCTGTACCATTGCCTGTTGGTCTTCACAGTCCAGCTGCAGCTCACAGCCCAGGCTGAGTCCTCGCCTTGCTGTGCAACCACCTGCAAGTCAGAGAGGGCGGTCAGTCGATAGTGTGAGGGACAGCAGACTCTCTGATCAACCCCATAAAGATGGCCATTCGGTAAGGGAGTTCTTCCCTGCGTTAAGGTGGATGGTGCCTGGCCCCACCCCAAGGAGGGGTTTCCAGGGTGGATTCGGCACAGCTACCTCCAGCCACCTGGACCACACGCCGGCATAGGGATGTCTGCTGGCCAGACTCTCCCTCCAGCCAAGGGAGAGGAGGAGGCACCTCTACTGAGATAGAGGCTTTGCAGGGTCTGAAGGCAGGTGAGATAAGGCTCATTCCAAAGCCACCTCAACAGCAGGGACATCCCCCGAGAAGGCCTTCAAACAAGGCAGCTCTGGAGGATCAGAACGGGGTGTCACCCTCAAGCAGCGCCCCAGGGATGCCTCTCACCTCCTGAAACTCAAGACCTCGTCTAATGTTGTCCTCTCTAGCCCGTGAGAAGAGGACCCCCAAGGGGACAATTTCTCCCAGACCTCTTGGACACCTCATTGAAGCTATGGAACTGTTCTCCAGAAGGGAGTGTTTTTCTCCTGGGACCATTAAGGCGGCACAAGAGAGCTGTAGCAATATTTTTGTCCATGGGAAGTGTGAAGAAAGAAAGCGAAGATCTTTTCTTCCAAGGTAAATATGGAAAAAGCTAAAATTTGTAAGGATTCACATTAGATCCACATTTTTGCAACCTTTGGGTTTCAGGAAGACTAACAGGCACTCCTGACCAGACAGTGTTTCTGTCATAGGGATTTCTAAAACCCTGACCTAATCATTAACCACTGCTGAAAACAATATAGAAAGGCTTCAGTGAAATAAGACACGTGAAGATCCAGCTGATGCAAAGAACAATTTTATTCTTGTTTAAAGCAGAACACAAGAGCAAACCAGTGTCATGAAACAGGCACCTCTTTTTGAAATAAAGCACTTCATACTCCTTCAGCTATAATGCATACCGACCCAAGCACGTGAGAAGCGAGCCAAGAGGGCTCTTGTGCCAGGGAAGACTATCCAGGAATGTCCTGGCTGAAGAACAGTAACTCAGACAAACTGGGCACTTCGCTTTCTTTTGCCTTAGTTTTCAAGGGTGATCAAGCCCTGAAGCATAACTGAGAGTCCAACACCTTGCTACCGGCCCCGGTACTAGGCAGCGATTGCTAACAGGCTGGGGACATCAAGGCAGGTGTCCAACAGGCCTGTAGCAATGAGGCAAGGCACGGTGGGTATGCAGATGTCTGCCGAAAGGCACTGTGCGCACTGCACGTGTCTGTATCTGAGCAATCGCCCTGGGCTCTGCTCTGTGAATCACGCCCAGGGATTGCTTTGCACTGAAAACATGCCTGTGTCGTTGTTCACTGGCCTGAACCAAACCCTCGCACCAAGGCAGAGCTTCCATAGCTTATGTTAGCAGAATTCTAGACTCCAGCAATGAATGAGGACCCCCAGACCCAATTACCCTACGCTCTTAATGGCTGCACTACAGAAGAGAGAGAAGAAGGGAGTCTTCCACATGGCGCCTAGGCCAAGATATCGGTGGTGGAATCCCCACAAGGGAAGTGGATGTCATGGGCAAGGCAAGGCCCATTGGGTTCCTTTCCAAAATCCACCAGGAAGTTCTTGTTCACGGTCAGGCCTCCTTTCTCAGTGTCCACATCAATCTGCAGCATGACAGAGCCTTCCCTGCGAGGGGACGAGAGCACAGCTATTACAGACAAGCAAACCATGGTCCTGTTCAAGAGATCCTGCCCTTCACCCTCCTGTTCCGTATCTGCTAGGCATGATGTGACAGGCAGGCCGGAGCTTGCCTTGGTGTTGGAGATCATCGTCTGCTTTGCTAAATCAAAAGATCTCTGGTGGATACACTGGGAGATGCTGTAGCAGAGACGTGGCCTGGCTCCCAGAGATCCATAGATGGATTCACTCCACCTTTCAGACTGAAACACTTAGGCTCTCCCAAGCCAATCCCTGGCACTGCAGCTCCACACAGGCAGCAGCTGCACCTTGCCCAGCCAGAGATGTTTGTGAGTCAACTCACAATGTGAAATTCAACACGAGGAAGCTGCAGGGACGGTGTTAGGAAGAGCTGTCCCCTTGCAATCACAAACGCGTCCTTGTAGCCGCCCTGATGAGGCACCTTTCCTGTTTCTAACAGAGAGGCCATGCAAAAGAGGCCCCTTGTCTCCCACGTTTCTTACTTGACCAAGTTCGGGTAGAACTGCTTGTCCCATGTGCTGTATAAGGAGTTGGTGACGTACAGCCTCTTGCCATCCACGCTGAGCTGCATTTTACTAGGGCCGCCATACACTCTCTTGCACTGAAGGCACAACAGACAGCAGTGATGTTACTGTCTTCTTTCTTTGAGCAGTCAAGCACAAGCAGGAGCAGGAGAGCAGAGCAGAGCAGAGTGGCTGCCTCCCCTCCCAACACAGACAAGCTACCAGATGCTGCAGACACAGGGCATCTCCGTAGTGGAGACCTACCCCAGAAACCCTGGGCAAGAGAATTAGCAGAGCAGAGCCAAAGTCCAAAGGACACCAGAGGGCAAACAGGCCACGGAACTCACCTTGATCACCAAGGGCTCCGGCTGGCACTTCAGCTCTTCGTCTCTACACACAGCCACGGGTCCACCTCTGAGGATACTGCCTCCCACAAACACCTGTAAGCGAGGCAGTGGGAGACATGATGCCTTGTCATCTAACCACCACCACATCCTGCCGAGGAACCCAACAGCACAAGCCTTTCTGCTCCTGCCTTACCTGTCCCACCAGCCTGGGCTTGCAGGTTTTGGAGAGCTCATACTGGCGGATGTCTCCATGCAGCCAGTTGCTGAGATAGAGGTACTTGTCATCCATTGAGATGATGAGGTCCACTGTGAATGCTAGGGCACAGAAACAAAAAGCTCCAGAGAAGACAGCAGCAACAGAAAACATGCCTTGCATCGAACCCCAGCTCGCATCTCTCCCTGCCATTCTGTACATCTCACAGGCTCAAGTGCACAGGCTCCAGCTGGGGCAGCAGTGTCTTCTTGGGGGGGTGCGCAGCCCCTCAGCCCCTCCAACGAGCCTTCTGTCGTGTTTACGCAGCAAGGCTTTGGCAGTCAGTGAGTGGGCTTTGCCAGGCTGTGCAAAACAACGCTCCGGAGGAAAAAGGAAACACCACCTCAGGGCACACAAACCTGGCATCTTGGGCATAATCCATCCCGTCACGTCCTTGGCCGGTATCCGAATCACCTCCTCCACTGCCCAGTTGTCTCTCTGCACAAGAAACACAGGCACCGCACCATGAGCGTTCCTGGCTGGTCAGGCAAGAGCACTCCCCTGCACTCGCACACTTGCACAGCTAGGCAAAGTTGCCTGAGGAAGGCTGCCACTGCACCCAGCTACTACGAGCAGACACAATTAGGACAGCATCGTCGGATACCAACAGCAAGGCTGGTCTTCGTCGCTCAAATTAATCCCCCAGATGTTCATCCCAGCTGGTCACGATGGGCTCCCTTTACACTCAGTGGAAGAACAGACTCCTCTCGTTCTAGCACACACATCCGAAGCAGGGTCTGGATACTGCCCCCTCCACACGCCTCCTTCTTTCTCTCTGCTACCCCAAATTTCTTCTGTGTGTTTCTCAATCCCTCTGTAGCTCACCACGGCCGGGTCTCCCCTGGCTGCTGGCACAATACTTGCCTCGCACTTGTAGAAGCGGTAGACGATGCCACTCAGGGCACAGCTGACATATCCCTCGGCAGCATCGGGGTTGTGGAGGAATTTAACGCTCAGGGGCAGAGAGTCCTCCCCCAGGTCAAAGCACTGGGTGAGGCTGCGGCAGGACAAGTTCCACACGTTCAGGCGGCGCCCAAAGACCCCTGAGGAAAAGGAAAACCATGTCAGAAGAGGGAGGGCTACCCTAATCCCTCCCCAAAATGCTCACAGGCAGGGACAGCCATGGCAGCGACGAGCCAGAATCAGCAGAGAACCTGCGGTGATTTAGGGAGCAGTGGGAGAAGACAGGAACCAGCCTGTCTTAAGGACAGATGCTCCATGTCCTGTAGCCGTGTCTGTAAAATGGGCCATTGGGGAAGAAATCTGCCTGTACCCTCTCACCAGCTCCGGCCCTTTCTTTGACGGCATCGACACCCTCCCACCACCTTGGTGAGTTCTGGCTCAGCACTTGCACCCATATTCCCTCACCTTTCTTGAAGTCATCGGGACTGAATCCATATCCCGTACATTTTGGGGCTGTTCCAGCAGAGCTGACCAGAACATTGTGGCGTGGCTTGTAACAGAAGTCATATCCACTCGGTGGGCTGTCACACTCATTTTCCCAGTTCCCCTTCAGCTCAAAGGTCTCTCCATCCAGCACAATAAATCCACCTGCGATACAAAAAGGGGATGCACGAAATATCACATACTCCACTTCCAAACCAATCCGTTTGTTCATGAGGTTATTAAAGGGCAAAGTACCTTTCGCATTGCCAGATGGATCTCCTATGTTGGCAATCAGAATATCGCCATTAGGCAGGCTGCGAGGTATATTGAGGTATCCCTTGTTGCACTTCCAGAAGACATCCACTGGCTCAATCACCTGAAAAAAGTTGACACACACACACTTCAGCCTCTGACTGCTCAGCTCATTTCACACTCCCTGGCAGAGCCTTTGGCCATCAGAGACTTCTGAAAATCTCTGACACCTGCTGGAGCTTTCTTTCCCAGAACTCACGCTTGCTAGGACCTGCTCCTCCTTCAAGAGGAGCACAGAAGCCTCTGAGCTCCCCTCTACACAGACAACAAGAGTGCAGCAACACCTAACTCATAACAGCTTGTCTGTCCACCTCACTATTTGGGAGTGGGGCAGGTGTGGTGTGTTGCGTGACTTCCCGTTATTAGACTCTCTCTGAATGCAACAGGCACACAGAAGGGAAGGCAATGATGATCAGAGCCTTCCTTGGTCTGAAAAGGAGAGAGCCGAGAGGCAAAAGTGACCCAGCTCTCTAAAATCAGGGTGGAAGAGAAGACAAAGAGAGAACCCTTCTTCCCTCTACATTATTCAAGAAGCACCAGTTCCCAACTCCTTCCCAGAAGCTTGTCTTTGAATCACCTCAGGCATACCTTACACAGCTTGGGAGCCCGGCACTGTGAACCCACATCCACCACGTAAATGCGGGAAGAAATCAAACAGGGAAGAATCAGCTTGTTCCTTTTCGTTGTGGTATTGTCAAAGCAGGGGCAGGCAGCGCTCCACCCCGAGGAATGCAGCTCGTCTTTGAGGTTGGGCATGGGCAGGCGGTGAATCACCTAGGCACTCAAGGTAGAGTTAGGGTTCACACAGGGAGGCACGGAGAAATGGGGACCCTAATGCAACCAGCAACATAGAGATGATAACACCACTGCCCACACCAAAGGAGATCTCCGGAAATGTTAAATGTGACTGATCAGTTCAAAGATGCACAGTAGATAATGTGTCTTTGCAGCCTTTGGAGACAGGTAAACTCCAATTTCCCATTTAGGATGACAGCAGACAGGTTGGTACAGTGCATAACAGAACATTGCAGCACAGTAGAAAATTGCTGAACTCTGCAAAAGTGCTGGATACCCTAAACCACCTGGGTCACTGGAGACCATTTTCCATGCTGAGCAGCCACTGACAGGGTGATTCAGAGCATTTGCTCAAAAACTCACTAGCAGCACCAAGATTCTCTGGAAGTGAGTTGGGAAGTGAGTCAGAGCCAACTTGTCCCCGGGACACAGAGACAGAGGTGATTCAACTAGAGTGAGGCATACAGAAGACAGTGGAAAGAGACCAGGAAGGTGAGATTCCTAGCAGACAACATCCCTATCTCATGCATAATACCGGTGGAAAAGCAAGAAGTAGACCTGTCATGACAAAACTCACAAGGGGTCTCCCAGATGGGTCTCGGCAGGATATGAACAGGCAGCAGGGGAAAAAAGTCAGTTCAGGGTGGATGAGACAGAAAGATGCAGGAAGACAAGAAGGTGTAAGGCATAAACAGACAGCTGGCATGACAGAGTGGCTATCAAGCAATCTGATTTTCCCCAGCAAAAAAGAGTAGATGTCCTGAATCTGGAGGCACTATAAAGCACAGAGCCAGCAGCTAGTCACCAGCCCAGTAAAAACACAGTCAAGACACAGGTACCTGGCAATAACATGGAGATCTGGGGTTGAGATCAATGGTGGCCAGGAAGTCAGGTTGGTCGATGCATGTTTCCCTGTAGGTACAGGTCACGTAGGCAACCTCCTCTCTGGGAGCTGGGTATATAGAAAGCTTCCTTTAGAACACACCATGAACCAGCCAGAAAGGAAAAGAAAAGCTTCAACAGACTCTCAGATAGGACTGAACTTATTTTTCTGGATGCTACAACCTTCTTCCCTGGTCACTGTCAACTGTCCAACCCTGCTTCCATTACTGACCCAGAGGTAAGAGAGCAAAAGTGGATCTCCATATAGTTACAGCCTTCTCCCTTTGGAGAGGCTATAACACACATGGTTAATGGTGGTCTCCACTACCCACTCCAAAACACGCTCAAGAGGACTTGCCTTTCACAACATCCGGGCAGGTGGGGTACTCGTAGCACTGAACTCTGCATCTGTCTGATTCGAGAAGAAGAGAAGAATAAAATGAGAAACGTCCACGTCCTAAAAGGTGCCTATTCAGAAGACTCTGTCCTACCCGATGGACCTTCTCCCACCCCCGCTGTCAATGGGGACCTCTGTGACCAGCATCTAGTCTTGTTATGGCACCGACAAATCACAGATACAGGAGAGGAATCCTCTCTCAGGTGCCACCTGGCACATCATGGATTAAACCACTGCTCAGTTCCCTTCTGCATCCTCTGAGCACCTCACTGATCGCTTCCCCATCAGCAGTGAAGGAGAGAGAGCTTACACAGAGAACCACGTCAGTATTGAAGGTCTAGCCTGGAAAATAAGCCTGGTTTCTTGTCTCCCTGATGATTCTGCAGCAGAAGGGGAGGCTCCCCTCAGCACGGATGCTACAGCCACATGCAAGTAGCTTTTCAAGGCAAAAGAAGCCCCTGGAAGCAGAATGGTAGCGAGACAATAGAAACCTCTGGCACCAGTCGGACAACACGCCAAACTTCAGTCCCACTCTTCTCTTTCCTGCAGTGCTGCAGAGGAACAAACCTACCAGTCCACAAATGGGTTTCAAGGTGGGATGTCTGCAGCCTCCAGGCAGTGGCTGGAGCCAGGTCCAGGATGGGGCTACAAGGCTTGGAGCTGCTGTGGGCTGCGGGGAGGCTGCAGAGTATCTCTTACCCATGCTGAAGGCCTTCTGGTTCACTCTCCCCAAGAGCAGAGGTGCTGGAACTGGAGGTGCAGCTTGCTGCCTGCCTTGCTGGAGTGGGCTGTGTTGTGCCAAGGCTGCTCCGAGGGGGCCTTATATACAAGGCAAAGGGGTGGGGGGAGAAAGCAAGCTGCCAAGGGAGGAGCCATCACTCCTAAGTGTTTGGGAGGTGCCAGACCAGCGCTGCAGCTTGTTTCCGCCTTGCTAACCACCAATCTAGAGGAAAAATCTGCTGGTCCATGCAGGTCTTTTCCTTAAACACAACCTCCCGTATCTGATCCTGGAGCTCTGGTGATTTCCAATGACTTCTTCAGGCTCTGGAGGCCTCCATGTCCCAGCCGAGAAACAAGCTAATTAAAGCCATCCCCCATACCCAGGCTCCTGCCATACAAAGGTGCAGTGGCTGCAAATTCCACACGAGGGATGAGAAGTCCAGCTAGATAATCGGCCCCACCAGCAGCCTCCTGGAAATTACAAGGTTTCAACATACGGAGGCCACCAAAGGCACCTCTGAAACCTGGACCCTGACAGAAGGCACGTCTCTGTCTGAGGGCTGAGCTGAAGGCATCATGGGCTCCCTGGGGTCAACTCAGAAAGCCAGGCCCAGAGGTGCCTCTACCCACAAAGAAGACTTTGGGAGCTCCTAAGGACTGCAAACTGGGATACAGCACTCAGAGGAGGGAGGGGGCTCCAACAGTACTGACATCAGAAGAGACTTGAGGAGCTGCTGATGGCTCCCAAACAGCTAGAAAACACATCAGGCTAGGAATGGGTGCCTCAGGAAAAGCAAACTGTGCCCTTGTTGATCTTGCTGATGCAGCACCTACAAGGTCAAGACATGCCTGCTGCCTCTCAGGTTTGCATCTCCATGTGGGGAAGTCAGCCCACCTGTGGAAAATAGGAACCTTTCGGATTTGGGGCAGCTCGACACCGTGAAACAGTGCCTGAGCAGTAGCTACTTACTCTCCCCACCAGCCCACTCACTGAACACCCAAAGCCCCATAGCAGCCACTAACGCTGCAAAGTGCCTGGCACCAGTGTGGCTGAATTACATACAAACTAGACTAAACTGTCACAAAACACCCATGGGAACAGCAGAGGCCTCCATTAAAGGGATTGAGGTATTGGAGAGAAGGATTTTGGAAGAAGGGTCCCCTCCTGAGATCACCAGGAGCCTGGCTGCCACCAGCTGCCAAACTAAAGCAGGAAGAAAACACCAAGTGCCATGGAACGTGAACGAGCATCGCATCGTGTGGAAGAACTCCTCGATCAGTGGGCAAATTACACAGGATAAGTAATTGCTCCACGGAGGAATGCAGAAACATCTGACAGCACCATTAAAGAAGCCCTTGGGAGACCTCCATCAGAAGAGAGGACAGCTTAGCCAATCTCAGCATTGCTGTAATTAAATGGCTTCCAGAACAGCACTTTAAACATGTGACAGGTGGACATGGGAGCAGCCAAACACTTGATCTTTTCTGTAAGAGAGGAGCATCAAACTGCTGCACTTGGATGAAGTTGTGATTTGTTTAGCAGAAATCCATCTCAGCATTTTCAGTGCAAGGGACAAAGACAGTCAGGAGAGGGATCATTACCACAGCCAGACACTTCTATGCTACCAGTCAATGTATTACTGACCGGCTGCATCCCAGTTACATCAAGGTTCGCTATAAAGCAAGGAGAAGGTGTTAAAATAATATCGTGGATGAAAGGAGAAAGCATGCACAGTAATGGCTCAAAGCCTTATGTTATTGACTATGAAATAAGTTGACATGCTGGGCAAGAGTAACCACATGGAAAGAAATTCTATCCTCATATCAAATCAGACATGTAATGGAGACACTTCTGGATGGCTTTTCCACAGCATTAGAACAGCCCATTTAATTGAGCATGGTGTCCACCTAGGACCTGGAAGACCTGAGCAGAGGGACCTTTCTTGGATGTCAGAAAAACTAGCAAACATAAGGAGGAACTGCAAAGGACGCCAGAAGAAAGAGGTATCGAAGAGCTACGCTGTACATGGGGGAGTTCAGCTGCACCAGGCCAAACTGGATTAAGGCACTGGGCTCCACACTGGACTTGGCTTAAGTGTAACACCAGGTTTACTGTGTACAGGATGTCACCATCTCCAAAGGTAAGGACACTCAATGAAAGACCCCTGTCAATCCACATTGGACAAAACAAAGACTGACAGGCCAATGCCGTAAGACCCAGAGTGCTGAACAATGGCTATCTTTCCACCCTCATGGCTATATGAATGTTAAACACTTCTACTTCAGCTGTATGAAGCCAGCAGCACTCCGAAGGTGAAGGACACAATGATGCCTCCTAGGGCTGTGCACTGCTTTGTAAGCCTAGCAGGATATTGCTGGATTTCTCCCTCTGGATTAAGAACAGTCATAGCCCTTTTACAGTAATTCTCAAAGAGTTTATTTTATAGACGTGTGCTTCTGAACAGGACTTGTGGCACTGCTTTTGCAGGAGTTTGCACATCCCATCCTTCACCAGCAAACTCCTACTGCAGAGAGATGTGGAAATAGCTGGTACAACCTTTTCTGTAAAATGCAGCACAGAGACTTTCAGTATTGCTTGCCTGGGACAGCTTTCAGCCTGGGTCTGCCTCTTGCAGCGCCTATAGCCTATCAATGCTCTGCTTCATCAGACTGCAACCCACACATTTTCACAACATGCCATGCGTTTTTTGGGCCACCTTGCACAAGTGGAAGCAAAGAATCTGTCTCTATCTCCGATTCTCAGAGGCAAACTCTTCTATGTCTCCTAAGGGCAGCAAGCTTGTCCTGGGCTCACAAATTGGTGACAGTGTTGGGAACCAACCTGGCTTCTGATCATCACCAGGCAGATTTCAAGAGCTCACACCTCAAGAATCAGAAGGAAGCCCTCAGTCCATGAGCAGCTCCATAGCTGGAGCTAGCTAGCTGTCCTCCTCAGAGCAACTCAAAACGACCCTTCCCTCTCCTCTGCTTGACTGCACAGAGCTCACCATTGCTCTCCCATGCTGCTCTGAGCTGGGTAGAACTGCTCATATTTCCCCAATCAAAACCAAGAGAGATTCAGGTTGCTGCCGTCTTATTTGTCTGGTGGGCAAGAAGCACAACCAGGCCCAAGGACATGAGAGAAGCTCCTGTTCCATCAGAGGCAATTTCAGGTGCTTAGCTGATGCCTTCTTTGCATGCTTCTGCTGTCACAATGTGCATGTCTCACTGCACCTTCTTCTTGCACCTGCACACCTGCTAATTAAAAAGTTCATTAGTCTTCCACTCATTAACAAAGTTTGCTGGTCATCCTATTTGGCTTTCCTTGGTGACGTCTTTGGCACCTCTCACAAAACCAAGCTGTGGGGTGTAGAGTTTTCTAATTAAAACTGATAGTAGGAAGGATAAGAGCAGGCTCAGCAACACCAACAAGTAAGCAAGCGATGGTTAGCGGAGAACACAATCAGTGTGGTCTGCTCTCAGCCCAAGAAAAGCTCCCTATGGCAGGCAGAGATGGGAAGCCATGACATGGAAAAGCAATCAGGGGCTTCACTGGACAGCCCACAGTCAGGTGGCAACTACTCCCCTCCTCCTGACAATCTCTTCCAACCCTGATAGGGAAGAACATGCTATAATTTTGGTAATGGGCAAGACAAGGTGATGCAACCTAGTGCAGACTGGCCCAGCGCACTAAATGCGTTGGGAGAAGACCTTGCTTCACCAAGAAAACCATGTCTGCTCTAAACACCCAAGCAAGACCTGCCCCAACTATGGGAGCACCCTCCAACCTTCCCCTCGTTCTCCAGGGAGGACGTTCTCTCGCTTCCCACCTCACCGTGCCATAAAACCCTGGAGGTGCTCCAGGATGTCTAAGTGTTGCTCATCATCTTGCATTCTTAAATCCCCCTGTCCTATACTTTTGTCCTGGCCTCCATACTCTCTTTACAGCTTTCTGCCACACTCAAACAGGTCAGCAAGGCACTAAGCACCATGAGAGCAGCAGAGTTTGGAAGGACTGTAGCCAGTGCCAGTGCCCCCGCAAAAAATGCCAGCAGAGGTACATTGTCCTAGACCTTCCCAGGCTCCACATCTCCCAAGTGTTTCACTCTGTTGCAGTCCATTCCCCTCTTCAGGAGCAGAAGGAAAACCACACCATCCAACCCTTGTGTCAAAAAAGGCACAATTTATCACCTCAAACAGCAGGGGCAAGGTTTGGAGGTTAATTTACAAGCTGCTGATGTGGTATGGGAAGCTTAATAAAGTCTACTGTTAACTTCTTCAAGATGTGGCTTAGAGAGTGCTGGATTGGAGCCCCCACAGCTCTGCACATCAGTGTTTACTGCCTAATGATCCTGACCTGCAGGGAGTCTGATTATAAGCAGCTGCCAGCCGGTTTTGATGATGTTCTGAAGCAGAGCTTTGCTGACAAATTTAAATTCATGGAGTGAGCCCCCATTTCCATTTGTCATTCCTACCTGAACTGCTGTGGGGCCTGGCATTTCATCTACAAGCACCAAGGAATCATTGCCAATGTGTATATGAAGGCATCCGAACTCTCCCATCAGCAGTGAACATGAAACAGAGAGGAAAAAGGGGATGATTTTTTGAAGCTGTCAGACTGATACATGTGCTCATCAGAAACCTTCTGTTGGGTGAGGAAAAATATGACAACTAAGAAATGTGAAATTGCACTGCTGATAGAAAGGAAGGTGACAATGGGAGGTAACCTCACTGGCACTTGTCTGTTAGGTGCAGATATAGACCAACGGAGGAATTGTTCTTTCTCAATCTGATCGCTGGAGTAAGACAGCTTCTGCAGTACATACTAAACCGTGGTGATTCAAGTTGTGGACAAAGTCTCTGCTGAAAAAAGTCACTTTATGTCTTTCTCTAACAACCGCATTTGAGAACAGAGAAAGGAATCTGGGCTCTTCCTTGCATTGCTACACCTTGACATCAGATGTGCAGTCTCCACAAGAGAAGCCACTATCATGAGCATGCAAACCTGGTTGAGTTCCTTCCAAAATCCACCAACCTCCTCTGAAAAAGAACAAGAAAGCTGGTTTATGGACAAAGGAACTATACCCTAATATAAGTGTCTCCCACTTTTTACTATTTTTCTGTGTCTAAGATCTCCTTTTTAATGACTTGTATTTTAAGTGACTACTGATGAGTCCCAGTTCCATATTTGCCTACGCAAGCACTGAGGGGTAATCCAAAACTCCTCTTCCTTGTATCTTCTTCCAAAAGCTCCAGATCTCATCTCCTTCTCAGAGGCATGTTACCTCAGGCATAGCATACACAGCTTGAGAGCTCAGAAGTTTGTTCTCCTATCCACCACACAAAATCAGGAAAAAAATTAAACTCAGAAGAATCAGCTTGTTCCTTTTCCTTGAGGACACATCTACAAAACATGTGATACCTCCATTCCACCCTAAAGTGCTGACGCTCATCTTTCAGGTTGGGCATGGATAGGCAGTGGATCGCACACCCAGTCAAAGGCAGAATTATTTCACTTGGAGAGGCAGAGAGAAAAGGGGACTTTAATGCAGTCACTTAAGCCTTGCTGCACTGAGACTGCCTCTAGGGACTGAGTGAGAGTAACACTGTGCTTGCTGCTTCTGTTTGGTAGCACATCTCTCTGCCTGAGACATGTGGAAAGCTTAAAGCTGAAGTCCTACATTCTTTCAGGAACTGGATTACACATCCCATGCCAATGAACACCTGAACAACAACTATCTAAATAAATAAGAGAGCTGTAAATGTTCTGTTTGAAGCCAGAGATAGGACTTTTCCAGTGCCTTCAACACTGGATTCAAAGTTCACAATGCTTTGAGGCATTTTAGGCAAAAAGCCTCAGGAGAGAATAAATCAGAAGATAATTTTTCTGGGTGTTACTCATCTAACCTATTTGAAATGGCCAACTTGAATGACTTGGAACATACTCCCCGGATGCCCTTTTCTCTCTCCACAGGCATAAAGGCAATGCAGGCAACTATGTCTGTGTCCACTCCAGAGTCTCCTGCTCTAAGGATGGGAGAGACAGATCCTGCCACAGACACATTGGTTTATAGAATACTCTTTGCAAGAGCACACTAATCTGTTCAGAGACATGGTTTGAGAAGATAAACAGAATTTACAGCCTCATGAAGGAGGTCAAATCTGATTTTCCATATATGATGAGAAAGGGTGGTTAGTAGAGTGGACAACACAACAGCGTGGATGTTACAAGGCACGCTGCCAAAGCTGCTGGATGCCCTACGCAGCTGAGCCATTAGACTTCATGAACCAGGCTCAGGGGACACTGCTCCCAGCCTCAGCCACAGAGAAGCTGTAGGTTCATGGCACGGGCAAACACCGAGCAAAACCAGCTAAGCTCACCTCTTGCCAGGGCAGAGGAGAGAGCAGAAAGGAGCAGGATGGTGAGATTCCTGGCGGACAACCTCCCTGCCAGCTGCGGATCCCCAGCGGAGCAACACGAAGTCAATGGCAGGTGGCACAGCTCACTGCACAGAGGCAGTAGCAAGACACAAACGACTCTGGGGGCAGCACAGAAGAGTCCACCAGAGGCATGTGAGACAGAAAGACAGAGTGCTCAAAACTTTGGTGCAAGTGGTACGCAAACAGCCTGAAGCGCAGAGGCACATCTAAGACAAAAGGCAAATGTTTTTAAAAGCAAGCAGACTGTGCAAAGCTCAGATCCAACACCCTGGATCTATCGATCCCCTCACTGAGCAGAAACAAACCAAATGTCACAGGGCTACTGGACTCACACCCGGGACACGTGGTGCCCTTCAGCACGTCACTTCAAAACACATTTCTATGTGCAGGCTAGCAGGTTTGCTGGAGGGAACATCAGCATAGCACAACTACACTTCTTCTCCCTCAAGGCACCTCTCCGCCTTTTCTCTGCTACTACTTCAGCTGCCCCTTCCCCTCTGAATGAGGGGTTTGCTGTTGGAGCAGGAGTCACAGGGGAGGGCGCAGAAAGGTCTGGCCAGAAGCACGGCAGCAGTGGGATCACCCCTCCCCACTGCAGCCCACAGCTGCAACCGGACCCACATCCTTAGGTTGTGATTTCAGACACCATGTAATGAGAAGTGACTTCAGGCTGCTGCTGAAGGGCCCTGCCATGTGCAGCCACGGGGAGATGGACGGTGAGTCACTTTTCTGGCAGCGCAGTTTTCTGCCGGATCAGCTCCTCCGACCGACTCCTCCCACAACTGCATAATCGCTCCATCTGACACAAGAGGAGTGGCAGCACCATGCAGCTGGGGAGGACGGACGAGCAGGACCTGCTTTTTCTCCTCTTCCATGCCTCTGCCTAAAGAAAGGCATTGGCAACTTTCCTTAAAAGTCCCTACGAGCACTGCAAATCAGGCTCCAACCTTGTAACAATTGAAAACAAGAACAGTTGACTTTCCTCCAGTGATGGAGAAGGAAATGCAAACCAGGAATACATATGCTGAGCAGTTTACCTAAACATTTCAGGCTCCACTCCAAGGACTCATTTACACTTCTCTCTATGAGTTTCTGCTCAGTCGCTATTCATCCTACTATGAATGTAAAGGCAGAATATGTATGAGTGTTTTTTTCATCTATTATAGAAGACAATATTTTTATCTATGGTAAAACAACCTAATCAATACCCTTTTCCATTCTCTGCAATATCTATGATTCCTCTGCAAAATACTTTAACAAACAGCCAGAAAGTTATATTTGCATCCTCTCCCTGGCAACATCCCTTAAAGAAAGCAAAGGTCACATTCACACTCAGTGCTATTTCCACATATTCAGCCAGGCTTCTAAACACTGAAATGAGCAAATGCTACAAAAGCACAGCAAAAAGCATTCAGGAGGGTTAGGAGATCTCAACATTCATCTGCTGCAGCCTGCAGACTAGAGGGGAGGAGATCAAATGTGTGGGTCTTCTGCTGCTTAGAGTGGAATATAGGCTGGGATTATTTCTTACCTCTGCTGCTATCTGGAAGCGGACAGAAAATTGAAGGTTCCTCTGAAAAGAAGACCCAGGGCAGAATGGAGCACTCACAACAGCTGCACTGTCAGCAAGTTTTTTCAAGACATTAGTTTCCAGCTACAAGCCTCATCTTAAATTGGTGCGTTAATGAGTAGTGCAGTCTAAGGATGCCCTTCAGGTACTCATGAAACGCCATCTTCCCTCCCAGATTGTACCCCAGAACAAAGCACTTTTGAGAAGCTGTTGGAAGCTGGGAAGGACTTGGCGGGTGCTGGCACCAGGGAGAAGCCTATCTTCCAAATAACCACGAGAGGGAACAGACGAAGCATCCAACTTCAGCCACCCCAATTCACCATCTCCCCAGGTAAGGCACATTCAGCCACTGCAGATGCACCGCGTTCCACATTCCTCGGGGTAACTCATGCACAAGCGTGAGGAAAGGCCTACACTGAAATCAGGACCCAAGGAGCTGGGAACAGGCCTTGGAGGGGACGAAGGCATTCGCTCATACCAGCAGAAACATGTCCGCATCCATCCAGCTCGGGCATAGCATGGCCTGATGGTGGAACAAGTTGCTGGGTCACCTCTGTACCATTGCCTGTTGGTCTTCACAGTCCAGCTGCAGCTCACAGCCCAGGCTGAGTCCTCGCCTTGCTGTGCAACCACCTGCAAGTCAGAGAGGGCGGTCAGTCGATAGTGTGAGGGACAGCAGACTCTCTGATCAACCCCATAAAGATGGCCATTCGGTAAGGGAGTTCTTCCCTGCGTTAAGGTGGATGGTGCCTGGCCCCACCCCAAGGAGGGGTTTCCAGGGTGGATTCGGCACAGCTACCTCCAGCCACCTGGACCACACGCCGGCATAGGGATGTCTGCTGGCCAGACTCTCCCTCCAGCCAAGGGAGAGGAGGAGGCACCTCTACTGAGATAGAGGCTTTGCAGGGTCTGAAGGCAGGTGAGATAAGGCTCATTCCAAAGCCACCTCAACAGCAGGGACATCCCCCGAGAAGGCCTTCAAACAAGGCAGCTCTGGAGGATCAGAACGGGGTGTCACCCTCAAGCAGCGCCCCAGGGATGCCTCTCACCTCCTGAAACTCAAGACCTCGTCTAATGTTGTCCTCTCTAGCCCGTGAGAAGAGGACCCCCAAGGGGACAATTTCTCCCAGACCTCTTGGACACCTCATTGAAGCTATGGAACTGTTCTCCAGAAGGGAGTGTTTTTCTCCTGGGACCATTAAGGCGGCACAAGAGAGCTGTAGCAATATTTTTGTCCATGGGAAGTGTGAAGAAAGAAAGCGAAGATCTTTTCTTCCAAGGTAAATATGGAAAAAGCTAAAATTTGTAAGGATTCACATTAGATCCACATTTTTGCAACCTTTGGGTTTCAGGAAGACTAACAGGCACTCCTGACCAGACAGTGTTTCTGTCATAGGGATTTCTAAAACCCTGACCTAATCATTAACCACTGCTGAAAACAATATAGAAAGGCTTCAGTGAAATAAGACACGTGAAGATCCAGCTGATGCAAAGAACAATTTTATTCTTGTTTAAAGCAGAACACAAGAGCAAACCAGTGTCATGAAACAGGCACCTCTTTTTGAAATAAAGCACTTCATACTCCTTCAGCTATAATGCATACCGACCCAAGCACGTGAGAAGCGAGCCAAGAGGGCTCTTGTGCCAGGGAAGACTATCCAGGAATGTCCTGGCTGAAGAACAGTAACTCAGACAAACTGGGCACTTCGCTTTCTTTTGCCTTAGTTTTCAAGGGTGATCAAGCCCTGAAGCATAACTGAGAGTCCAACACCTTGCTACCGGCCCCGGTACTAGGCAGCGATTGCTAACAGGCTGGGGACATCAAGGCAGGTGTCCAACAGGCCTGTAGCAATGAGGCAAGGCACGGTGGGTATGCAGATGTCTGCCGAAAGGCACTGTGCGCACTGCACGTGTCTGTATCTGAGCAATCGCCCTGGGCTCTGCTCTGTGAATCACGCCCAGGGATTGCTTTGCACTGAAAACATGCCTGTGTCGTTGTTCACTGGCCTGAACCAAACCCTCGCACCAAGGCAGAGCTTCCATAGCTTATGTTAGCAGAATTCTAGACTCCAGCAATGAATGAGGACCCCCAGACCCAATTACCCTACGCTCTTAATGGCTGCACTACAGAAGAGAGAGAAGAAGGGAGTCTTCCACATGGCGCCTAGGCCAAGATATCGGTGGTGGAATCCCCACAAGGGAAGTGGATGTCATGGGCAAGGCAAGGCCCATTGGGTTCCTTTCCAAAATCCACCAGGAAGTTCTTGTTCACGGTCAGGCCTCCTTTCTCAGTGTCCACATCAATCTGCAGCATGACAGAGCCTTCCCTGCGAGGGGACGAGAGCACAGCTATTACAGACAAGCAAACCATGGTCCTGTTCAAGAGATCCTGCCCTTCACCCTCCTGTTCCGTATCTGCTAGGCATGATGTGACAGGCAGGCCGGAGCTTGCCTTGGTGTTGGAGATCATCGTCTGCTTTGCTAAATCAAAAGATCTCTGGTGGATACACTGGGAGATGCTGTAGCAGAGACGTGGCCTGGCTCCCAGAGATCCATAGATGGATTCACTCCACCTTTCAGACTGAAACACTTAGGCTCTCCCAAGCCAATCCCTGGCACTGCAGCTCCACACAGGCAGCAGCTGCACCTTGCCCAGCCAGAGATGTTTGTGAGTCAACTCACAATGTGAAATTCAACACGAGGAAGCTGCAGGGACGGTGTTAGGAAGAGCTGTCCCCTTGCAATCACAAACGCGTCCTTGTAGCCGCCCTGATGAGGCACCTTTCCTGTTTCTAACAGAGAGGCCATGCAAAAGAGGCCCCTTGTCTCCCACGTTTCTTACTTGACCAAGTTCGGGTAGAACTGCTTGTCCCATGTGCTGTATAAGGAGTTGGTGACGTACAGCCTCTTGCCATCCACGCTGAGCTGCATTTTACTAGGGCCGCCATACACTCTCTTGCACTGAAGGCACAACAGACAGCAGTGATGTTACTGTCTTCTTTCTTTGAGCAGTCAAGCACAAGCAGGAGCAGGAGAGCAGAGCAGAGCAGAGTGGCTGCCTCCCCTCCCAACACAGACAAGCTACCAGATGCTGCAGACACAGGGCATCTCCGTAGTGGAGACCTACCCCAGAAACCCTGGGCAAGAGAATTAGCAGAGCAGAGCCAAAGTCCAAAGGACACCAGAGGGCAAACAGGCCACGGAACTCACCTTGATCACCAAGGGCTCCGGCTGGCACTTCAGCTCTTCGTCTCTACACACAGCCACGGGTCCACCTCTGAGGATACTGCCTCCCACAAACACCTGTAAGCGAGGCAGTGGGAGACATGATGCCTTGTCATCTAACCACCACCACATCCTGCCGAGGAACCCAACAGCACAAGCCTTTCTGCTCCTGCCTTACCTGTCCCACCAGCCTGGGCTTGCAGGTTTTGGAGAGCTCATACTGGCGGATGTCTCCATGCAGCCAGTTGCTGAGATAGAGGTACTTGTCATCCATTGAGATGATGAGGTCCACTGTGAATGCTAGGGCACAGAAACAAAAAGCTCCAGAGAAGACAGCAGCAACAGAAAACATGCCTTGCATCGAACCCCAGCTCGCATCTCTCCCTGCCATTCTGTACATCTCACAGGCTCAAGTGCACAGGCTCCAGCTGGGGCAGCAGTGTCTTCTTGGGGGGGTGCGCAGCCCCTCAGCCCCTCCAACGAGCCTTCTGTCGTGTTTACGCAGCAAGGCTTTGGCAGTCAGTGAGTGGGCTTTGCCAGGCTGTGCAAAACAACGCTCCGGAGGAAAAAGGAAACACCACCTCAGGGCACACAAACCTGGCATCTTGGGCATAATCCATCCCGTCACGTCCTTGGCCGGTATCCGAATCACCTCCTCCACTGCCCAGTTGTCTCTCTGCACAAGAAACACAGGCACCGCACCATGAGCGTTCCTGGCTGGTCAGGCAAGAGCACTCCCCTGCACTCGCACACTTGCACAGCTAGGCAAAGTTGCCTGAGGAAGGCTGCCACTGCACCCAGCTACTATGAGCAGACACAATTAGGACAGCATCGTCGGATACCAACAGCAAGGCTGGTCTTCGTCGCTCAAATTAATCCCCCAGATGTTCATCCCAGCTGGTCACGATGGGCTCCCTTTACACTCAGTGGAAGAACAGACTCCTCTCGTTCTAGCACACACATCCGAAGCAGGGTCTGGATACTGCCCCCTCCACACGCCTCCTTCTTTCTCTCTGCTACCCCAAATTTCTTCTGTGTGTTTCTCAATCCCTCTGTAGCTCACCACGGCCGGGTCTCCCCTGGCTGCTGGCACAATACTTGCCTCGCACTTGTAGAAGCGGTAGACGATGCCACTCAGGGCACAGCTGACATATCCCTCGGCAGCATCGGGGTTGTGGAGGAATTTAACGCTCAGGGGCAGAGAGTCCTCCCCCAGGTCAAAGCACTGGGTGAGGCTGCGGCAGGACAAGTTCCACACGTTCAGGCGGCGCCCAAAGACCCCTGAGGAAAAGGAAAACCATGTCAGAAGAGGGAGGGCTACCCTAATCCCTCCCCAAAATGCTCACAGGCAGGGACAGCCATGGCAGCGACGAGCCAGAATCAGCAGAGAACCTGCGGTGATTTAGGGAGCAGTGGGAGAAGACAGGAACCAGCCTGTCTTAAGGACAGATGCTCCATGTCCTGTAGCCGTGTCTGTAAAATGGGCCATTGGGGAAGAAATCTGCCTGTGCCCTCTCACCAGCTCCGGCCCTTTCTTTGACGGCATCGACACCCTCCCACCACCTTGGTGAGTTCTGGCTCAGCACTTGCACCCATATTCCCTCACCTTTCTTGAAGTCATCGGGACTGAATCCATATCCCGTACATTTTGGGGCTGTTCCAGCAGAGCTGACCAGAACATTGTGGCGTGGCTTGTAACAGAAGTCATATCCACTCGGTGGGCTGTCACACTCATTTTCCCAGTTCCCCTTCAGCTCAAAGGTCTCTCCATCCAGCACAATAAATCCACCTGCGATACAAAAAGGGGATGCACGAAATATCACATACTCCACTTCCAAACCAATCCGTTTGTTCATGAGGTTATTAAAGGGCAAAGTACCTTTCGCATTGCCAGATGGATCTCCTATGTTGGCAATCAGAATATCGCCATTAGGCAGGCTGCGAGGTATATTGAGGTATCCCTTGTTGCACTTCCAGAAGACATCCACTGGCTCAATCACCTGAAAAAAGTTGACACACACACACTTCAGCCTCTGACTGCTCAGCTCATTTCACACTCCCTGGCAGAGCCTTTGGCCATCAGAGACTTCTGAAAATCTCTGACACCTGCTGGAGCTTTCTTTCCCAGAACTCACGCTTGCTAGGACCTGCTCCTCCTTCAAGAGGAGCACAGAAGCCTCTGAGCTCCCCTCTACACAGACAACAAGAGTGCAGCAACACCTAACTCATAACAGCTTGTCTGTCCACCTCACTATTTGGGAGTGGGGCAGGTGTGGTGTGTTGCGTGACTTCCCGTTATTAGACTCTCTCTGAATGCAACAGGCACACAGAAGGGAAGGCAATGATGATCAGAGCCTTCCTTGGTCTGAAAAGGAGAGAGCCGAGAGGCAAAAGTGACCCAGCTCTCTAAAATCAGGGTGGAAGAGAAGACAAAGAGAGAACCCTTCTTCCCTCTACATTATTCAAGAAGCACCAGTTCCCAACTCCTTCCCAGAAGCTTGTCTTTGAATCACCTCAGGCATACCTTACACAGCTTGGGAGCCCGGCACTGTGAACCCACATCCACCACGTAAATGCGGGAAGAAATCAAACAGGGAAGAATCAGCTTGTTCCTTTTCGTTGTGGTATTGTCAAAGCAGGGGCAGGCAGCGCTCCACCCCGAGGAATGCAGCTCGTCTTTGAGGTTGGGCATGGGCAGGCGGTGAATCACCTAGGCACTCAAGGTAGAGTTAGGGTTCACACAGGGAGGCACGGAGAAATGGGGACCCTAATGCAACCAGCAACATAGAGATGATAACACCACTGCCCACACCAAAGGAGATCTCCGGAAATGTTAAATGTGACTGATCAGTTCAAAGATGCACAGTAGATAATGTGTCTTTGCAGCCTTTGGAGACAGGTAAACTCCAATTTCCCATTTAGGATGACAGCAGACAGGTTGGTACAGTGCATAACAGAACATTGCAGCACAGTAGAAAATTGCTGAACTCTGCAAAAGTGCTGGATACCCTAAACCACCTGGGTCACTGGAGACCATTTTCCATGCTGAGCAGCCACTGACAGGGTGATTCAGAGCATTTGCTCAAAAACTCACTAGCAGCACCAAGATTCTCTGGAAGTGAGTTGGGAAGTGAGTCAGAGCCAACTTGTCCCCGGGACACAGAGACAGAGGTGATTCAACTAGAGTGAGGCATACAGAAGACAGTGGAAAGAGACCAGGAAGGTGAGATTCCTAGCAGACAACATCCCTATCTCATGCATAATACCGGTGGAAAAGCAAGAAGTAGACCTGTCATGACAAAACTCACAAGGGGTCTCCCAGATGGGTCTCGGCAGGATATGAACAGGCAGCAGGGGAAAAAAGTCAGTTCAGGGTGGATGAGACAGAAAGATGCAGGAAGACAAGAAGGTGTAAGGCATAAACAGACAGCTGGCATGACAGAGTGGCTATCAAGCAATCTGATTTTCCCCAGCAAAAAAGAGTAGATGTCCTGAATCTGGAGGCACTATAAAGCACAGAGCCAGCAGCTAGTCACCAGCCCAGTAAAAACACAGTCAAGACACAGGTACCTGGCAATAACATGGAGATCTGGGGTTGAGATCAATGGTGGCCAGGAAGTCAGGTTGGTCGATGCATGTTTCCCTGTAGGTACAGGTCACGTAGGCAACCTCCTCTCTGGGAGCTGGGTATATAGAAAGCTTCCTTTAGAACACACCATGAACCAGCCAGAAAGGAAAAGAAAAGCTTCAACAGACTCTCAGATAGGACTGAACTTATTTTTCTGGATGCTACAACCTTCTTCCCTGGTCACTGTCAACTGTCCAACCCTGCTTCCATTACTGACCCAGAGGTAAGAGAGCAAAAGTGGATCTCCATATAGTTACAGCCTTCTCCCTTTGGAGAGGCTATAACACACATGGTTAATGGTGGTCTCCACTACCCACTCCAAAACACGCTCAAGAGGACTTGCCTTTCACAACATCCGGGCAGGTGGGGTACTCGTAGCACTGAACTCTGCATCTGTCTGATTCGAGAAGAAGAGAAGAATAAAATGAGAAACGTCCACGTCCTAAAAGGTGCCTATTCAGAAGACTCTGTCCTACCCGATGGACCTTCTCCCACCCCCGCTGTCAATGGGGACCTCTGTGACCAGCATCTAGTCTTGTTATGGCACCGACAAATCACAGATACAGGAGAGGAATCCTCTCTCAGGTGCCACCTGGCACATCATGGATTAAACCACTGCTCAGTTCCCTTCTGCATCCTCTGAGCACCTCACTGATCGCTTCCCCATCAGCAGTGAAGGAGAGAGAGCTTACACAGAGAACCACGTCAGTATTGAAGGTCTAGCCTGGAAAATAAGCCTGGTTTCTTGTCTCCCTGATGATTCTGCAGCAGAAGGGGAGGCTCCCCTCAGCACGGATGCTACAGCCACATGCAAGTAGCTTTTCAAGGCAAAAGAAGCCCCTGGAAGCAGAATGGTAGCGAGACAATAGAAACCTCTGGCACCAGTCGGACAACACGCCAAACTTCAGTCCCACTCTTCTCTTTCCTGCAGTGCTGCAGAGGAACAAACCTACCAGTCCACAAATGGGTTTCAAGGTGGGATGTCTGCAGCCTCCAGGCAGTGGCTGGAGCCAGGTCCAGGATGGGGCTACAAGGCTTGGAGCTGCTGTGGGCTGCGGGGAGGCTGCAGAGTATCTCTTACCCATGCTGAAGGCCTTCTGGTTCACTCTCCCCAAGAGCAGAGGTGCTGGAACTGGAGGTGCAGCTTGCTGCCTGCCTTGCTGGAGTGGGCTGTGTTGTGCCAAGGCTGCTCCGAGGGGGCCTTATATACAAGGCAAAGGGGTGGGGGGAGAAAGCAAGCTGCCAAGGGAGGAGCCATCACTCCTAAGTGTTTGGGAGGTGCCAGACCAGCGCTGCAGCTTGTTTCCGCCTTGCTAACCACCAATCTAGAGGAAAAATCTGCTGGTCCATGCAGGTCTTTTCCTTAAACACAACCTCCCGTATCTGATCCTGGAGCTCTGGTGATTTCCAATGACTTCTTCAGGCTCTGGAGGCCTCCATGTCCCAGCCGAGAAACAAGCTAATTAAAGCCATCCCCCATACCCAGGCTCCTGCCATACAAAGGTGCAGTGGCTGCAAATTCCACACGAGGGATGAGAAGTCCAGCTAGATAATCGGCCCCACCAGCAGCCTCCTGGAAATTACAAGGTTTCAACATACGGAGGCCACCAAAGGCACCTCTGAAACCTGGACCCTGACAGAAGGCACGTCTCTGTCTGAGGGCTGAGCTGAAGGCATCATGGGCTCCCTGGGGTCAACTCAGAAAGCCAGGCCCAGAGGTGCCTCTACCCACAAAGAAGACTTTGGGAGCTCCTAAGGACTGCAAACTGGGATACAGCACTCAGAGGAGGGAGGGGGCTCCAACAGTACTGACATCAGAAGAGACTTGAGGAGCTGCTGATGGCTCCCAAACAGCTAGAAAACACATCAGGCTAGGAATGGGTGCCTCAGGAAAAGCAAACTGTGCCCTTGTTGATCTTGCTGATGCAGCACCTACAAGGTCAAGACATGCCTGCTGCCTCTCAGGTTTGCATCTCCATGTGGGGAAGTCAGCCCACCTGTGGAAAATAGGAACCTTTCGGATTTGGGGCAGCTCGACACCGTGAAACAGTGCCTGAGCAGTAGCTACTTACTCTCCCCACCAGCCCACTCACTGAACACCCAAAGCCCCATAGCAGCCACTAACGCTGCAAAGTGCCTGGCACCAGTGTGGCTGAATTACATACAAACTAGACTAAACTGTCACAAAACACCCATGGGAACAGCAGAGGCCTCCATTAAAGGGATTGAGGTATTGGAGAGAAGGATTTTGGAAGAAGGGTCCCCTCCTGAGATCACCAGGAGCCTGGCTGCCACCAGCTGCCAAACTAAAGCAGGAAGAAAACACCAAGTGCCATGGAACGTGAACGAGCATTGCATCGTGTGGAAGAACTCCTCGATCAGTGGGCAAATTACACAGGATAAGTAATTGCTCCACGGAGGAATGCAGAAACATCTGACAGCACCATTAAAGAAGCCCTCGGGAGATCTCCACCAGAAGAGATCGCAATCTCACTAGGGCTGTAATTAATGTCTCTCTGGTTCCAGAACAGCACTTTAAACATGTGACAGGTGGACATGGGAGCAGCCTGGCACCTGGCACGAGTGCCCAGCTTTAAGCAGTTTCTCAAATAATTACTGCACTATGCAGAGGCAGGTGCTTGTTTCAGGCAATAGAAAAGGAAAACTGCAGGCCCATTTTCACTCCTTCCAGAAAGAGTGGAAATTCCAATTTCCAGGCTGGCAGGACGTATGGCCCAAACATGTGCTCCAAGCAATTGTGGGCTTCACTGGACAGCCCACAGTCAGGTGGCAATTACTCCCCTCTTCCTGACCATCTCTTCCAACCCTGATAGGGAAGAACATGCTATAATTTTGGTAATGGGCAAGACAAGGTGATACAAGCTGGTGCAGACTGGCCCAGCGCACTAAATGCGTTGGGAGAAGACCTTGCTTCACCAAGAAAACCGTGTCTGCTCTAAACACCCAAGCAAGACCTGCCCCAACTATGGGAGCACCCTCCAACCTTCCCCTCGTTCTCCAGGGAGGACGTTCTCTCGCTTCCCACCTCACCGTGCCATAAAACCCTGGAGGTGCTCCAGGATGTCTAAGTGTTGCTCATCATCTTGCATTCTTAAATCCCTCAGTCCTATACTTTTGTCCTGGCCTCCATACTCTCTTTACAGCTTTCTGCCACACTCAAACAGGTCAGCAAGGCACTAAGCACCACGAGAGCAGTAGAGTTTGGAAAGACTGTAGCCAGTGCCAGTGCCCCCGCAAAAAATGCCAGCAGAGGTACATTGTCCTAGACCTTCCCAGGCTCCACATCTCCCAAGTGTTTCACTCTGTTGCAGTCCATTCCCCTCTTCAGGAGCAGAAGGAAAACCACACCATCCAACCACTGAAGATGTTGTGAAACAGAGCTTTGCTGGCAAGCTGTAAATTCATGGCACAGGCAAACACCGAGCAAAACCAGCTAAGCTCACCTCTTGCCAGGGCAGAGGAGAGAGCAGAAAGGAGCAGGATGGTGAGATTCCTGGCGGACAACCTCCCTGCCAGCTGCGGATCCCCAGCGGAGCAACACGAAGTCAATGGCAGGTGGCACAGCTCACTGCACAGAGGCAGTAGCAAGACACAAACGACTCTGGGGGCAGCACAGAAGAGTCCACCAGAGGCATGTGAGACAGAAAGACAGAGTGCTCAAAACTTTGGTGCAAGTGGTACGCAAACAGCCTGAAGCGCAGAGGCACATCTAAGACAAAAGGCAAATGTTTTTAAAAGCAAGCAGACTGTGCAAAGCTCAGATCCAACACCCTGGATCTATCGATCCCCTCACTGAGCAGAAACAAACCAAATGTCACAGGGCTACTGGACTCACACCCGGGACACGTGGTGCCCTTCAGCACGTCACTTCAAAACACATTTCTATGTGCAGGCTAGCAGGTTTGCTGGAGGGAACATCAGCATAGCACAACTACACTTCTTCTCCCTCAAGGCACCTCTCCGCCTTTTCTCTGCTACTACTTCAGCTGCCCCTTCCCCTCTGAATGAGGGGTTTGCTGTTGGAGCAGGAGTCACAGGGGAGGGCGCAGAAAGGTCTGGCCAGAAGCACGGCAGCAGTGGGATCACCCCTCCCCACTGCAGCCCACAGCTGCAACCGGACCCACATCCTTAGGTTGTGATTTCAGACACCATGTAATGAGAAGTGACTTCAGGCTGCTGCTGAAGGGCCCTGCCATGTGCAGCCACGGGGAGATGGACGGTGAGTCACTTTTCTGGCAGCGCAGTTTTCTGCCGGATCAGCTCCTCCGACCGACTCCTCCCACAACTGCATAATCGCTCCATCTGACACAAGAGGAGTGGCAGCACCATGCAGCTGGGGAGGACGGACGAGCAGGACCTGCTTTTTCTCCTCTTCCATGCCTCTGCCTAAAGAAAGGCATTGGCAACTTTCCTTAAAAGTCCCTACGAGCACTGCAAATCAGGCTCCAACCTTGTAACAATTGAAAACAAGAACAGTTGACTTTCCTCCAGTGATGGAGAAGGAAATGCAAACCAGGAATACATATGCTGAGCAGTTTACCTAAACATTTCAGGCTCCACTCCAAGGACTCATTTTACACTTCTCTGTATATAACAAGGCACTTCTCTACACTATATAGACTCAAAAGTAAGAAGTCAGTCTTCACAAGAGAAGTAGAGCTCAAGGGAGCAGACCAAAAAATAGGGTTTTTTTAATGGTGACTCTCATCAAACTGCTCTGGCTTCACTTCAGCAGAAACCATTCTCCATTCTATAACTTCCCCAGCTACTAACTGAGATATAATATACCTTGCTGTCCTCTCACACTTGTTGAAAATACTACAGATAGACTCTCTTTTTTATATAAATACATCTACTTGTCTTGGATATGACTTGGCAGCAGAAATATACATGAATTTGTGACCTCAAATTAAGAATCAATGAGTGAAAACCAGGGAATAGTAATTTATGAAGGAACAGGCAAGCTGTACTATGCCCTCCTGTGGCCATCTGGAAGATCATCTACTGTCTTTAACGCCAAAAATTGAAGTCAAGCTGATGCACTGAGAGGCAGTTTGGAAATACCATGGACTGCAGAAGGCTAGGTCAGGTCCACCAGTTTCTTCACATTCTTACCTACTTCCCAATAGATCACAATTTCAAGAAACAGTATGAAATAGTGTGTGCAGACCCAGAGTTTTGTGTGCTTGTGAGTAAGGATGGATTTCTCCACATCCTCTGCAATACTACTGAATTAACATATGAGTGTCTTTTTTGACCTACCAAGTATCTGGACCTGCTCTGCATTCACCAGCTTATTTTGTTTCACTGCATGTGCTTCTTCCACTTTGACAAGCATGAGAGAGATGATGGTCAGTCATGAGGGTAAGGTTTCACAACACCTTCAGAGATTCTCCAAACAGCAGGCATTTGGCTAATGTCCGAAATTCTGGGGTCCATTTCCAATGGCCTCTGACTGCGGGTAGTTACCATGACAGTGTCCCCTCAGAAACTTCCTTATAGACAATGAAGGTGTTGTCAATACAGTCAGGTGAGTCCACAGTAAAGCTCACCTTGCAATAAAGTAGACCCAGACAGGCACACATACTAAAACCAGAATCTCTACTATGGACATGGAACCCATAAGCATGGTGAGACCCATTGGTTTCCTCTCAGAATCACAAGCAACTCTACTCACAGCTTACCTTTTTCAGTACCCAGATTAGGAGATATTAGGAAATATGAAATATTTTAATTCAAGCGAGTCTCACACTTTGCTTTTCTCTTCCTTCTCTTAAGCACCTTTTTGCTTTTAACATTTGTCCTTTACAATGAATAGAAGCAATCCACACTTCAGTAGCTGTACACACTTGTATTCAGGAGCATTTCCAACCGGGATTTCAGGATGGGACCCAGACTGGAGTGCTCACTGTAGCTGGAATGAGAGACCTCAGTCACCCTGCAATACACTGATGGACCGAGAAAAGGCTGACGGCGACCCTCACTAGCAAGTTTGTGATCTGTGGAAAATCACGACCGAAAATTGCTAGCAGAGTGAGAGTAACTCCTAGCTGTACTTCTATACTGCATGAAGACAGGCTGCAGCCTGCCCTCACGTGGCTATGTGGAAGATCATGTACCTTTTCCAATTTTAAATGCTCAGTTGTATAGGAAACAGGTCTGAAAAAAATACAGGCTCCAGTAGTACTGGCTGGTAGCAAATGATTTCCTAACAAATCAATGACTTTCCTGGACAGCTGTTTAGACAGAGATTGTTTAGACACTGAGCACTCACTGTACTCACTCAGCATGGTCTATTAGCAGCATTTACACAGGTTAGCAGTGTATACTCCATTCACGAAACCAGTCCCTTCGTAAGGAAAACAATGAGTCCTTGAAGCAAGAAGCTTCTGAAAATGGGCTTTTACATCAGACACAGGTGGCTACAATGCCTTGTCATTTAGAAAGCTTTCTGGCTTCACAGGTCCTAACAGAACTGCTTGTCGCAAGGTTTCAGAGAGACCAAGGGGCAGCAGTCCAGCTGCTCTGTGTTAAAAACACAAAATTGAACTCTCAAAGCCTGGTTCCAAACATGTTAGGCAAGACAGTAAGCAGCTATATACAGAATGAAGTCTTGATTTTAAAGTAAGATCTGTCAGTTAGATGAGGATTTTGCTGTGGAAGCACGGTAAAAGTTGGAAAAAAACCAGCCAAAAGGCTCCAGCGGGAAGTCCCATTAACATGCTGCTCCTCCAACATTGCTGATGTGATTCCAGTGTTACAGCTGGCAATGCTAAAGCTCAGTAGGAAACAGCAGAGACTGGCAATAGACACAGATGGGAAAGCAACAGATCTAGGGAGGCAGAAAAGAGAATCAGACCCAAGAAACAGCTTAGGGAAGATGCATCAGGAACTGGCACGAGAAGAAAGGGTGAACTTGTGAGTGCTTGTCTGTTCAAGAAGTTGCAAGACACCTGAAAGACACCTGTAAGACACCTGCTGCTAGCATCATCAGAAAAGTTTTTTGCAGTTTGCTCCAGTCTTAGAAAATGGAAGAGAATCTTTGCTTGCAATAATAGGAACAAAGGTGGCTTCAGCAAAAATAAATTCCTCGCCAAACAATTTTTAGACAAATGACATTGTTAACTTTCTGAAATGATCTTACATTTTGTTCTTTGAAATAGAAAATGCTGAAATGCTAAAAAGAAAAAAATGCGAAGCTCCACCTGACTTGAAGAACAATTTTATTGTTGATTTTTATAACATCAGTGCACAAATGTTAAATTATAACCCAGCTCCAGAAACATGTGGCTTCAGATTAGATATGCATGATTTTTATGCTATGTCTGCTGTAAAGCACTGATTACTTTAAGCAAATTAAGCTTTGCAGGGACAGGACACTCTTGCTCTGGGGCAAACCCATGGAATGTATCTTTCTTAGGGAGTTATTTAGGAGCAGCTTTTCCACCAACAAACAGTGGCAAGGCAAACTGGCAAACAGTGGCAAGGCAAAGTAGCATCAAACAAGGCAAAGTGTCCTTAAAAGATGGGTGACCTCGGCCTTGAAACTGACAGTCAACGGTGATTACACAGGACCTTATGAAAGAGGAAGGAGTAGAGAAAATGAGATGTATATCATGTTTCAGAGAGATTCACTTGGCTGCCTCAGAATGAGAGGAAAGTGGAACTTCTGTGGCTCACCCTAATGGAAATCTAAATTCAGACAGTGGACAAAGTTACAGCTGACACGATTCACCTATATAAAAGGGGGGTAGAGAGGAGAGAGAGGGAGAAAGCGAAAAAACAACAGAAAGGAAAAAAAAAAACCAACAAAACCAACTCCAGACAACAATTACATCCAGATATCAGAGGTACTGTCACCACCAGGGTAACGAATCTCATGAGCTAGGACAGGCCCTTCAGGTTCCTTCCCAAAATCCACTAGGAAGTTTTTATTCACTTTCAATCCACCTCTTTCAGTATCCACATCAATCTGCAGCATAACAGAGCCTTCCCTGAAAAATGGACAAGAAAACAGAAATTGGGAAAAGGATTCGTATTTGTTGCTCTTCTCTTCCATATTTGGGCAGGATTTGTCTTCATTTAATATAAAATGAAAAGATTCCCAGATTCCAAATGGGTCTTAGCAGGTCTCAAAAGTGAGTTACACT
This sequence comes from Haliaeetus albicilla, assembly GCF_947461875.1. NCBI lineage: Eukaryota > Metazoa > Chordata > Aves > Accipitriformes > Accipitridae > Haliaeetus > Haliaeetus albicilla. The sequence goes on along the minus strand of NC_091492.1, from coordinate 24,467,450 downwards.
GCCTCAGTGAAACCTGCAACCTCAAATTAGCAATGAATGAGTGAAAATTAATAGCTGTTGTTTATAATAAAGGAATGGGCAAGCTGCACTATGCCCTCCTGTGGCCATCTGGAACATTATCTTCTCCTTTCTTTAAATCCAAAAAAATACAAAGTCATGCTGATACACTCAAAGGCAGTTTGGAAGTACTACGGATTCCAGGAGGCTAGGTCACATTCACTGGTTTCTTCCCATTCTCACCTACTTCCAAACAGACCATGATTTCAACAAATAGTGTGTGCAGGCCCCAACTTTTGTGTACCTGTTGAGCAGGGATGGATTCTGGCTAGTGGGTAAAACATCTAGGTTGGTAGGCTGTGTATAAAAAGTTACTGGATTTAGTCTCCCTATGTGGGAACTTTGTGCTGTATACCAGCTGGTATATGCATATCACCATTTAAGAAAGAAATCTTGAACATGGGCTTGTACAGTCATCCTCATTTACCAAAGTTTTCTTACTTGACAAGATCGGGGTAGAACTGCTTGTCCCATCCACTGTAGAGAGAGCTGGTGACATACAATCTCTTCCCATCCAAACTAAGCTGAATCATCTGAGGTCCACCTGGCACCCTCTTCCCCTAAAATTATTACAGAGAACAAGGTGCTCAAGATGAGCTGCCACAGAGGTTGAACAAAGGAAATGCAACAGCAAGGAGAAACAAAACAGCACAGCAGTTCTGCTACTCAGAGGACCATCCAGCACTCTGAAATCCTTGACACAGGAGCACCAAATTCCCTACTTTGGAGACAGAACAGTTTTTATTGGGAGTCTTATTCCTTACTAACTGGGAGCCTCAAAGCCATTTCAGATGAGTTCCACTTAATTCACAGAACTAGTAATGTAAGAAAGTAAGGGCTGAAGGGTTCAGGTTGTTGTACTTGGATAGAAGTATCAAAAATCAAGCAAGAGGTGGGTGGCATAACACAGTTGCAAATAAGAACATGTCTATACTGCAGCTAGCTCACAATCTGCACTATGAAGAAAAGGAGTATGTGGAACTTCTTGAAACTGCCTTTCGTGGCCAACAGATCTTAGTCATAACCATATTCAGTTCTTGCACATCTTGAGACTTTCCATAGGTAGCTGCCTTGACAGTAATAATATTAATGCACATTGATAATGACCAGAGACAATTAATACTCTTTCATTTTTCTATCACAATGCCAGGTGCCATCAAACTCTTCACACACATGCACCCCCCCAAACACACACTGCAGAATGAGCTGGTTCAGTGCTTCAACTATCAGCTGTTGAAAGATGATCAGAAGCTGTGATGGCAGTGTGATGAATGCACACTGCATTAGCTTTACATTAGCTAGCTAACAACAGCAGGGAAGATGTAATTACACAGGCTTCAGTACAGTTGAACAGCTTGTCCAATTCCACCAGGGACCCAGAACACTTACCAGGATTTACTAGCTCCAGTCCGTGCTGAAATGTGATACCTGCCCAGGCTGCCAGCCAAGATACAAACTAGCTCAGATGTGGCTTTATATGTTGTACATTTGACTGAGGTGTAGGGATATTTTAAAATGGATTACAATCAGCAGAGCACTGACAACATGCATGTTAGGAAAACTTACTTTGATCACAAATGGCTCTGGCTGACACTGCAATTCCTTGTCTTCCACTACAGTTACAGGCCCCCCTTTTGTGATGCTGCCTCCCAGAAACACCTGTAACCAAGGGAATGTGCGAGAATAGGCATCGGCTATCAAAGGAACATGAAAGCAATACAGTGACAATTCTGAAGCAAAAGTAAATTGTCAATTTCTCCTTTTAAAAAAGAAGGGAATAAGCAGACTGTACTGCCCTTGTACCTGACAGCTTTTCTGATGCTGGCTTACCTGTCCCACCAGCTTGGGTTTGCGGGTGTTGGAGATATTGTACTGGCGGATGTCTCCATGCAGCCAGTTGCTGAAATATAGGAACTTGTCATCCAGCGAGATGAGGATATCAGTAATAAGGCCTTCAAGAAAATATTCAGTAGAAAAGTCAGGAAATGGACAGGACCAGCAACAAAGAAGACCACAAGCCTATTATCTTTCAAAATTCTAGTCATAGTAGCCTCAGAAAAATATGTTAAGATATGGGTTGAACAAACACAATCATCCTTGGAAACCCACTGCCTACTCAAAGGAGGTGCAGGCTCTACCAGCATTCCCATGACCATTCCTGAATACTGTGAGCTCATGCTGAAAGACCCAAACTCAAGTATTTTTCTAGAGAAACTGACCTCAAGCATTGAGCAGCGTGGGAGCAGAGGTCTGCCAATCTCCTATTTGGTGGCTCATAAGCAATTTGGTTACATCAGAAGTGTTACACAAAGAACCCAACAGAAATTTAGTAATTTACATGGGAAGTGTTTGCCATTTAAGGATAAGATTCTGCAAAAAGCTACACTGTACCAGTGAACTAAAGAGGACAACACCCGTTTTCTTTTCCAAACATGCTCACACTAACCAGGCATGTCAGGGAGAAGCCATCCTTGTACCTTCTTGCTGGGTACTTGAATCACCTTCTCTGCTGCCCAGTCTCCTTTCTGCAGAAAGCACAGGAGAGAACCAGCATTATTATTGCCTTGACGTTAGCCAAGAGGGCTCAGCTATGCATGACAGAGGGAGGAGAAGCAAATAGTGCTATTTATTTAACAGGTCCTGTACAGAGGTGATATGCACATTGCAAATAAGTGTTACCAAGGAGTGAGGATGGTAACTATACTGCCAGAGAGAATGTTAATGATTATACTATGCAACAACCTCTAAAACAGATTGCTGTAACAGTAGCAGAACTAAAGACTGCTAATCTCCTACAGCTTGGTGTCTTATCTGTCTCCAGCTCATCCTCTAAAATGGCAATAGCTCTACTCCCCTGTCCATGACCCCACCACTTTCCCTCCCTCCCTCCTCTAGCCTCAGGTCTTTCCCTATGCTTTTAGGCTGAGCAGTAGGCAGCCCACATTGACACTGGTGACAAGTTTCACGTGTTCTGATTAGCTGTCCAATTGATATGTGTTTGTTGACCAGCTTGCAGGCCAGAAAGCAAGCCATTGAGCTAATGCTGCAGCCCTCTCCTCAGTGCAAGTGTTCATTAGATTGTCTCTTGTTCAAGTGATCACTAATGTTCCTATCATTGGCAAGACCTTCCCCTCTTTGAGACTTTCACAATTCATTAACTGTGATTAAACTGATCAACAAGTTACTGTAGAGGGCAGGAGCGTTGGAAGTGGGGCTGACAGACCAGCAACATGACCTCTTAAGCTTTGCTTCCTTTCAGGATCAGGCTGCCGAAGATTTGCATGCTGGACATCAGCAATATGGCTGCAGAGATACTCAAAATGCCTACCAACTGCAATTGCTTAAAGATGAGGGACTATATGGTAGCTTCAGAAAGCCACAGCATCAGTTTGTATGCACGCTGTCATTAGAAGGTTTGCTCTCTGACACAATGTTAGAACTTGGCTAGAATTAGACTGGAATTAGGAGCCTTTTTATTTTTAATCCAAACTCTACTACTTCCTAAGTGATTGGTGGATTTCTGAAACAACTAGGTTTGAGTTTCAGTGTTTGCCACATTACTTACCTCTGTCTTGTAGAACCGATGAACTGCACCACTCAGAGCACATCCAACAAACCCTTCTGCAGCATCCGGATTGTGGAGGAATCGAATTTCCAAGGGTATGGAGCCCTTCCCTAAGTCAATTGCCTGAATGTAGGTATGAGTGCTCCAGTCCCACACATTAATGCGGCAGCCATAATGCCCTAATGGATCAGGTCAGACAAAAATAAGCACAGAAGATATTATTTTAACAAAGAATCACTTCTAATTTTGAGAGTTTAAACAAATGCTCCCTCACCTCTCTCTACATCAGCTGGGTTAAACCCATCTGCCAAGGCTTTTGGTGCTCCCCATTCAGTGCTCATCAGGACATTGTGTCGTGGCTGATACCAGAAGTCATAACCCAGGGGGGGTACCTTTTCCCCATTCTCCCAATTTCCTTTCACTTCAAAGGTCTCTCCATCCAGCAAAATAAAGCCACCTGATACAAAAACCAAAGAAAATTGTTTGAAGACGTTCACGCAGATCCACAGCTTTAAATAAGATAAATAATATATTAATATTTAAATGCCTATTTTGTAAACACTCTGTAAAATGCAACCCTATGCTTAAGGAAAGTTTTGTGATTCTGTTGGTTTTGCTTTTGTGGACTAAAGCAAATGAAAGCTGGATTTTAAAAGAATTTTATCACACTGTAATGAATTTTTTAAGCTTCAGTTTGCTCTATTTTTACTCAGGTCATTCCAATAAATCTGTTAGCCCTCCTAGAGTACATTTCAATTAAGGGATATCTTAGAGAAGATCCTGGAGGAGTCACCTCCATTTTTCTTTGCTTGCCACCAGCATCCTTGAATTATGTACTTAATATGCATCTATTCAAGTACATGTTTGCCCACAATTCAGAAGAGAAAAACCCTGTGAAAAGGAGCAGGGTTCACCACTTACCATCTGAAGTATATTTCTTCTAATAGCTAGTATTTCTCTTTAGATGTCAGGTGTTTTACATCTGAATAGGTAACAAAATTACACAAGAATCCTTCAAAAGTTTTAAATAGGAAATGCAATCTAGAATAGCTTGAAAGGCTTAATTTTCATTAGACAATGAGACAAAGAGGATTTAGGTTTGCAACAGAATCTTTCATGCCCAAGTCACAAACACTGAGCTGGTACAGATTATGTTCAAAAGCAAGTCTTCCTTGCTCAATGCTGAAGGGACCCAAGTGAAATGTTAATAGGTTTGTTGCTCATATTATAACCACTACAGTTGGTCTTCTTTAGTCATATATGTGAAAGACTGAGACATGGAAACTGAACTCATCAACAGTCCCACAGATGTTCTTCCACATCAAGTCTGAATTGTTATGGCAGAGCAATGACCATACAGTTCACCTGAAGTATTTATTCTACAGTTAAATAAACAACTGCTGGAATGGTTATGTGCACAAAAGAACTGTAAGCTCTTAAAAACTCTTCTAGCTTTGCATGAAGCATCATTGCTTTGGAAGCATGATACTTCTATACCACAAATACTTTTCTAGAGTAATGAAGGGGGGTAATACCTTTTCCATTGCCAGAAGGGTCTCCCAAACAGCTGATTAAGATGTCACCACTGCCCAGACAGTGAGAGGTGTGAGGGTTAGCCACGTTACCCTTCCAGAACAACTCCACTGGCTCAACAATCTAAAATGAGTACACACATCGTCATAGTCACCTTCACTGAGATCACAACAGAATACCAGTTCCACCCCTAAGAGTTCAAGTAAGGAAGGAATGAGAATGGTGTATGTGTGAGGGGGATTGTTTCTTTTGCTATTTTGGTTTTTGATTACCTGCCATGTCCTGCTTTCTACTCTGCCCAGTAATACAGTACCACCCATGACATTTATTTGTTCTTCTCAAAAGTATAAACAGCAAGAGTTGAATGGTTAGAATCAGTCTAATTTCTGCAACAGTAAGACACTGACATCTGCATTTGTTTTAATTAGTATCAACAGCAGAAACACCACTTGTGCAATATTCAGGCATCAGCTCTCACTGGAGTACTAGCAGTTCAGAGGGGAAAAAAAAATCTTTGAGGCTTGCCAGAGACTCAGTTTGAAACAAAATTCACTGTACAAGAAGAGACCTTTGGGGGTTTTATTCCACTACATTAATAGTTAAAGGCTGACAAGGTTCTACAGAATTCAAAACTGAAAGACTATGAATGAGGGTATTTGCAGGCAGATGGGGTGGGACAAAAGACCACTTAAAAGTTTCCTTACATTCCACATTATGACCTGTCTTCAAAATATGTTTTTGATAACTAAATTTGTCTCTGCCAAACCTGGAACTCTGTACTGAGGTTTCACACATTGCTGTAGGATTCATCTGACCAAGTATAGATGCTGACAGTGTATGTATTTCCATCTAAGCTAATCCTCTATGCTTACTTTATAGTCAGTGAAAAGAAACAAACACTCTTAAGACACAATTCCTTTACCCTAAAACAGTTTTCTAAATGAGGATAGACAAATCTGACTCCAGCAATGCCTTTTTTTTTTTTTTTTCACTGACTGTAAAGAGAATCTAAACAGTTAGACATGGAAAAGTGTAAGTCTATATCTAAACCTCTAGCTATGCCAATATCTGTATCTCTGCCAAATGAATTCTATTGCAGTGGAAGTTTTATTTTGGGAAAATTTCAATTGTTTCCATGAACAAGAGATTTTTTAAAATGTTCATTTTCCCATACTAAAACATTTTCTTAATTTTTTCTTTTAAAAAATCTACATATCACATGTTTAGGAACCAAAGATTACAAATCGAGGAGGTGTCCTTTACAGGAGAGATCTGGTCTTGCTCAGTGAAAATCCAATCAAATTTAAACTCATCTCTGAAAAACATACAATCTACATAATGATCAGCTGAATGTGTCATGTAGGAGTTTGCCTTGTGATCTTGTAGTCAAAAACAATAATACAGTGTGCAACCACTTCGACTGAAATTCATATCGCAGAGGCAGGTTGAATTCTGGAACTTCCTAATTTTTCAGTGTTTGACACCACATTTACTCATATTTCTTCAGTGCAAGATTTTTTGTGTGTAGTTTATCAATAAATTGTAGGAGTTTCAAAACTCCCACAAGTTCCTAATGTTTGACAAAAGTTTCCATAACTGTTCTGGCTTTCCTATTCTAATTTGAAGTTGGAATCCATAAAACCACTGTCTCTTTGTCAAAATATAAGCAATAAAAATCCAGCTTAAAGTCATCTAAATATACCTTATGGATTCTAGGAGCTCGCAAGTCTGTTCCCACATCCACCACATAAATTCGAGAAGAGATCAGACTTGGTAGAATCAGACGATTTCTTCTCTTTGTGGCATCCCCAAAGCAGCTGCTACAGGCATTCCACCCTGAATGATGGAGCTCATCCTTAAGATTCGGCATGGGCAGGCGATGGATCACCTACAAAGTCAGAGACAGACTTAAGATTCAGTCTGGCATAGTTTTTCCCCTAGGCAAAGAAATGGGTCTTTATGTCAAAGTATAAATTAATAAAGAGCAGAAGGAAACTGCTATTTTTTATTCAGGAAGCAGATTCAGCCTGAGATATGCAGAGCTGAAGCTGTAGAGTGGGAGAAGAAAGTTGGACATCACGATTCCATAGCATTTATTAAATGTTGTATGCTATTAAATTAATCCAAATCTTTAAAATATTCTATCTAATTAAAGAGACATGCAATAATGATATGGAAAAAAAGACAGAAAAAAACATCACTTGTCCATGTGCTGCAAGTCCCTGATTTTACGAGATTTACCTGATTACAACTGGAGCTGACTCCTGCAAACTGACATGTTAATTTGCACTCTTGCTTCTTGCTTCTGATTTTTACTTTTCTACTGTATAACTAAGAAAAGTTGAAAGATTACAGCTAAGTTTTGTGAAAGTTTTAGGAGACTTGTTTCCTCCACTCTTCCTTAATAAAACCCTAACCAGTAGCTATAAAAAAAAAAAGAACAAATTATGAAAATCTTTGTTGTCAAACCAGATTCGCTGCTCCTTAAACACACAGAGACCAGAGTCCAAAGTATCTTTGATAATTTGAGTCCTACAAGCACTGCATGTTTAAATGCAGTTTAGTGTACACTATTTGCAGTAATAAACTGAGCTTAAGGACAGTCTTACCAATATTTTGGATCTGGTATATTGGTAGCTACCTACCCACAGCTTTCCATTTATGAAGTAAATGGATTAGATTTATAATGCCTAATGTGTAGAATTTCCCAGGGTATCAGACATCCTACATTATAAACTCTGTCTATACTACTGACACACCCTGAGGAAATATCACCTTCTAGAGCTTAATACTCATGCTCAGTATAAATCAAGAATAGTGTTACAAAAAGAACTATCAAAATACTAAGCACGAAAATTTTCTGAAAGTATCTTGAGACTAACAAGATAAATGTTAGCTTTGAGAAACCTAGTAAGAAAAACAGCAGAGGATTTGACTGGCTCTCAACACAAATATCTACTTGAAAATTATTATGTGAACCCAGATATTCACCACCCTAGAAAATGCAGCGCCGGAGCCATTCTACACACAGGAGTACCTGACAATAGTGTGGAGATTTGGGGTCAACATCCACAGTGGCCAGGTAGTCAGGTTTCTCTATCCCAGTGTTTCTGTAGATACAAGGCAGATACACAATCTCCTCCCGGGGACCTTTCAAGGCAGAAGTCTTGTTTAATGCATCAAAAGAAACCATTTTTACAAAAAGCTGTGTTAACTTTAAGAGAATCTTCTCTGGATTTAATCTCTCCATCTGTAAATTGTGATTCTTCTTAGGAAGTGGAATCGTGGTATTTCCATTTTATGGACAAACACTACATAGTAGTATATAGTTAGAGCAGCCAGAAACCACCAGGAGAAAGTGCTTATTCAGCTGTGGGGCCTTTCCACTCCCTTCCCCTCCTAATGCAAGAGGCCCTGGGGATGCAATTATTTTCCTGAAAAAGGACAGTGCTGGAGACCACCTTCCCACCTGCAAGGCCATGTCAAGCCTCTCCTTTCCCCAGTTACACAAGTGATGACTCCCTGCTGCCAGGGCCCAGATTTCAGTCTACCTATGCCAAAAGCCTACTTATTACAATCTATAAAATTGAGGCTTTTAAAATATATCAAAGGACTCAAGGTGAAGTTCTGACACTATTAAAAGCTACAGCAAAATGCCTCAAGGGCTTTAGTGAGGTTCAGGATTTAGCCAGACACTGCTGGGAAGAACAGAACATAACTTTGGTACAGCTACAAGTGGATGAGAAGCTTGCCATTAAACCATGTCACACAGAATACCCTACAGTCCTTTCTCCTGTTTTCCCCTTCTTCTGTCCTAGACAGTCACTTGTTTTTATGAGAGAGTCTGAGGGCAGTCTATAAATGTCTCCATCCAAAACCACCAAGGAAATTTTTTTTTTTTTTTAGGTTAAACACTTGCTCACAATATTCTTAAAGCAAAGCTCTATTTTGCAGCATAGAAAACCAGAACTGTTTGTTGAGTGTTAGCATCCTATAGCCATGCACACATCTAAACCCAGACCCACTTTGTTTTAGTGCTATGATTTAGTGAACTCATGGTAACAGAGCTTGCATGCTTTGCCCAGAGTTGGGTGCAAAATGAAATAAAATCCCTTCCAATATTTAAAGTCTCCTTGGCCTTGCTAATTAATGAGCCACTCTGGAAGGCATCCACCTAGTCCTCACTTAATCTGAAAACAATTCCTTTACTGACGGCCTGGATTTAGAAAAGATGTTGCAGTACTTGCCTTTCATGGCATCCAGAGGAGTTGCATATCCTGGACCACATGCTCCACATTTTGCTGATTGGAGAAAAAAAAAGAAGTTCTTTTAACCTCCAAATTATTTTTAAGCATATCTCTAAGAGGAAATTGGCTTTGCATTCAGAGATTGGCAAATCTTAGATCCAATTTTTACATTGGCAAACACCTGTAAGTCTCGCTGACTCCAGTCACTGCTGAAGTTACTTGAGTTTCTGAAAATATACACAATATGATACTCCATGCTCAAAAATAATGGGAAATTTGGGCCTTCATTTCAAGGAGTTCAGCCTCACAATTTTAAAGCACATTCATATATGACAAGGGTCTGGGATTTAAGAAAATTGTGTTAAATGTTTTACAGAGAGCTGCTGAATCACTGCCAGATGAGTAAGTAGACAGATTGCCCAATTTGAACAATCCATTTTATTATTACTGGAAAGCCTCCAGTCTTTCTCTGCATATAAATGCTGAAGAAGTGGTTATTTTTAAGGATTTATAGCCTGGGTAAGAGGTGATACTGCAGGTGACCAGAAAGGACAAGAGGAAGGGGAATTATGAACCATTCCACCTCCCCTGTATTAAAAACTCAGCTCCCCACCTCTGCCCTCACGACCCTGTTACAGCCGCCAGAAACCCTCCTTGAACTGGCATTCCTTGTTCACCACTTCCAGCACAGCAACTACATCATGAATCAGACAACCAAGTGGGGAAACCGTAGTTTTAGGAAGATAGAAAGGGAATCTAAATGTCCTCTGGAGAAGGGAACGCCACAAAAGCAGAAGGACCGTGTGTGGTTCAAGGCTGGGCTCTGCGTTAGGAGGAACATGTCATTTTACAGTAGCAGAAGACTGAGAAGCAATGCTCTTCTGCACCGAGAGTCAAAACCAACCCATGCATCTGGGTGTCTCTATGAGCAAAACCTCAAAATTTCAGCAGGGATGACAACCACGGCAGTTGTTATCTACAGCTTCTCTATCTGGAAAGTAATGTGTTCACTTCCAAAAAGATAGGATTCCTGTATTAGGATCCTCCAGAATTAAGAGCTTGACCCTCAGCAAGCATAAAGCACTGCTCACTACTAACATGTAACACTTATAACCATTTCTGCTTACTTCTTAGAAGTGTCTTACCTCCCTTTGTATCAGTTTGGATCCTAATCAACACCTAAGTAAAAATGATACTAAACCAGCCTCGTACACAGTGATTTCTACTCTAACACAGAACAACAGAACATATATGCTCAGGATCATAAATTGTTGGCTAGAATTAAGAAAATATTACCCTGCAATGTTGCTGTAAGGGGCAGTTACATGTTGCAAGTTTATAGGCTTAACTGACACACATCAATCTCTACTTTTCTAGAGTCACAGAGCTGCAGGCCTGCTGAACACAATGCAGGAAGCTTCTGCTCCATTCCTAAATGGAACTAGTGTATAATCCGCTGTTTAAAACACAAAAATATAGAAGTGCTCTGCAGCAGGATGCCAGCATATTTCTTCAATGTGACATGAAGTGAAATACATGTTGACAGAAGTAAAAACATAATATAGTTGCCTCCCGCCATCCCTCAAGTGTCTACAATAAAAATAAGCAAACCAGCTATTTGCCATTCTCTGATATTTAAAAAGATAAATTTATAGCACCAGTTTATTTCAGAATGCCACAGATCTAAGATTTCAAATTCAAAGGTAGTTACAGCTCCAGTGCCCATTTAATTATGGAGCCTTTCTCTGAAGGCAAAATGCTTCAAGCAATTCACTTGCTGCATTTGGAGGCTCCTAACTTCATAAACAGGATCTTCTCAAAAAGAGTAATTTAGTACTTTAGGTTTAATTTCACATTCTTTGTGAAATATTTTTATCTGGAAACACAAAATATAAAGTTTGCTTTGTTCCATTTATGTCTAAGCCATAATTTAAACTTTATTCCAATTTTCTCAATCACCTAAATTAGCAGGAACTCAGTATGCATTAGACCACAGCTTAATTAGCATTGCAAATGCAGTTTTCTGCAGATTACTTTGAGAAAAAGAATATTTGTGCCAAATTGTTTTCCAGAGAAAACATACAGCAAGATGATGAACGTTTTCTCTTCCTTCTTCTCATACACATTGTTTCCCCCTTCCCTCTGATCTTGTTCAAACACTCTTTTATTCTGAACCATTGTATCTAACTGCCTGAAGGTATCCATGGATGATGCAAGCCTTTCTGTGTTATACGATGCCAAGCTCATTTGTGAATACAAAATAAGGTTTTTGTCATGAATCTGTGATTTGTACCATCTTGTAGCTACATGTTAACAATAACATTTACATTGCTATGTTAATAATCCATGGTTAAACATATTAATATTACTTGTTACGTTCAAGATCCCCCATTAATCTGGCAGCTGAGTGAGTGTTTTGAGTACCAGGAAGCAGGACACTCCATCACACACATGTGGTTTGCAAACTCCAGCGAGGACAAAAGCACTGAGATTTTTTTTATGCCATGTATGTTACACCCTTACAAGCAAATTCTCTTATGGGTAGCTTCCCACCCACAAAGTCCACCTTCCTTGTCTTTCTAAATCAAAGAACATTGATCTACTGCCAATGGCTCACGGGAAGAACATATGCATTTAGCTTTAACTGCTTCATTGTACATTTTTTCTTTTTTTCACAAATGAAGTTAGAATAAGCCCAATTCCTCCTTACTCCTATGCAGTTATTTGTATATACACACCAAGAGCTGATAAAAATATCACTGTTCCTTTTGTTACCACTGTCTACAGCAATTCTTTCTTGTGGAGAGCAAGGGGAATTGAAGAATCCAGTCTAGTTTCCTTTTGCTCTGTATTTTTTCATGTCTTTCCATCTGTTCTGTTCCTCTTTTTGGAGGAGGGACAGTAAACCAAAGGCAACTGTCCAATCCTTCGTGAGCCACCAACAATGATCCACACGCCACTCTGGAAAACTCCATGCAAACCAACAACAAGGTTTGGGGATATTTTGCCATGCTTACAACAGCTGAAAATACATAAGCCATCATTTCCCACACAAAGCATAATGAGGGACTCCCTGCAGCTTTCCATCCACTCAGTAAGTTTTAGACAGAAAGGAGGCAGTTCTCAATGTCATAAATGTTAAGAGCTTCTCTGATGGTGCAAAGACACCACACTCTTTTGGGTGGTACTGAAGAATAAAATGTTTCATTTCCCTCATTTTTTTGGGCACCAAGTTGTACCACAGTGCCAGGTAAAAATCACATACTGTGCAAGGTCAAAGAATGATGACAGGATCTGTCAGTCTAGCAGTCACAGCATAGAAAAACAGTCCAGACACCTCTGGGTTCATTGGTCCCTGGTACTGGGTGAGGCAAGTCACTGTGTTGCTTTGCAACCCTGAAGACAAGCACTTCCTTTCTCAGGCAGGTGATAAAGATGCCTCTCCACCTTTTCAAGGGCTGTAAAGTCCTCAGAAATGCTGAGCTCCTCAGGGCAAAGAAATATTGGGAAATACAGATCATCCCAAAGGTCAACAAATACCACAAAACATTATAAAAGCAAGACTTAGGATATGGTTTTATGAAAAACTTCTGGAAGTAGCTTTAAAAAAAAAAAAAAAAAAAAAAAGGCTAATCCATTTATACTTACCTAATCAGTGAGTTAAAAATTTTGAAGTGGCGTGCAAAGCCTCTGAGGAAGCTGTAGCACGAGCAAACTATACTCAGATTAACCTGGGAGTTACTAGGAGTCTGCATAATGAGGTTTATAAATTTCCAACAACAGGTAATAGCATTGTAGAAAAATATCCCACCTGATAAAGCGTAGTTTCATAGTATTCAGTAACTATTAACATGAAGAGCCATTCTTTGATAGTTTGTGTTTAACAGCATGAAATAAAGGAAAGGATCAGGAAAGACTTTGTCTTTTTATTTGCAGTATTTTATGGCAGCAGAGTTCTTCAGCCCACTTAAGACAAACCGTGAAGGTGCCTAAGACTGTTTACTCTATTGAGGGACTTTAGGAGAAACGTGGCAACAAATTAGCCACCTCTGTTGAGAACTTAAAGTTAGGTGGAATAAGCCTGGGCCAAACTGGGCTTCTTGCAGAGCCTGAGTAAACAGAAAATTCTCTGAAGTTAAGGTGTATGCATGGGTTAAACACTGACATATTAAAAAATGAAGGTAGGCAAACCTGGTTCAAGGTATGATTGTGCTAAATTGCTGAAATAAACACACAAATGGGGAAAAAAAATTAGTGTATCAGCTATACTATATACATGACAAGACATAGGCCTTAGAGAACAACAGAGACAAAAGCAGTACATTCTTTCTGGAATACAAGTCTTTTTCCAAGAAACAAATTATGCAAGCAGACTTTAATGATCTGTTAAATTTTTGAAGAGCAGTCCAAGACTTGATCTTCTACACTGCCAAGAGCATACTTTTCCAAACCTTGTGACCAATCAATCACCATCATGCTACTTTAAGGCTTAAGGTGCAGTATTTAACTTACTCTTTACACACTGCCTAGAGACTTCTTAAAGACTGCCGCAGCCATTTAGACAAAACTGTCATTATCCCAGGTTACAAAATGAAACTTATAGTTTGTTAGAAAGCAAAAAACAAGTATCATTTAGTTTGTACTATTAGTACTTGCAGAAGCACAAAAAGATACATATTCAACCTAGGCAGATAAACCAGGCGTGATACTTCTGCTGAGTCAGAATCCTTGTTTTTGTCTGTGTAATTAGGGCTTTTTTTACTAAGGTCTACAATCTTACCCTGTTTTGTGAAATCACAATGTAACAGTGTCCCCCTTGCAAATTCTACAAGAATACATTCACACACAAAAAAGCTTTCATCTGTTTTAGTCCCCTCCCTCTATTTCCTGTCCATGTGTCCAAAAATGAAAGTCTGTAAAAATTATATGGTCTATTCACAAAAACATAAGCAAAAAGTTAAATTCTGGTCCTCAGTTTCCTGGCAATCTTCCTAAGCATCATTCATGTTCACAATCAACCAGAGCAGCAAGTCCAAATGCTTATTTCAGTTTCTACATGCCAGGGTACTAAAAGAGACATTTAATGATAGCATAAAAGACATTTACTGGTAGCATTAAAGCTACTTATTTAAAACCACAGGGTTTTCAGTAGCTTGAAGAAGTAAACCTTTTAATAGTCTGAGGAAATGCTGAACTTCAGCCCCACGCCTCTCCTTAACAGCCCGCCATGCTAACGAACCCACTGGCCCCTGCTTACAAGTTTCACAGTGCAGAACTGTACCCAAAAGCAGCAGAACCCGGCTAGACTCACGAGCTGGATCTCTTACCCATGTCAGATCAGACGTTCAGGGCTGCTGGGTGCACGCAAGAGGAATTACAGCTGCCTGGACTGGATTTTTGTGAAGCAAAAGTTACTCGGAGAGGGTCATATATACAAGAGTGAAGGGGCGGGCAGGACTAGGGACAGAAACTGCCAAGGGGAGGATCCAGCGCAGCTGGGAGCGCAGGAGGACAGGGACAGAAATTCAGCTTCTACTTCCCAGGAAAGAGCGGAGGAAGCTTTCAAAGCTCTGCTTGAGCCCCCAGCCTCTGCTGCACCCAACTCTGACGCTGCTGCACTTTCCACCTGCTCCTGTTTATATTCCAGATATGTTTATCTGGGTATTTTGTACCCAAGTAACCGCCCTCACGCAGAGAGAGCCTGCATGCTTTCTAACAGCAAAGGGGGAAACAGTTGTGCTTTAAAACTCTTGATTTTGGGCAATGTTTCAAGTTCTCCAGGAGTCAATGCATGCCAGACCGGATCACGGCTCTCAACTGTGCCTGGTTTGGCAGGCAGCAATGTTTTTAACATTTCATGGCCCTTCAGTCCCTTAAACAAGGCAGCTACAAAAAGACAACTTGCCTGCTGAAAATTTCACAGAATT
Source organism: Haliaeetus albicilla (assembly GCF_947461875.1). NCBI lineage: Eukaryota > Metazoa > Chordata > Aves > Accipitriformes > Accipitridae > Haliaeetus > Haliaeetus albicilla. The sequence continues at coordinate 24,452,121 of NC_091492.1, read as the reverse complement.
ACTTCTTAAAGAAGATTCTTTCAAGACTGACAGCTGCCCCAGAGTATTGGAAAATCTGGATTTCACTCTTTATTCCATCTGGGATTTTGCTAGACTGTCCCTAATAAGAATTAGTCTATTATTTCCCACTGATTTTTTAAAGTACAATACTTTTTCCCAGGCAACATTACCTCTGTCATTTCAAAAACCTTCTCAAGAGAGGATACTGCATTTTACAACCCTGTTCCACTTCTTCTCTGCCTTTTACATAAGCCACCAGTATCAGCAGAAACACTAAACAGTGCTGAAACACTAGAACTATTTAAGCAATTCCCTCCATTAAGCCAAGAGAGTGTCAGAGAGAGCTGATAAACGACCTATAACTAACCATTTATTTAGATTTATTTAGTGAACTGAGCCTTTTTTTCCTGATCACAAATTAGACAAATGCAGTCTGTTAACTTGTTTACTGCTTCAGACTGCTAGCTAAATATTTTGTGCAAACAAATTATTGCTCAAAAATTATTTTCTCTAGATTTTGTTTTCAATACTCCATAGCTGCAGTTAGGTATTTGAACTGTGTGATGGACCATCCAAATCATGTCTCTCTCATTTCATTTGATGGGCTTACTTCCGCTAACTGATTCAGAAAGAAGGTAATTTTTTTTTGGGGGGGGGGGGTATTTTTATTATTTTTGCCCACAAATCCTTAGTGTCCATTGGACTGTTCATCTTTCATTAAGAGTTCCTTGCATATCTATCACTCTTTCTGGTCTCTTCCTCCTCAGATATAGCCTTGTCTGTCCATCAGTTCCTTCCCTCCTTAACTTTTCATTTTAAAACACTACTTTACTACACATAGGCTTGATTCAGTGGTTTTTTTAAGCTGCTATTAAAAAATGTGAGTAACTTATTTCATGAACTTGAGAGACTATGTTCTCAGGAGACACCATGAAACACTAACTGAAGATCCACCTCAAGGAATCAGACCTGTCTTTTCAGACCAGTGTGCTCCTGAAGAACCCCACTGATGTCAAAGGGACTCCAAGGATGAACAGGAGTTCACAAACATCACTTCAATTACAAGATCTATGACCTTAATTTTAGGCAGAGTGGGTGGGAATTCAGTCATTCTCAACAATGACCTACTTCTGCTTCCATCAAAATCATCAGGAGTTCTAGCTCTTGAGGTCAGCAGGAGGACAGTCAGGCCAGTCCACACATCCACTGAAGTCCTGTGCAAGGAGTGCTACATCCAGAGAGCAGGGCAAACACATAATACAATCAACACAAAAATGTGCAAACTGATCATGCAGTAGTTTACTTCTGTATAAATTATCTGACCCAACAGGGAACATATTATTGCTCAGGATGATAACCACATTATACTAAATCATTAGTGCTCTTGGCTCACATCTCGTGCCACTGCGGAGGCAGAGGGATCTGCTGCACACCTCGGGATGGGTCTATCACAAACACAAAACCAGCAAAAGGCCAAGATGAGTTTGTACACACCCGGAGGCTTTGGAACAGCCTTGCAGGCAGCCTGAAGCTGGCAAGTTGCAGGAGAGACACTAGAGATTAAAAGAAGTGCATGCCAAGGGGGGCAATCAGGAACAGCCTGGCGAAAACGTTACAAACAGCTCACGAGATAAAACTCATTGAGTGAAATAGGACTGTTGTAAAAACAAACCCACCCTAGCAGCCACAAATACTTTCATCTAGTCCTTCACTGCCTAACTTACACTGCACCACCCTTCTCCAGTTTCTATACAGCTCTTACTACTGTGACACCCTGTGTTGCAGCTCAGAATCCTGCAACGCTTTCAGCAAGTGCAGGCCTGATTTGTGTATCTTGCATCTAGAAATTAATCTCACTGAAGTGTCATAATTGAGATTTGCAAACATACTTTAGCAAAGTAGAATACTTTTATCAACACATCGGCATGCCTTGTCTTGAGAGATGGTTATAATATATTATTATATTTATAGCAGCACAAAAAGAATGTGTAGATAGGGCCAAAGACACTTGTTTCTGGCCCGTACCTTCTCATGGCATCCAAACTCCAAGTTATGCTTGAGGTAAATTCTGATTTGGTTCAAAACAATCTGACTAGATGGTTTAGCTAGTCCGCTGCTTCACATACCAAGGATTGCCCAAAAGCCTCACGCCTTATTCTGCGTGCCATTCATTAAGTGCTGCATGGGACAGAAAACTCAGTTTTCTTCTCAAAGCAAGTCTGGAAACACAGGACTACACAATACCTGTCCCATCCTGACTTTTCATTACATTTTCGTTATGTTTCATGAGCAATATGGAATGAGTCCTGGTATTAAGGCCAGGATTTCAAATGCTCTTTTATTATTTGTGAGATTTTGTATAGTTCATTCTCAGCTGATAAAGCATGATGCATGTCCTCATATTTTGATGTACTGTTTTTCAGATGTTTAATTCAGATTCTTCCAAGGTGGATATAATGCGAAAATTCTTTATTTTCAATCTTTAGATTCTACACAGGATCTACCAACAATTACGCCAATTCTTTCAATCACAAGTAGAATGGAAAAATAAACTGTAAGCTCTCTAGTTTAACTAATGTCCTGTATATTACCTATGCATAATATGTGGAATATTGGGTCCCTCATCTTTTATTTGGAGTCCTTGTATAAAAGCACTATAAAAAGAATGAGTTATAATTATTCATCATTATAAACTGGATTAGGCATATATATCAGAAAGTTCATATAAAATGATGTGAAATAGCTACAGTCTGAGTTAGAAATTATTTCTTTTCTTCACTGCCCTGGACAAGTTTCAAACTGGCCATCTGTCAACCTTTCTGTCTACCTTACTACTGATGACTTTTTCAACTCAGTAACTTGTTTACAGAATTAAGCAACCAGAAGTTATGTGTTTTGTTTGTATAATTTGTCCTGCAATCACATAAAGTGCAAAATGTCTTCAGGACTAGGATCAGGACCTTTACATTGCACTAATATTTTCCTTCTAGTCATATAACTAATACAAACAACATCTCAACTCTCTCTCTAAAACAAGAATATGAGAAAAAAAATCTAAATATCATTGTCAAAGAGTACAGCAACTAAGAATTCCCTCTTGTGTGTTTGGCTTGGTAGACAGTTTAATACCAGGGTTTTATCCTTTTAATGTTTATGAAAACATTGTGTCAATTTAAATGAATTTTTACAAAACAGGCAAAATCTTGCAAACCTCAGGCAAAAACATCACAGAGAATGTTGCTTGAGTAAAGACTATTGCATTTAGATGAGCAATGTTATTTCTTTCTTCTCTTGATTGTGCAGAGAGTATTAAAGCAAAGGAAAAAAAAGAAAAGAAATCCAAACAAACACAACACAAAAATAAAACCCCAAAACAAAAAGCCTAGCAAAACAGAGCAATCCACTGGAGACAAATTTATTCACCTCTAAAGAGGATGGGAAAAAAAACCCCACACATGACAAGCAAGAGTCAGATCATCCAATGGACAGCTGCAAAAACCTTCACACACCACAGAGATGAGGGCAGAATAAGGCCTGGTAAAGAATTATGATCAGGAAAAAATATTAGGAGGCCATTGTTTTTGCAAAGTCAAGCATTCGTTAATAAAAGCTACAGTTAAGAGTGTCAATATAAATTAAATTCAATCCCCTTTTATGCTGATATAAATTAAATTCAGTTGCCTTTTAAATGTGCATTGTAAATCCAACATTGTGAAATAACTCACCATTATTTTTTCATAAGATACACACTTAATTAAATTCATTGAGTAGTTAATACATTTTTAACCATTAATATTTAGTGCATAACCCCGAGCTTATAAAAAAAAAAAACCCAACACATTCCAACCAAGCACAAAATGCAATTTTTTTTAATTGCTGTATATGAACCTTGCCATACCAGTATTCTGTAAACACTATTAAATTTATCTGCGCAATACCCACTATGTTAGGTGGCGTTGTTTAGCTTATTTGACAAGTGCTGACTTGACAAAGAGGAGAATTATAACTCCATTGACCAAAACCAATTAGTAAATTTCAATGCCCACTTTAAAAAAAGCACAAGCATGTAGCTTATTTATACCAACATAAGCAGCTCACTTGTCCCTTCTGCAAATTTGGCTGCAGATGTTTTATGCTGAGTACCCAAAAATGAAAACTAGCCAATTACTGGCCCAATTTGTAGTTTAAGCAACTCATCCACAACAACTCTGGAGTCAATGGAGACACTAGAATTTATTTTTTGAGAATTTGTAGAGGATAAATTAGGTTGCAGAAGACAAAAAAGAGTCAATCACAGCCTACCTTCAAAAGAAGAAACTGGGAAATATATACCATTCATCTTCACTTTGCTCCCTGGAAAATTGTTCAACAGTTTGTTGGAATCTGAAAATAACTTAGAGACAACTAGCCTGTAATTATCAAGAACAAATCACAGCACATAAGTTTATTTCTATGATAAAACTTTGATCAAAAGGGGAGAAGTAGAAAAGAACGTGTTTCTTAGTTATAGTGAGAAGTTTGATGTTGTGCCTCACACCTTCCTCCTAACTAAGCATATAGCTTATATAAAACAACTCTTAAGTTTGGTGTAAAGATACCTACAAAACTGTAAAATCAAAAAATAGCTATGTAATGATTCACTGACAAATTGGAAGGATGTGTAGCTCTGTAGAAGTCTACTATGGATCCATATTAACAAATCACTACCACATCACATGTGAAACAGAGAATAGGCACATTAAATAGCAAAGTAGGACTATCAAGTATTATGGATTATAGGATTATGAAAGGGAAGGGATTATGAAAAAATGGAAAAATTTGGAAGTGGAGAGGTGTTTTTCCTGAAATAACACCACCATTATCAGAATTAGCCTGGAAGCTAGAAATGTCTAATGCATTCTAAATAAAGTTTTCAGAATTCCTTTCTCAGTTTATTTATCTGGATATTTGTTCCCAACCTTATGTGGATTCAGAGGCAGGCTGAAAAGTGTTAGCATGAATTTATTTTAAAACAGCATGGAAGCAGGTCTCGATGCATTAATTGATGCAAGTTGGCAAAGTGATCACCTGCAACACAAATGTTGACAGCCTTCTTCAAACTTCATTAATATTTGCAAACCACATTATTGTTCTTTAATTGTTATATAAAATAGTACTCTACATGACAATTCCACTGGCAGAGTGAAATATCGGTGCATGTAATAATAAATTATGTTTTTGACAACTTTTTGACAAATTTTATCACAAGTCTTACAATAGAGATTTCTGTTAAATCCCACAGTCCCACTATCTGAAGGAATCACAGTTTTTCTTTTTAAGAGGCAATATGCTAAGCCTCATGTTTATGGAGAGCACACAGCTTGAAGCTGAAACAAGTACAAAATGCCACACATCTATTATTTTTAATAATTTCATAATGTTTAAAGAAATTGCATAATCTTGGAGAGCCCAATCTTTTACTTCAAGGTTGATAATAACGAAATGACAACAACCAGATGTTTAGAGAAACTGCAAAGGGAAATCTCAGCTGGGACTTGACAAGACAAACAAACCCAATGATTAAAAAGACAGACATTTTTATAGCCACAACAGCTTCCTGCAGAGAAATATCTTGATCCTGGGCCAAATCCCAGAGTCCTGTAGGCGAGAGGCCTCTAACTCTATTTTTATTAAGACCTCCCTTGAGTAGGTTTCTTCTGCAGTGGTAGGTTATTTGCCTAAGTAATTAGCTCATATTTTGCAGATAATACTGTCGTTCTTTCAGGACAAGTACTAGTAGCTCTTAGTAAAAAATTGCCCTGTCTTAGCAGCTTTTTAAGGAAAGGAACCACACTCCTTATCTGTACCTTGTTGCGCAGTTAGGGGAGAGACCTGTATTAGCTGATGGGCTGGACCGTAACATGCCTTAGTAGCCCTTCAAATGTTTGGTGCCCTTAAAAAAGAAATGTTTAGGTTTGGTCTACCTCAGTATTTACCCCTGTTGCACAAATATGCATTCAAAGAAGAGCTTGTAATTGTGATACATGTTCTTGGGCAAACGGGTCCAAAACTTCAGTGTGAATGCTAAGGATATCCTTTGTTCACAGGGCCGTTTCTTTTCAGAGTATCTTTATAAATGTAACTCCAAGTGCATAGCTCCAAGAGTTAATCAAGTCCCCTAGTTAATCAATGAGATATTGTAATAGCTCATTTAAGTAAGAAAGTTTTTAAAAAAAAAAGGAAAAAAAAAGACTTAAAAGATTCCTCAGTGACCAAACAAAAAGAAAATGCATTCCTTACTTCTCTGCAACATACTGAAACAGCTTGACAGATTTTCCCCCTAAAAATAGAAATGTAAGAGTTTTTAACAATTTTTAGCAATCTTTTCAAAGACATGAGTGGTGACTGAGGCTTACGCATTTGATAGCTATGTGGTTTAAAACAGCTTAAGTAACTCCTGGTCACCCATTTCTATCCTTCACTATCCACTAGGTTGTACAGAAACAACAGTGGACATGGGAAGAAATCTGCTACACATTTAGTTATCAGGGAGAAATTTTGGAGAGAAGGGGGAAATTTATAGCTATAAACTAATGAAAATTCGTGCTCTATGTTACACCCTGTAAATGTAAATGAGTTACAATGTATTTGAAAATTAAATTGAGCATGGAACCAATTAATAAGCATCCTCAGGCATCACAGTGACCCATTTGTGCAAAGTATTAAGGAAAAACATTTAATGGAGAATTCCCCAAATCCAGTCTTCTGAGGTAAAACAACACATTTGATTTCTACTTCATGAGGAGGTTGGGTAAAGCATTTTAGGAAGAGCTAGAGACATTTATTTCAATGTTTGTCTGAAAAAAATGAAAAACAAAGTTCAAAACTTTATATGTAAGTTAAAATATAGAACACGTGGATGTTTTAAACATTCAATTCTAAAGAATACTAGTTAACTTTGAATTTATAACAAACAATATAAACTGAACCTAAGTATTAATTCAGTGGATAAATTAAATGGAGAGAAAGTTCTGTAATCAACACAAAACAGGGAAATGTCCTGTATGTAAAGCAACAAATTAATATATTAAAGAAACTGAAAAAAATCAGGGAAAATGTCACTTGATTGTAGTAATCTTGGGGTATCTGGGGCAGCCAGCATGCCTTCCTGTGTAAGCATCTGTCTCCCTTGATGTACCTTACTCAGCCAAGCTGCCACAAGAAAAAAAGAGGTTACATACGTAATTTTGTTTTCAAATTGTTAGTGGCATTCTCAAAGCTTATTTCCTTCAAACATATTCTAGTGAAAATTTCTGCTTCTTCAAAACCTTTATTTGTTCTTCTGGCCAGCCCCATGCTATTTTTTTAATATACTTAAGAACTAGAAAAAGTCTACTACATCTTGTTCCACTTTCAGAGCTGAAGTACATCCTTCCATGGAGTTGCTGTTACTCTGAAACTGCATGTTGAAACTTTTTCACTTTTTCCTGCAGGTGGTTCCAATCTTAGACCCCTGGCAAAGAAACTTACATGGCAACTGTCCAAAACACTGGCTACCTGCAGAAGCAAAATCCAATATTCCAACTTACTATCTTCAGAACGTGCAATTTATCAACTGAGTGTTCCTACATCAAACTTTTTACTAAAACCTACATTACATTAGGAAAATGCTTGAGCGTTCATTTGGTTGAGAGGCACAGCTGGAACTGTTTGACTGTCACGCTTAAGACTGGTTTGTGTGTGCTGATCTCAACATGGCTTGTTTTTCTTGGGTGAATGAGCCCTGAGGAAAATAGCATTTTTGATGTCTTTGCAGGTATTTGCCTTCTTTCTACTTCAAGACTTGTTAGTTTCCTGCTTCTTTCAGCCACAGATCATCAATGTAGACACCTGTAGTTCAACAGATCTGGTAGACTGCCCCCAATGCACACAGAGTTGGTACTAGATGAAACCCAAAAGTCCACCTGTGTGTCGTGTTTTAAAACATACATATTTCACAATTATTTTTATCCCTAAAGAAATAGGAATTTTCTTTTTGGAGCAAGAATATCAGAATTCTGTCTTTCTACCCTCATGAATTTATGCATTTCAATAGCAACTAAAAATTTCTCATTCTACCACACTCCCCAAATAGAGGGCTTTCCTTCTGTTCCAGCTGGACATGGCAAAAATGAAAAATAAGTCGCCAATGGTGATGTGATTTAAAACAGCTGCATTCTCCCTGTCATTAATTTCATTTGAATTTGGTATCTGCAGAACATACACTGGATAAAGACAAAACCACCCTGGTGAATTTTTATGGTTTCTTCTTTTTTTTTTTTTTTTTTAACCTTGCTTTTTACCTTAGGTGTAAGAAACATTGCATTTACAAGGAAGGAAGAAATCAAGTTTAGGATTAGCAGATGATAATTTTATCAGTGGTAAACACAATCATTATTCATCAGTCAGTAATATAAAACTTCATTGGTAAATCCTTGCTGCTGTCAACATCTGAATTCCATTTACAAACTTATTTTTTCCCATCGCTAGCAATGCCAGTGTGGCTGGCTGTTTTCCCCTTCATTTAAGGAAAAAATCACTTTTTATTCATAGCTTCTGCTTCCAGATTATCTTTTTTTGAAAAGGCAAGTGAAAATTGCTATTATTATATTAAATAATTAAATAATACTTCATCTAAGGCAGAGGCTGCAAAGCACAATCAGGAATACAAATGCATAACTAGCGGTAATGATGTTTGTTATTATTATCAGTGGCATAACCACAGAAGAGAATGCAGCCCTTTGTATTGCATACATATATGATTTATAGGTGACAGATAGACAGTTAAATGAAAACACTTCCATCCAGCATGAGGTGAAGTAGCCTGGTGCCTTGTGTAAACCAGGAAGAATGACTGGTAACTCATGAAGACCATCAGAAGAAAATTAATGGGCTCATTTAATGAACCGCAGAATAATAAATCACATTCTAGCAACACAGGGGTATCACAGCAAGGGGGTCCATTTGGGAAGCACACGACTTACCAAATTCATAAGAGTGTTTTAAGAATAAATAAAATAACATTTCCAAATATGCTGAAGATAGAAATGTTAACAGGGTTATAAAATGTATACTCATATTTTGTTAAATACCTTAACTATTAATAAAAAACATGCATTATCTGTTTTAAGCATACTATCTTTAGTATTCAGCCTGTACTGTACACTGTTAAAAGCTGTATGTTCTATCATTCCTAAATTATTCACAATAATAAGCTCATTATTAAAGATATAAACCATTTGAATTTATGCTAGGGAGAAATGTAGTCACTGATGACATGTTGGCTTGACAGCACAGGAAACTTAGATGGCACCGATCCAGCAATGTACTTAAGCAAATGCACAATTTTAAGCATTTATATAGTTGCGCTGATTGTATTTGGATCATTTAAATACATAAAGTTAGATCCAGGCTTAAGTATCCACTTAAGCAAAGCCCTCACACCTCGGTGGACAGCTCCCTACGTCAGTCTGTACTGCTGTGTCCACCTGCCTCTGTCCTGTCTTCCAGGAAACCTCCACAGAAGCAGTGGAGAACTTTATGGCAATTTAATCCTCAGCCTCCCCCTTGAAGCCATCCCCGAGGGATGAAACCTGTGCCAACTTCCGATTACGAGTCTCACAGAAGGGACATAAAATGTAGAGATAAGGAATAGTTTCATTAAAGAGGCCTCTAATGATTTTTGGACCTTGGAAGCCTTTTTCATCATTAAATGTACCTTCTGATTGCTTGGAGACACAGCCATCAAAACACGTTTGAGTGTCACTGGCTATCAAACATGTTAATCTTTATGGATGACAGGTTTCAGTCCCATAACCACATCAGCATCCTTACCTTTCCCAAGAAAACTAAAGGCTACTAAGGCAAAGGTGGCAGGCTTGGCTCTTGACAACACTGCTAGCTAGCCACTAAAATAATCTTGCGGTTAAAGACACCAAGACCTAACTACAACGTCTGTAATGTAATTATCCCTAGATGTAGAGATGGTTGCAGAGTCCTCACCATGCTGCCACCCTATGGCGCCTGGTGAGTCCAAGACGCAATGAACGCTCCCAAATTCCAGAGGCGCAGGTAAGGCCGAACAAGCCAAAGACAACACCTGCTACAACTGGGCGATTTTGGCTGGAGACCACCTCTGCCAAGGCCAACCACCTCCTAACAGCCAGGAGGGCCAGACTCTGCTCCAGCAGCAGCCGCCCCCCCTGCCAGCCCTGAGGGCCCTGTCAGGCAGGCCAAGCCTCCCTGCGGGACAGTCCTGACAGGAGGCGAGTGGGAAGCGCAGTAGCCCGCCTGAGGAGATGGTGGTGAGGCGCCAGGGGCCTCGACGCAGCGCTAGGCCTCGAGCAGGGCCCGGCCTCGGGCCCCCCTCCCGCGGCCTCCCCCCGAGGCCGTGGGCCCCTCAGCCCGCCCCCCTCCCCGGGGCGGCCGCGGAGGGGGAGGGCGGAGGGGGTGGGGGGGGGGGGTGGTGGTGAAGTGGGAGCCAACCCACCCTACACCATTTGTGCTTCGGCGAAACTTCGTCAGGGCAAGGGTATAGCCTGCGCCGGCCTCCCGGTGACGTCACCGCTCCGCGCGCCAATCCCCGCACCGTTCCGCGGCCCAGAAGGAAATGACGTCACCGTATCCCTCCGCCGGCCAGGTCCCCTTTTTTTGTGTGTGTGTATGTGTGTGTGTGTGTGTGTGTGTGTCTGCGGGCGCTTCGCGCGTGTATCAGCCCGCCGGGCGCTCTTCCCCCCCCCCCTTTTTTTTTTTCTCCCTCTCTTCTGGGGGGGGTGGGTTGGGGGGGGAGGGGAGACACACGCAAAGCAGGGAGCCGCCCCCCGCGAGAACGTACAGAGGGAGAGCAGAATCAAGAGATAATTCCTCCTCTTCCTCCTCCTCCTCCTCAGCATCACGCTCGGGGTTCCGGGGGGGGGGAGGGGGCTCATGCCACCTGCCCTCCCCTGCCGGTTGCCTCGCCGGGAGAGCGGCGGAGCGCGGGGGGGGCGCGCGCGCGGGGCCCTTTAAGAGCGCGCGGCCGCGGCTGAGGCGGCGGCGGCGGGAGAGCGCGGCGGCGCCGGCGAGGAAGGTGAGGTGCTGCGAGCCCGTTATGTGGGGGGCGGCGGTGGTAGGGGGGCAGGGGGGTGCGCGAGGAGGAGGAGGGGGGGTGCGCCGTGCGCGGGTGGCGGTTGGTGACCGTTGGAACCGGTTCGAACCGCCCGGGTCTGGGGGAGAAGGAGAGCGGGGGGGGGGGCGGCCGGGCCAGAGCGCGCCGTACACAAAGCAGCAGCAGCGGCGGCGGGAGGAGGGAGGGAGGGCTCGGGGCTGCCGAGGCGGGGGACGGGGAGGAGCCGCCGCGGCGGCTCCCGCTGGGCGGCGGAATGCCGCCCGGCCGCCGCTCGCCTGCCCGGGCTCTGAGGGGAGGCGGAGGGATCCGCGCACCACCCCCACACCCCCCCGCTGGCGGTGGGGGGGAGCGGGCGGTGCAGCGGTATCGGCAGCTCCCTCCGCTCCCACACCCCCCCCCCACCCCCCCCGCCGGGGACGCCGGACAAAACATCCCGGCGCCGAGCGGGGCCTCCCCCCGCCAGTCGCGGGGTCGCTGTCCCCGGGGGGAGGGGGCGGCCGCATCCTCCTCGTCTTACCTCCCCCTCCTCCTTTTCCCATGGCTGGTGCTGGGTGGGCGGCCATGTTGGGCACGGGGATTATTTTTCTCTCTCTTTCTTAGCCGCCACAATAAACTGAGGGTGGGTTTTACTTTACTTCTCTGGAGAAATGTCCTTTCTGCCCCTTTTTGAGGGAAGTTAACAGTGGGAGGAGGCTCTGCCTAGCCCTTCGGAGGGTGAGAGCCCCCCCTTGGCCTGCACCTTCTCCACCTTCTCAGAGTGGTTCTCCCTCTCCGTTGCCACCTTGTCTGAGGCTGAGGGGAGCTGGGCTTGCCAGCCTACACCTCTCCTCAGTGGCTTCTCTCAGGCAGTGGGGTCTGCTTGCCCTGCCGCTTGCTTCTCCCTTCGGTGTCATTCTCTGGTGATGAGAGTACTCGCCACCTCAGTGCCGGGCCTGCCCGTGGCCCCAGTGGAAGGGGCTCTTCCCAAGCACGTCTGAGTAGGTGTAGAGGGGAAACTGTTGGGTTTTTTTGTTTCCCTGAGCTTGCAGGCCCTCTCCCTATGCTTCCTTGCCTGCCCCGTCCCCTTACACGGACAAGAAATCTTGGGTCACTTGCTGCCCTTGGCCAGTGCTTTCTGCCTGGTAAGCAGCGTGCCCCGACATACCTGCTCGCCTGCCCTGTTGCTGGGTCAGAAATTCAGTTTAGCAGGCTCTCCTGGAGAAGGATTGGAATTGCTGAAAGACTTTATGCAGAATACACCAAGGCTGATTTGTCTGGCTACAGATATTAAAAATTAGATATTTGGTATCATCAAGACATTTGCCAAGCCCTTACTGTGGTCCTGCTCTTCTGAGTACTTGGGGAATCCAGGCTGCTGCATTAGGGTATCCTCACTCTCTGCTTCTTCCCCTTGGCTGGGATGCGACATAAAGCATGTGTGGAGATGAAGGAGAGGCATGAATCCTGCTGCCCCCAACACCCTTGCAGAAAACACGCAACACATGACAACACACACAGCTTTATTTTTATTAACTTGCCAGCAGTTGCAGCTGTCACCAAGACATACCAAATGGGGCAGGAGTGAGTGATCGGAAGTGGAGGTAGAGGATGGGGGGAATCTGTTGCTTCTTTTAGGAAACTCTTTGCAAGGATATATGAATTATGCATCTTCCCTGCTCTGGTTCTCAGTGTATACTGTCTCATAGCTTCAGGTTGCTGCAGTTGTTAATTTTTATCCTTGAACATGAAGCCAGGTTTACTGCATGCACATCTTTTTTTCAATTGTATAATTATTAGCATTCATAAGGCTGTCCTACAGGGCTACCCACCCAGAGAGCTTGCTCTCTGTTGCCACTTTAAGCTCTGTCTGGGTGCGGGATTCTGCAAATGTTGCTTGCAGTTGGTCTTGTTTGTGGGTATATATGGTTACGTTGTTTATGTGCCCCATCCCCACAGCTGCTTAGATACTGTCAAAGAACCTCCAACTGTCTTCATGTGAGTAGACCTGCATCCATGTTGACATAAGTGGAGTGTTCCATACTGTCTCCTCACAAAAGAGCCCGTTGCAGAAGCATAGCTCCAGACACGCTCTTGGACTCTAGAAGCCTCAAGGTAGTCCCATGCTCACAAAATACGCCAAAAAATCAGAAAGCGGTTTGTTTTCATCACTCTGCAGTTCAAACTTTAAGGTAGATAACAATCATTATAATTGAGCGTATAATAATACATTTTAATTAGTAGGCATCACACACTTCAAAGCCTTTAATAAAACCTATAGGATTTTAAATGGTAGCATTCATAAGAAATGTAATATGTCTTTTGAAATTATTTCAGTACCCAGCAAAGTCAAGTCAACCACATCAGTCAACAAAACGTAAATTTACCTTGGCCTGAAGGATGTAACTTGTGAACTCTGGCATTCAACTTGCGCGGTGCCTTTCACCTCCCCTCTTCTTTCGGAGGTGTTTCTCATGATGAATAGCCACATAAACAGTAATGAAAACATCATCCAATATGTATTTTCATCACTTAGATTATATCGGTTTTAGGTTGTGCCAGTTAGTGATTAAAAGCCAGTGAAGAGTATTACCTTTTTTTCAGGGCAAGGATTGCAGCATGTCTTGACAGCAGAAACCTTTATCATAGGATTCATTTGCATTTAATGTAACCTTGTTGGATTTCTAGGTTCTTAAAAAGTTAAGATATGTTCCTTGCTGTTAAGTACGCATTATCGAAAGTAAGTGAGAAAAGTAACAACACAGCAATTCTGCTGAGGCTGCATGTTCACCAGGGGAAGACATAATGGAGAGAAGAAATGGCCATTCAGAAGGAGAACTTGGACAAGAGAAGTTGATTTATGCATTAATTTCTGTCCTAAAGCATGCATTGAATCATCCCCTCAAGCTTATTTGTCGGTCTCTTAAAGACAGACACTCAATCTTGTATTTTAGTTGTGTTTTTTTTTTTCTGGACTGTCAGGAGGGGAGGAGGTTGTTTTACAGCAAGCGGTGAAGAAAATTTAAGGGTCCATTGATTCTTAATATGTATTTTTTGAAAGTATTTGGGTATTGATAGCATTATAACCATACTGCAGTTAAATCTACAATGGCAAATCTGGACTGGCATAAAAACTGACAAACCTTTGGCAAGAACAGCGAAGAAGGTTTATACACTTGGCGCTAAAAATGTAATCTTCTGGAATGTAGTTTGTGCACAATCTACCTCTATGTTTCATCGCAGGGTAGCGCAGCCGCGTTCCGTCATTTCAGTGGAGTCAGTAGGATGCAGTTTGCTCTGGGTGTATTTCCTCCTTCCCCATAAGCCTGATCACCAGGCCACAGTGTCTTCTCTCTGGGAGCTGTTGCAGTGATTCCCTCTGCAGATACATTGCAGGGACTTACTCTTTGTTCTGGGGCTTCTTTCTGCCAGCTTTGTCCCAAACTGCTGTGCTGCCAGGTGTCATATTGGTGAATAAGGTGGAAGCTCTGTGCGAGAACTTGCAGGGGTCACCTTTGTGCTAAAACCTGTTAGTCATAGACTTTTGGAAGATGCAAAGCCCATCTTTAAAGTTCATAGGCTATTTCCTCATCATTTCCTCAGCTATCATTCAGTCCTTCATCACTAGTAGTCAACTGTGACCGTGGGTTCCCCATGGGAGTCAGCTGGGACTTTTTTTTCTTTAATAAAGAAAAAAATACTAGCGTGTTAATGCTATGTGCTGATACTTTGATTCTCACTGCGTATTAGCTTGGGTTTTTGTATTGTAAATTCACATGAAGATGCATACTCTCCTTTGAAAATGTGAATAAAGCTTTAAATTAGGATTCATGAAGGCTTGATGTTATCTTTTAGGGTTAGAATATCTGTTAGTTAAAATGACTTACCTTGCTAGCTGTTTTGTCATGGTCAGAGTGTACATGTATTTGCATCTGGAGTTCTGCCTGTCTAGAGAAAGGCAATACAAGCAGCCCAAGTCTAGGCCAGGGAGTGAGAGGTAGGAGTGGAGGTTTCTGGGTCTCTCACTGCTCTCTCAAAACTTCCCACATTTGATCTGAGCAAGGCTGATGAATTCCTTCTGTTTTTCTGTCAGCGAAGTACATGGCTATATTCATACCTCTGTAGGTAGAGTCGTGTTGGAGGGAGGATGTTGTGAAATTCTGGGTAGTAGTCTCTGTCCCCCTGGGATAGTAGTCTCTATCCCTCCTCTTTGTCCCATCGTCAAACAAAATTCAGCTTTTTGCTTTACCAAGTCACCTGTATCATGGAGTACGTATTTATTTCTGACCTGCTAGTATGCCCTTAAGACTGATAGTGTTGCAGATGATTACACCCAGTAGGCAGAAATTGGGCCACCAGCGGTGCCCTGACAAGTACTGATTTATTTATACTTTTTTTAATTAAAAGCCTTAGAAAGCGAAGCTTATATAGCAAGAGTAGTGCAGCCCATCATGTGAATTTTGAAGAACACTGTGAACAAGTCATTAATTTGAAGTTCTTTTTAAAAAGAAGTGTGTGTATATACAGCATATGTATGTCATAACTTGTTTGCTTTGTGTCAAATAATATCAAGCTGTGAATGAAACTGAAAATATATAACCACACATCTTTTAGAGATCACTTCAATGAGACACAGCTGCCTTATTCTGCAGCTGTCATGTAAAACCTGCTATCCACAGGTGCTTTAGGTAATAGAAAACACTTGGGACCTGATTCGTTCTGCTTGCATCACTAAGTTAGTGGAATTACTGAGTTAAAACTTGCATTGTGGTAGCTGAGTCCTTTGTTTGCCACCTCATTTCAGTGGAGAAACTGGCCTAAGTGTTTATTTTGTTTATTGAGATGTTTTTGAAGATTGAAAGTGCCAGTGATCTTTTAAACCAGAGTACAATGTTTTGTCCTTTCTACCTGTTCAGTCATTTTTCTCTTGAGAAAAAAAATGAGATTCTGTAGGGATTATAGCTGATATCTTTCTAACTAGGTGAAAGTGGTTCATTGATAAATAAATGCAATTGGATCTTGGATTCCAAATTTCAGTTGAAATTACAAGGGAGACCTCCCCTGCCCCCTCCCCCCCCCCCAGTGAGGCATAGGAAAAAAAGAAAAAGATTTCTTCTTTTCTCAAGACAGGGTAATCTGTCTAATGGTATGCAAATAAAACATCTTCATTGTTGGATTTCCCCTGGTAATGGTGTTCACATTGATCAGAGAATGTAATCAGGTGGCTGGCCTTTTAATACAAGAGTTTAATGGCTGTTGGCTTTCTTCCCCTGTATGGCAACAATGAGTATGAACCACATCAGCTGACAAAAAATAAAGGGTCTATATCTTGCACAGTTGTGCTAGTTATTTGTGTAAGGCTAACATATATTGGCTCTTTCCCTGAAGGTCGTCTCCCATTTTCCAGCTAAAGGGGAGAGAAAATACCTTTCAGTCTGAAAGGCTTTATTTCTTGCAGTGTGTCTAGAACACTTTGTAATATTTTTTTGTAAAATTTTTTGGCATCTGTATTTTCAACCAAGCATCTGCCAACTATGTGCTGAAAAGCTAAATGTAGTGTATTTATCATTGGGATTAATCATTTTATTGAGCAAAGGCTTCTTACATACAAAAATATTCAAGATCAAAGCTTTGAAAAACAAAGCTGTTACATTATAGAAGAGAGGAGACATTTTCTTAGTTCAGTTGATAGGAACAGATGAAATACTATGCGCATAATGTAAGTTAGTGTCAAAAGAAGCTTGTAACTACAGTCTCTTCAGCATTTTGTCTTTGCATCTTTTGAATAATTATGAGGTGCTGAATAATATATTTTTTACAACGTGTGCAAAGACTTCCTCTGTAGTTCTAACCTTCCTGGGCAGACATATGTGCATGCTTTAATTAATAGAGCAGGTTATTTATCCTATTTATAGACTGCCCATCACTATAGCATTAAGGCACTGTTACTTGTCTGGTGTGGAGTAATATGATTCCAGACAAATAGTGTTGTGAGCATCACCAGTTTTGCCAGCGAAGAGAAGCTTTGTCCTAGAAGCTTCACAGAGGATTTTTTTCTAGATGTTTCTGTGAAGGATGAATATTGAAAATCATAAATACATAGTTATTGATCAGTTGTAATGTCTATCTGTTCAAGATCTTAGTGTATATCTTGTATGAGATTTTGCTTGTTTTTACTAAAATCTTGTAATTGTAAAAAAAGTTTATGTTAACAGGCAGAGAAAATAATATTTAAGGCTCTTTGATTCTTGCTTTCCCCTGCTAAGCAGATCTCTGGCACAAACCTGTACTTCAGAGCTTCATTTCTTGGAATCTATTTTCTTACCATTTGTCATTCAGAAATTATTTTTGTTGTCTTTTTTTTGTCTTGTTCTTTTTTTTTTTTTTTTTTTTTTTTTTGTAACAGAACCAGGGGAAGTTTATGTTCAATGATGTGAACAAGGGCTGGGCATCTTGAGTTCTATTGCCGACTAAACCACTCACTGCTAGTAGAATCTTTGGCAAGTCACTTAATTTCACTGAACTACATTTCCCACCTTTGAGATAAGGTTAATAAAATTTTTTACACACTGCAGGTTTTATGTAAATGAAGAAGCTAGTAATGTCTTTGAAGCATGCAGGTAATGGGTGCTATGGAGAATGTGAGCTTTTTCATGCTTAATGTAATACACTTGGTTAATTGTGTATTAGGATTATTACAATGCTCTTTGATTTTTTTTTTTTAATATACTAGTGTAATTTTATTTGACAAGTAAGAGACTTGATTTTTTTTTTAATCAGTTGGCTACTTTTTCTCATTGATTACCAGAAATTGCACTAAGACTAGTTTTAGGCATATGTTTCTGTGAAAAGTTTGGTGGACATGTTTAAACAGCTATGGCTTTATACAGTATTTATGGGCAGGAATTTGGATGTATTAAGTTGGGTTAATTTGGTTTATGTGCTACATTTATTAGTAATGTTTTGTGTATTCAGCAAGATGAAAAGAGTATTTTCAGTATATTTCATCTTTCAGTATTTATGAAAAGAGTAACTGTTCTAGGAGTATTCAATAGCTTCCTATAGCGAAAGCCTCAGTGTCAACAAGTAAAGTATACTTGCTGTTTTGTAGTAGTGCAAAAATACCTGGTAATACATGTTTAGTTCATTAATTACACAATACTGTAGAAAAATGGAGCCTCAGATGTTTCCAGCAAGACAGTTAATCCAGCTTGCCTCCCTTCTAGTGTATGTATATATACCTTCTCTTACAGATCTGCCCATTCCCAGGGGCATCCAGAACTGGAAATTTCATGAGTTCCCCAGGCAGCCTGTTGCAGTGCTTCATCTTTATTCCTAGAAACCTTTTTGGTGTCTTAAGCTGGAGTCTTCTGTTCTTCAATTTGAGCCCTTCATTTCTTTCTTCCATCACAGATGCAGAGGACAGATTGCTTCTTTCCACTTCGCAGTAGCCTTTTACCTATCTAAAGATTATTGTGCTTCAGTAATCTCCACTATAGATTGAACAACTCCAGGTCATTCCATCTTTTCTTGAAGATCACATTTTCTAGCTCTCTTCTGGACTCTCTAGTTGGTTTACATCTATCGTTATGCTCCAGGCAGTGTTACAGCATGCAAAGTGCAACCATGTCATTTTGCATGAGGAACCATTAAATGTCCCTTTGCTTACTGATAACTTGCTAGTGGATCCACTGGCCGACTTGGCAAGCCTGAGCTGTTGCTGGGTTTTTCTCATCTCTAAACGCGTGCTGGGAAGGTGTGATAAGAGTGAGGAGAAAACAGCTATGGAGATGTGCTTCCATCTCTTGACAGAATACCAGAACAGAGCGCTTAGGGGACAGCTGGAAGAGGCAAGGTCATTTAAAGTTCCTGAAAGAGTGCTTTTTAGGTTAAAAGTCAGCTGAGAAGGACTTGAAACAGTGAGAAGAGAAATGATCTCTTGTTCTACCTGCATTCAGAGAAACAGGATTCTTTATACTTCCCTTGTAAAATCACAATGCTAGGTAATATTTCTCTACCAACAGTTTTTCCTGAGAGCTGAACAAGCCCATGAGCACCCTCAATTTGAGTAATCTACTTTGGTCCCCCTAAAAGAGGTAGTCTTGGTAGGAGTAAGTTATTTGTGACTTTGGCGTTAGACTTTGGGGGCTTTTATTTTCTTTTAAAGGCCTTCATAAAGGGCAAACCCGATTTCACAGAGATCAAAAGTGAAATTATACAGAAATGTTTTCATTTACTGTATTATTTAAGATTCTGCACTGTAAATACACAGAATTGTGAGGCATTGGGATAGCTACATTAAATATTTCAAGTTGGCAGTATATGTGAATAGGCATAAACCAGTTTAGGTAAAAGTGCTGATGCTCTGTGTCATCGTAGAAGTGGTGGCAGGACTAGTTGTTCAGGGTGGTATGCAAGATAAGACGAATTACTTTTACTCTTTTATCGATATGAATGTTGAGAAAGTGGGGAACAACAGAAGATGAGCTACTGAACATGAGTGGTGCGATGGGCTTCCTTTAAGTATCATTCTTTATGTTATTCTTAAAATGAATGTTACTGTGCTTCAAAAGCATAATTGGGAAGTGAGAATTATTTGTATTAGTATAACCAAGCATAAAACTAAAATGAGTATTTCTTAGTAAAACACCATCATGCAACAACAACATTGCAGTTTAAGCTCTGGGAATCCTTTTTAGACAAATACAACACAGATAAATGAGAGTCTGATAGGCTGTCTTTGTATCTAGAGGAAAACGGCGGTATGTGTTGTTTCAAAAAAAAAATGTTGGCAATTTGAATTTGGCAAACATGAACAAGTTTTTAGGATTTTGGTTTTTTGGGTTTGTTGGGTTTCTTTGTGGGCGGGTTTTTTTGGTTTTGGTTTTTTTGGTTTTTTTTGTTTTTTGAGGCTTACCTGGTTAAGACAGTTACTTTGGATCAGCATTTGTTGAAATTTTGTTTCAGCTTCATGTTGTATTGCACAGAATTCCTGATGCTCAGGTGTTTTTATAGCTGGTGTGGCACAACACAAATAAAAATTAAAGACTGCATTTGCACAAGGTGGTTGCGCCCACAGTCTTAGCAGCCACTCCTGTAAATCCTAGCTTTAGACTGATTTACAAACTGAAGTTTATAACAGGTTCAGCATTTGTTCAGCCAGAATTATGACTGTGTTAGGATAAGAAGGGTAGACATAGCTTAATGATATGAGATTTATAATCTAATTGCTCTGTGGTTACTTAATCCAGCTTATATTTTTAAAGCTATGTCTCTTCTAGTTTTTCAATAGTGAGCTAATAAACGTTGCTCTGTGTTTAAGCCTTCTGGTCAGCACGGTTTTCTGTGGCTGTTGAAATCACAGATTGTCTGCACAGGAGTTGGATTATTTTCTTGCTTGTCCCCTATTATAAGCTGTTTATTTTGGCCAGTTTCTCAGAACATTTCTCTTCAGATTTTTATGACTGTCAAATGGTAGTAGAGATGACAAAAAGCAAACATAATAGTCTCTCTTGCCACCAAAATGTAATCAAGAAGAGCAAAATCCCTTCTAGATGTCTTGATTCCCATTCACTTACAGTAGTGAACTGCCACTTGTTCTGCTCACCAGCCTTTCTGGTGGTTGATAGTAGAGGGAAAGGATTGATTCTTTTTTACTATAATCCAGGTGGGAAATTAGGAAGTTCAGGTTTTTTTGGTGTCCTATTTCCTATAATAATCCTTATTACCTTTAAAAATGCAACTGAGCTTCTAGAATAAGTCATATTGGTTAAAGACTCCTAAATGTATTATTAAGGAGAATTAAAATTTTGCATAAGCTTCATTTATAAGTGAAGTTTAGAAACAGCCAAATCCTGAAACAATGCAAAACTAGGTCTGGGAGAAAGCTCCTTTTAGCAGCTTGGCTGAATGACTTGTAAGTTGCCAAAGTGTGATTGGATGCGTGTGTCTATTGATTAGATCTCAGTAATAGTAGTGCAAATCAGCTTTTTGGAGACCTTTGGTGGTAACTCTACCACCTTCTGAGAAGAGATGTCCTCTAGTATGCTTGAGACTGTTCCTAATTGTGAATCATCTTGTTTTTAATTCTGGCTTGATGGTCTGAATGTTTAATTGAACTCTAAGTACATACAGATTTATACATCATTGAGGTCTAGATTAGATGCCAACGCAGGAGAAAATACTTGACTTTCACTGTAGGCAGATCCATAGAAACTTGTGTTCTGTGTGCAGTGGTGCTCAGAAAATTAAACAAAGTGGGAAGATATGTAAATAGTGGAGCAGAAAGTAGCACTGTGAATTATAATGTTATAACATCACTGTATCAGTAGTGATACACCCCCTGCTTATGTAATTGCCTTTGTTTCTGTTTCCCTGTCTCACAAGGACATAGCCAAAATAGAAGTTTTAGAGATTGGTGACAAGGAGAGAGACTTATCCATAAGGAGAGACAAAACAGGCTGGAATTGTCAGTTGTGTCTTTCCTCTAAATAAATATGGTAATGGTTATACCCAGTAACGAGTAATACAGAAAAGGTAAATTGGGTACTTTACTCCAGAGATCAAGAGAACATTTGTTTGAGTTGAAAGACAATAACTATGGATCTAATTGCAGAAAATCCCTTTACTCTTTTTCTTTTTGAACTAGTTCATAATTGTCTGTCATATTCCCTGCTGCAAGGAAGATCAGTAGGAGCTGGGGCTGTGGGAGTGTGCAAGGGTTTGGGTATAGGCGGGTTTGATTGGGGGGGTTGGCTGAGGTTAGCTGAGGACTGTTGACCCATTTGTGCATGCATTTTTTACTCATTTAAACTTGGATATTCAATCTCTGTTGTATGTTGGCAGTAATCCTAGAATATTCAAAACCATGAACAGAACAAAAAAACATGATTCTTCCTTCTTTCAGTCACAGTTACTCATTTATTTAAAGGTGCTGGGTTTTGGGGCAGTGACTTCTGATTTCAAAGCTGGTAGGTTGGATTTCTTGTGCAGGAGAGGCGAAACCACTGCAATTTTAAGTCAAAACCAAGAGTTTCCAGCACCAACTTCACAGATTTATCTGAAAAGGAAATGCAGCCTATTAAAGTAGGATGTGGAGTCAGCTCTGTAATTGGAGAAATAAGTAAGAACCTGAAAATACGCAACTTTTTTTTTTCCTTTGGAATACTGAGAAATAAAAACATTGTTCATATTTGTGGCATTAGAATTTTTCTCATAATGAATGGCTTTCACTGCCTGACAAAACATAGTTTTCCAATAAAGGTTTCTCTTCTTTTCCCTTTGCAGGATGGCGGACACGGACCTTTTTATGGAATGTGAGGAGGAGGAGCTGGAACCATGGCAGAAAATCAGTGATGTTATTGAAGATTCTGTTGTTGAGGATTATAATTCAGTTGATAAAACTGCTACAGGTAATTAACTGTTTTAGTCTAGAATTATTCCCATTATTGGTGTTAAAATTTAAAGGGAAATGGCAGTGATTGGTTACATCCTATCCAGTAAGTATTCTTATTTGACAGCTAAAAAAACCTGTTAATGAGTAATGTAATGAATTTCAGTTTCTCTAGTTGTGAACAGAGCTTCTGAGTGCTGGGTAGAGCTTACATGATGGTGGTGCTGCACAAGGCCAGGCGTCCTGTGAATAAGTAGTTTAGGAGGCAGGAAACAGCTTTTTTCTCTGTGTAAGAGGAGTAAGATTTTTGTGGGTGTTGGAAAGGGTGGCCTGTTTGAAAAATAAGAAGGAAACTTCGGCTAAGTTATTCAAGTTCTACAACCAAAGTAGTAGTTTCTTAAAAGTAGAGAATTGATAATTTACATAGAAAATGATGCTTTTTCTTTTACAAAGTGTTTTAGTACGTATCAGCATTCATTGGTGACTAACTTTTGATCCTTCTAGCAGTTATGAAATGAGTGAGGAAGTCAGGTATTTGATTGGTGAATTTTATTTCCTGTGACTTAACTTACGTAGTCAAAGTAGCGAGATTAAAACTAGTCTATTATTACTTATTTAACCCATGATTTGATATAATCTCATCAGTTTCACTTAGGGTTTGGGCGGGGGGGGGTTGGTGATTTTTTTTTTTCTTTTTTTGCCTGTTTTCTGCAAATGGAAAGATGCATAACTTTGGTGTTCAGAGTTTGCATTTAAAGTGCAGGTCGGAGTATGTTGTTATCCACTAGTTGTCTCAAATTGTGATAAATTTGGACTCAAAAAGTAATAATTGCCTGATGGGAGGCTTTATGTTTTTCAGATGCTATATAATCATTCAATTTGTATTGGAACACTGAGTAAAGATACAAGGATGGTACTTTCTGATTGTTGATTTCTGTTGGTATCAACACAATGAGTTGGGCCATTGTGCATATACTTATACAAATTAAACTTTGATGATGAGCATTTCACAATTTGGGGGAGTAAATGAAACATGACTATAATAAGAAAAGCTTTAATTCACTGTCCCTTTGGTTCTTGCCACAGACTTGAGTCTGGTGCGTGGAAAAAGGAATTGTTGCCCCAGTTATGTGTGTGGGTGAAGTAGACTGGCATGTTTAATAAGTTAGGCTTTTGTTCAGCCATTTCAATTACTTTTTCTTGGTTGAAATCAAGCAAAGCATCAGCTTAATATCTAGAATAGAGATTGGTCTATGTCTTGTCACAGGCCAGGTATAACTAATGATGGTGATTCAACATGTCTCACATTGCTGGCTACTGCGATCCTAAACTGGGATCCTAGTGTGAAGTGCTGTGGGAGCATTCTTGGTAGTCAGTGCTGCTAACTCCTCGGCAGTAGCTGTTCCACACAGCTCATGGTTAACACGGTGTGTTTGTGGAAGCATTCAACACCTGGGGCTTTGGAAGGCTTGTTGATAATTGGAGGCGAGTAGAATGAAGCTGTCCCTGCTTAGGGAAGGGTATGCTTCTACTGCTGAGTGCTGTCACCTGCTTCCTCTGGCCTTCCTACCAGGGAGGATTTAGAAGGAGCTTACTTTGAGTAGTATTTAGAAATGCCAAGGTAGGAGGGTGTTTGGAAGGAGAAAGTGATTCCATCATAGATGGCTTGGAATGGAGATGCAACTTACTCAAGATCACTCTTAGTTTTATTTCTCTTGCTTGTGCTGTTTGATAGAAAATACAGAGCTAAAGAAGCTGGATGTGAGTATGGGCTATTGTAAGAAGCTAAAAATTTTACTGAGTGTGATAGTATGGCAGTACAGCCAAGCAGTGTGCTAGTATGGTGTCTCTACAAACAAATTGTGCTTTCTCTATTTTTCTAAATACAATTATGCCATTCCTTTCTAGCAGTTTCAGTGAGTCTGCAGCCCGTTTCTGCCCCTCTGCCAGCTGTTGCCCATGCATCCATAGGTGCTAATCTCTCTGCAGCCACGTCAGTCAGTAGCAGTGAGGCTCAGAATAGTGACAGTGCTAAGAAGACGCTAGTGGCAATATTTGTGAACAACAATGGTAAGCAGAAATGCCTTCAGTATTTAGAGTGGTTTGGGGTGCAGAGGGGAAATGCGAGGCTCGCTTGCTGTCACGCTGTTATGTGCTGTGAGCACGTGAGATTTCGCAGGCTGAACAGGAAGGTGTCAGGGCAGTGTTTGAATGGGAGTTGTGCTAAACCTTGCAGGGACTACAGGGAGTAGCAGCTGGTTTTCTTCAACTCGAGAGAGAATCCAGTGTCCTTACACATTAGTGGAAATTACCATTGGTAGTATTACCCTCCAGGTAAGATATAAAATGAAGGTCCTGACTATTCAGGGTCGCTCTGGTGCACCATGATGTATTTCACAACAGTAAATGTGTTAAACTGGTGTGTTGGCCAAATTCCAAGGTGAATAATTCTGGGGGGGGTTTGCTATTAAGGGGTTGTCGTGCTTCGTTTCAGACATAGCTTAAGCAATCTCTCCATATAACTTGGTATACTGAAATACAAACTGGGTTTAGGATTCTTTGGGATTAAGGAGCTGTAAAAATAGATTTGTCAAACTCGCCTAAAAGTCATTGCATTGTTTCTAGTAAAACTTAATCAGACACGCAGGTAACGAGGAAGGTTCTATACACTATTTCAAACTGATACCTTTGTTAGGAGTGTCTTAAAAGTATCTTGATCTCCAAATGTATTGGATATCACTATATAATACACTTGTGATTAATATTTCATAGCTTTACTAATAAAAGTAATTTGAGACATGTTCTAAATCAATTACAAGAAATTAATAAAGGCTTGGTGATATCACTGTGCTATAATTAGATTAACGGTAAAAAAAAGAGGAGGAGGAGGAGTGCGGCTACTAAAAAAATAATCTGCTAATAGCAATATATTTATCAGTAAGATATTTGTATACTATTCTGACAAGTTCAAATATGCCCACATAGGATCTGCTATCCAAACAATTCCCAGATCCCATTAAAACTGGTGGATTTGTACAGGAATCTAATTTGGAGAGGCCTTTGTCACATCTGAAATGGTTGTGCAGAATCACAACAGTCTGGGAAACTTTTTGTTCCTTTATTTATTGTTTATTTGCTTGTCTCAAAAACAAGAGCCATGGTAAGCTCTGGAAACTAATGCGGAGCTCCAACATATGACTTGAAAATGTAGTGAAGAAGGTTGGAAAAGAAAACAAATTGATGATTTTGTCTTCCTTTCTCAGTCCCTTGCTGAATTCTCTCCAGGCTGCGAGAGTGTTAGAGGTTTAGGAGGATTGCTGTGCACTGCTGCTGTAGGCTAGCTAGAAATATTTTTTTAGTATGTGTGGTACAGTTCAGAGGTATACAGAACAGTTTTCCTAATGGCTTAGTTCTTTGCAGGCTTTGGAGAAACCTTTGCCTGAAAAGCTGGTATTATGTTTCTAGGCATTAATCACTCTGCTCTGTACTAGAGGAATGAAATCATAGGCATAGCTACCTGTGATCATCGTCTTTTATATGCTTATTCTTTTATTTTGATTTGCAAACAGAATTAGTGGTAGCTCTTGGGGAAGTAATACCTTCAGATTTTCTTCCATCGGTTAAAAACTGAAGTCAGGTAGGGATGTTACTCAGTGTGACTCCATCTATCACTTTCCATAGTCCTTTTTCTTTTGTGTATCTCTTGTAGTATGTCATCTAATCGTAAATTACCGCTGCGGAAGTGACTTGAGTGGTGAGTGCAGTTTGCTGGGCTGCCTGCTCACGCAGGAATTGCCCTACCAGATGTGCTGTTGGCATCTTGTACCACTGCAGGAACCGTGCTGGATTTGTCCTCTTCTCATGCTGCAGTATCGGCGTGTTGGGATCTCTTTCTGCCCCACAGTGCAAGTCTGCATGTTAAGGAGGGTTTGTAGAATTTCTTAAGCAACGTTTAATCAGAGAACTGCTCTTAGACTGCTGAAAAAATGTGAAAATCTCAGAGGTGTGTGGTGGTTTGCTTTGGAAGAGAGGAGGGAGGGAAATGACCTTTACAGCCATAAGACACAGTTACTTTCCAAATCCGCAGAATTTATGACTTGGCAGCTTCCTCAGCTCTGTTAGCATTGTCGAAACAAAGTATTCAACATCAAAGTATTCAACATCACAGGGCTGTATGTTTCAGGGGTAAGCTTGATGTGGGTTGTATTTGTGTTTTTCTGATCTGCTGGAATAGAACTGCTGGAATAGAACAAACTCTGTATCGGTGTGAGGAACATGCAGTTGGTAGTGTTGTGTGTTCCTGGTCACTGTCATTTGGCCTTTCTCCTTCGCTGAGTGGTATACTTTTAAGTGCTTTGTGATAGATTCTGTTAAGTGGAAAAAATATGGAAACATGCTTAGTTTTGCATATCTCTGGAGTGCTTCAGTTTTTATGGTGGAGTAAATTCTCCTCTTGATTGCATTGATGCAGCAGAGGATAGCTCAGCCCATTAACTTCAGGACCAATGCAAACAAAATTCTTCAGCCTACAGCGTGGCCTTTTCCTTCCTGAGTGTTGTATTCATTGAGTTCCTGCCAGCTTGTATGACATGACTTTGACTTGCAGGGGAATCCTTTTTGGCTTGATGCCAGTGAGGATTTTGAGTGGCAAAGTGCCACAGGGACATCTGTCACCTCTTCAGTCCCTGCAGTCTCTGCTGGCCCAGTAACTGAGGGTCACATCCCAGTTTAAGTTGTGACTATGTGGAGCGCTCATGAAATGAGCTGTGTCTGGAGTCATCCCAGCTTTCAGCAATCTGTTTTTTATGCGCATGGCTGTCATCTTGCATTTTGTTTTACATTAATTAAAAAGACTTAGAAGCTAGGGCTGAAAAAGACCCATTAAATCTATCCATTCTCCCAGTGTAAAGTTTTGTTGGTTTTTGTTTTGGTTTTTTCCCTCTAGGATGTAATTCACTTAAGCAAGCCTGGAGACCTAAAATTTATCTTTTTCTTCTAAAATTTATCTTTTTCTTAAATAACAGCATCCATGTTTGTAAATTTCTAACTTTAAGGACCATACGTTAATAAACACAGGCTTGAATTTCTTGTGAGGTGTATTGTACTTCTTAACACTGATGTACACAAACCACCAGTTCTCCTTTGAATGAACAGAGCAGAAGTGTGTACTGGACTGGATAGAAATGACCCCATGTCCAAAAATCAAGAAACAGGATTTCCAAACTAAAGATGGAAACATCTTTTAGCTTATCTTTTTTCCATCTTTCTGCTGGATCCAAATTTTCCCCTGCAGATTAGTTTTAAAATGTCTCAAATTACTGGGACATAAAAGGAAAAATTACTGAAAGCTAAATATATTTGAAGTGACACTTGACCTAATTTTTTTCTTTTCTTAATTTCCTTTGATTGCTTTTAGCTATACCTGTATCCCACTCAAACCATTTCTTTCTTATATTACATATATGTGCATAGCTAGCTGGTATAACATACACACCTGTCTGTTTCCAGAGTCCTTGTATGCAAAAAAGCATTGTTGTTGTTGACAAGAAAATGAGATGGGTGCCACATGGGTGCATGTCAGCCTGACAGCTTGCCTCCTCTTTAATAATTCTGCCGTCAGATAAATATCTCATTCCTGCAATTCTTTTCACCACAAGAATCACGAAGTGCTTTTTGTGCTGAAAATATAGAAACTACAGAAGAAAAATACTGCACTTATATTTAATATGCAGCAACTGTGTAACAGTATATGGTTAAGTCCGGTTAGGATGGGAAGTGAGAAAACTTAGTCTCGTTTAAATTACTGCCTGCATAGTGTGACAGGACGCTTCCAGTGCATGCTTACTCTGCATACTGCCCTGTGATCCCACTCTCCCCTAAACCGTATATAACATTTGGTATAATTTTTCTCTCTTACACTTGTTGACAAAAATTATGTGATAGTTTGCATCAAGCTCAGCTAGCCTGTCATCTAGGGAGTGGTGTTATGGCAGAAGCTTCTCTTAGCTTTGCTCCCTGGGCTTCCTGTTTCTTGAAGGATATGTCTTGGAGCAGTGCTTGACCTGCCATGCTTCCTGAAAATGGATTCAGGGAGCACAGGAGCCATCTCAAGTTGCTTCTCCTAAGAATGATGGAAGGCTCCTCAGATACCTACAAGTGTCTGTCCCCAGGCACCAGTAATCCCTTATTTCTCACGGAGTGCCCTGGTGAGCTGGCTCCACTTGATGCCCAAATCACCTGCCATTAAAGCCTTAACAGTGTGTCCCTACATTGCTTCTTTTCACCCCTCAGCTATCTGTGCTGGCTGCTGAGGGCCTTTCATTGGAGAACAAAGTCATCTCGGAATTGAGTCATCCAGGCTTATTAGTCTAGCCTTTGTAAGCCTGAGACGACCTTTGTTGATGCCCAGGTGTTGAATTCAAAGTCTGTGTGTATGGTAACCTCTAAATTGTGATGTGCTGACACCAGTCCTAACCATTTATCACTGATTTTGACGTGGATTGTGTCAGTGGTACGAGCCTTGGCACTGATGGCCTCCTTAGCAATGGTGTGGTGTGCTCTACCTTTGAGGTCCCTATCTCTGCGCTTTGGCTGTTCACAGTGCAAAGTAACTTATTGATGGGCTCAGCACTAGGATTCTTCTCGTGGAAGGTTACGCTGTTGTGAACTGTAGATCATCCGTATGGGGGTTTCTGGAGTATCAGATTAAAGAAGCTTTGTCAGTCCAGCCTCTCCTGTGAACAGCCAGGGCACATCCCAACAAGAGTGGCTTCTCCTTTAGAGAGCATCTCTGCTGTGCTTAGCTGAGAGAGAGGATAAAGAAACTCCTTTTCTACGTGTTTAAGTTCTGCCTTCCTGGTAGTCAAGGAAGGAGTTCAAGAAGTGTAGAAAGAGGCCTAAGACTTGCAAGGATCACTGTGTCCAGGACTAAATGGGCTGTCTAGGAGGCTTGCTTCATCAACTGGCATTTAGGTCTAAATCACCCTCCTCCAAGAAGCCAATTAAGCAATTTCCAGCAAGCTACTTGGAGAATCATACACTTGAAAGGCAGGAGGAGAAGAGAGAAGAACGTAATTTGTTCTTTCCCAGCAGCTGATTTCTGCCATGGTCTCCTCATTCTCCCTAGATGAAGTAGTGGATCTATGCACATCTGTCTTGGCTGGTGAGTTTAAAGTGCTCCAGGACCTGTGGAAACCTTACAAACCTCCTTGGAAACAATTTAAGAGAAGTACTGCATGCTCTTGGACATGCTACTCCAGAAGGCTTGTCATTCTCACTTACGAAAGTCTACCAAAGCCTGGAAAAAAAAAAAAAATTGGGCATACAACTGTGTCCATCCTGGCCACATTGAAAAGAATCTGCAGTTTCTGGTAAGGAATTAGAGTATTTATATATGCTTCTGCTATTGTTTTTTCTAGTAATGATAGCATTTCGGGAGAGCAACATGGCAGGCACCTGCCAAGTCCACACTGAGAGAAAAGAGTCAAAATCATTGGACTGATTGGACCAAAAGATCTTTGTCAGCTGGTCTCTGCTTTAAAATAGACTTAAATCTAAGGTCATCTTTTGGTTGTTAAACTAGTACAAGTCTTCCCAGATTATTTGTAAACTCCGAAGGAGGACCAGAAGGAGTTGGAAACCTGACTGTCATACTCTGCTTGAGGTTGCCCAGTGGCCTCCATGCTAACCACAAGGTCATCATAGCTTCAGTCTTCAGGATTTCTCATGGAAGTTCCAGTGGCAATGCAAGACCTATCACTTGCAGTCACAGACCTTCAGCATTTGGCAAGGTCCCCACTCCTTGAAAGATTTGGGGATGACTGTGGGCTCCTTGTCAGCCAAGTAAGATCATCGAGACACTGAGGAAGAGAAAATTATCTGCTGATGCTCTGGATTTGGGTCTCCATCAGATACTAGGTGGGATGTAGATGTTCAGAACCTGATAGAACTACCCAAAGATTCTTTTTTTTCTTTTTTTCTTCTCTGTCTCTTCTTTAATAATCATCTTATTTTTTTGTATTGTGAAGGGATTACCTCTCTTTTTAAAGATTGCAAATCCAGTCTATTTGTCTCTAGTTTTTATTCACTCCACCTTTTTCCTATCCCTCTTCAGAGACCTTGCTTTATAAAACAAAAAAGGCTAGAAGCATGTCCCCTTTTTCACTTGGGACTGGAGGAGCATGCACAGAGTTCAGACAATAGTGGGTTTGTGCTCATTGGTTTTGATCCTAAAGAAGAAATTGGTCCAAGATAGGCTCCCAGCCTTCATGACATCTCGGCACCTCCATCCTCTGCCTTGGTTTGAGGTTACGTTTGCTGATTGATGCTTCCCTGTCCCCCCTCCATGCTGTGGAAGTGGGAACTGGTGTCTCTCTTCCATCAGTCCCCTCGCTGTCTAAGGTGCTTGAAAAAGTGAGGCAAGATGCAGTGTGGGCCAGGCAGTTGTGTGGCTTGGACCTGAACCTTCCGATTTAGTCTTCCATTACCCTACTGCTTCTACCTAGTATAATCTTCATGAAAACATTTGAATCATACACCCTGAGGATTGCCAGCCAGGCAGCATCCAGACTGTCAGTGTAAAGCATCTTCCATTAAAAGAAGCTGTTTTGGCTGTGGGTCAGAACATTTTGGCATGCAGCAGGTCTTTTCCTGGATTTACACAGTTACATAGGAAACATTTGCTGTTCGGGTACAGCAACTCTTTCATCTTAACATCAGCAGTTCCAGCAACATTGGACCATTTTGTAGCCCTGAAACAACCTGGATGTTCTGTCAGTCTCATGTCATGCTGTGCTGCAAACCTACAGTGGGAAGATTTCTGCGGAGCTTCCTCTCTCTGCTGGTTTGGAAGCTCTTTGTCCTCAAGACATGGATTGTAGTAATAGTGTGATTGAGTAGTGCATAAACACAAATACATGAATGACCTGAACTTTGTGAGGAAGAATGGTGCGGGGGAAGAAGGAATTGAAGCCCAAATAAGTATCCTGCTCATTTTCTGGTGTTGAGTTTGAAATACTTGTGGCCTGATTAATTTCTTTTTTTAAATGTTTTCCCCTCCCCAAGATATTTGGAAAAAGTAATGCATTTTATATGCACAGATCACTTGCAGTTGTAAGCTCCTTGCTGTCTTTAGACCTGGCCACATGTATTGGATCTGGCTGAGATGGAGTTAATTTTCCCCATAGCAGCCCTCATAGTGCTGTGTTCTGTATTGGTAGCTAGAGAGGTGTTGATAACACACCAGTGTTTTGGCTGCTGCTGAGCACTGCTCACAGAGCATCGAGGCTGTCACTCCAACATTCCCCCCTTGCCAGTAGGCTGGGACTGGGCAAGATCTTGGGAGGGGACACAGCCAGGACAGCTGACCCAAACTAACCAAAGGGATATTCCATACCTTATGATGTCTGCTCAGCAATAAAAGCTAAGGGGGTGGTGGCATTTGTTATTACAATGTTTGTCTTCTAGAGCAACTGCTATGCTTACTGAAGCTCTACTTCCTGGGAAGTAGTTGGACATTGCCTGCTGATGGGAAGCAGTGAATAAATCTTTTGTTTTCCTTTGCTTCCATGTGCGGCCTTTGCTTTTGGTTTATTAAACTGTCTTTAACTTGACCCTTGGGGGTTTTTTTCCATCCTATTTTCTCCCTGCCCTGTCCTGCTGAGGGGGGGGAGTGATAGAGTGGCTTGGTGGGCACCTAGCTTCCAGCCAAGGTCAACCCACCACACCATGTCACCTGTAATAGACATTTGGGAGATGAAGATGTAGTGATTGCTAGATGAAAAAGTAAATTTTTTGCTAAACTGCTTAATGCGATGAGATTCAGTTTTTTCCAGATGATGGTTAATAACCTCAGGCACCAAAACACCCCTCTCTTCGATGGTCCCTTGCTCCATCATATTTCCATCATTTACAGTGCAAGAGTCGGGCGTGTGCAGACACCGCCCCGTTTCCTGCATAGCTTTGGTTAGTTCCCTGACCATCAGCCACCTTGTGTGCAAAGTGAGGCAGATTTCTGTGGAAAAGACAATGTCTGGCTGTGAGTTAAAGTTGGTTTTGTCAGAGGGTGTATGCAAACTACAGTAGCTGACCTTTATGGTTACTTCTTAGCTTGATCCACAGCATGGGCTTGAGCTAATGTGTGGTGTGTGGGAGCAGAGAATTGTGTCCATCCTCCGGCAGACTGGCCACTGAAGGGGAATGACAGCAAAAGTGTCCTGCTGAGCATCGTTAATGTTTGTCAGTAGCAAAGGTTTGCTCTAAACTAGTAGCTTGGTGGTTGTAGACCATTCCATCCCATCTTTTGCTAGCACATTTCTTCACAACCTCCTCCCTCCATCCTTTCTTCTGTTCCTTGTAATTCCTTCCCTGTCTCAGGTGCCAGCAAACATTGGCAATAGACGGGAGACTCTTCTGATCTTTGTTTTGGTGTGACATTAGCCCCCAAGTTGCCAGAAGGAATTGGGCAATATTCCTGGGTTTGAATTTCGTCATTCTGTGCAAATATTGCAAGTCTGCTCCGGTTGGCAAGTAAGAGCTTGTGGAACTGGGAGCACACAGAGAACAAATCGGATCTTGACTGAAGGACACAGCCAACTGCTAGTAAGTGTCTGCTGGGCTGGTGCAAACTGAGATGACCAGAAGCTGATTAATGTGGATTTTCCTGGAGGTAGTTGGAGATCATGGATGGACTGCCCTTGGGCAGCGGTGCAGAAGAAAATGTTACAAGAAAAAAAGGCACAAGAAGAAGCAAAATTTGCTTTTCTTTAATGATTGAACAATTCTACTTGTTGCAGCCTGCCACAAAAAAAAAAAAAAAGAGACTCATTGAGGCAGACCTCAATCCATACAGTTAGCAGTCTACAAAGCAGTAGGATACCTTTTTCATCCGTGGGTAACGGAAAGCATTTGGTAACTCTGGCTGTGGCCGTGGGATGTCAGCAGTCAAAACTTCACAAGGTGATGTGCACCTTCTGAGGACAGAACCTCATGGCAGAGTTGCTAGGCAGCTCTATCTATAAGGAGCAAGTCTGTAGTAGACATACACAGTGAAAATCCATCAGGGAAATCCCTCTGGGCTTGATGGTGGGTAACACCAGCATTAGAACTCCCTGGCAAGTACATCAGCACAACTGCAAGGAATCAAATCACTGCTGCTTAGTGTAAAGTGCAAGTTATTGTCAAACAAGCAAATACTAAATAAAATCCATTAGTATAAAACCCTGTAAAGATGCTTTAAACTGAATGGTTTTACTTCCAAATAAAGCCAGCTAGAAGCACCTGCACACACAGTGGGTCTCAGCTGATATGGTTTCTTGCTAAGCTGCAGTAACCTAGTTGTTTGCAATTATATGAACATGCTCTCGTACCAGATGACTTGTGTGAAATACTTCACGTATTGTGTGATACTAAGGATGTTGAGTTTAGTGGATAAAACTGTTGTCTCTTCCCCATCTTAACTTTTTTTTCAAGCAGGATGTTTCACTTTTGAATCAAGAGAGTAAGCACTTTGAACCATTGTAAGATATTCTTATGATACAGACTGCACATGATGACTTCAGTGTGATCCAGATGTTTTCAAAATCTTTTTTTTTTCCCCTTCTTTTATTGAAGTTTGTCTGCCACTTTCTGAAAGTTCAGTCCCATAGTCCTCTTTCTGTCCAAGGATGCTGAAGATAACTTTAGGTTACTTCAGAATTCTTGTGACCTCCTGGTCCTGGTTACTTGAAGCCCTCGGCAGACTCCAGTGTCCATGATGGTCTGGGTTTGTTGTTGCTGTTCAGAAACTTTCAGTGTTGCTCTACTTCTGGTACACATCCTATGCCAGGGGTTATAGTGGTTCAGCATAAGTTTTCCCAGTATCTGCCAGCAAGTGAATTTTTACTTAATGAGACTAGAAAAAATATTTTCTTTAGCTGCTGTGGCTGTGTTCAAAGGGCACATAGGAGCCAGAATAATCAGTCTCTGAGTTGCTCAAGGCTAAGGAATTTGAACACCTAGTTCCTAGGCAGCTTGGATAATCCTAGCCTAAATATGAATATTAAAACAATATATAGAAGGGTTGGATATTTTCACAAGTTTACTTTTAAAGCATGCTCTGGAAAACTCATTCAAATTCTGAGGACTAAAATTGACAACTGAGTGTGTGTGAGAAGGAGCAGCCTTTTTTACCTGGCAAATGTGACTTTTGCTATGTTTCTGTTTTTCTTCCAGCTGGCAATCCTCTTGTTCAGCAAAGCGGACAGCCTCTAATCCTTACCCAGAACCCAACCTCAGGTCTGGGCACAATGGTAACTCAGCCAGTATTACGACCTGTACAGATCATGCAGAATGCCAACCATGTCACAAATTCTCCAGTGACCAGCCAGCCCATCTTCATAACAACCCAGGTGAGTGCCCTTCCAGCCAGGATGGCTGAGACAGAAGATCTGGTGCACTCATACATGGAAGACTGTTCTCTGTTAAGAAATAGTCAGATGCCTGTTCGGTTTTTCTTGTGCGCTTTAGTGGATCTTACACTTGAGCTGAAATCTGTTGGGCTTTTGATTTGTTGTTGGGGTTTTTTCTAATTTATGTAGGTTTAGAAATAGCTTTGTTTGGAAATAGCTTGTGTTCCTAGTCATTCTGCAGTTGAATCTCGCTTGAGAAAATTGGCCATGTTCCACACCTCAGCAGGTCCTGTGGAGCCAGCACAGGTCTGATGGGACTTCATGCTGGCTCTCACTTGTAGCCTTACTAGTAGGGCCTGACTCCCTGCTGTAGATGGGTCTGTCCACTCTGCGTGAATTTGACCTTGCAGAATACTTAACTACTTTGTTTTATTTTTATGGGGAATGTGCAGGTAATTTTTTTTAAACCCCCACTGGCTTCTTGGAGCATTTGCCAAGACCTGGGAGATTTCTGTAGCTGTTTAGGGAAGGAGAGATTGTGAGTGGAGGCTGTATATCAGAATGTTGTAGAGTATAAAGAAGGGGGCCCTACTGTTGGGTAAGGTGCTGGCCAAGAACAGTATGGCCTCATAGTTGAATTGATCTATAGATGGTAGTACTGTGGGATGGGGGGGGTTAATTTGTTTATTTGATTTTTAGAGTAGAAAGCTCATATTGAAAGTGTTTCAAAGATGCTCAGTATGTTAATGGTATTATTTGGCTGCAGGGATTTCCTGTGAGGAATGTGCGGCCTGTACAAAACACGATGAACCAAGTTGGAATTGTTCTTAATGTACAGCAAGGTCAAACAGTTAGACCCATCACCCTCGTCCCAGGTGAGGACTGAAACAAGCTAAAGCCACTGTCGTGTTCCTTTTTAGAGTACCAAGAATTAAAAAAAAAAAATTGTATTTGAAATCTGTATTTCACCTGGGTGTTCAGTTCTGTAGTAGGTGAGATTTGTCCGTATTTGTGGCTGTAATTCCGCTAGTCATTTTGTAGCAGAGTAGGCTCTTTGATCGTAGTAACAAACCACTTTGCAGAGTAGAGGACTTCGAGCTGGAAGGAATGTCTACCTCTTAGAGCTCCATATAATCTAGCTTCTTCAAAAAGCCTCCTCAGTTAACATAATTCCAAAGTA
Source organism: Haliaeetus albicilla (assembly GCF_947461875.1). NCBI lineage: Eukaryota > Metazoa > Chordata > Aves > Accipitriformes > Accipitridae > Haliaeetus > Haliaeetus albicilla. The sequence continues at coordinate 24,416,062 of NC_091492.1, read as the reverse complement.
CCAGCCTGTGACTACCCCTCTTCTTTCTTTTCAAAATCTCCCCATGCCATGTTAGTGCTGGGAAACTGCCTGTAAACCAAGCCTCACCCTGAGGATTATTTTTCTAACACTAATTTCTGCTACGAGATCCTATTATGCACCATCAGAAAGACTAAGAACTCGTGTGTCACTGGACACCTGCCTTATAACAAAGCAACGATGCTAATGATGAGTCACCTTTCACTCTCCCTAGAATGAATCTCTAAAGCCTCATATCACAAACTAATTTGCAACTGTAGGATCACGCTTGTCCTTCCATAAGAAGCCTTCCATGAGTTTCTGTTGGGCCTAGTGACTAGGATTGTGAGCCCCACGAAACTCAGCAGGATTTATGCTTATAAGCTACTTGGGCCTTTTGGAAAATTCCACCTAAAAAAAGTTGTAAATACAATTTTCACTCTGTCTGCATCCATGTTCAGTTTTAGTCTGCCTGGGAAGTGAAATTAAGGTGCTGAACTCTTAAAACTTCCACTGAAATTGCTGGGAATTTTGGGAGCTCAGCAGTGTTGGAAAACAGGTTGTACTCAGTTATTACTGTGCAAGGAATGGAATTCAGTTACTTGATCTGCCTTGTTTGTTATTTGTTTTTGAAGCCCCAGGTACCCAGTTTGTTAAACCGGCAGTTGGCGTTCCTCAGGTGTTCTCTCAAATGGCGCAGGTGAGACCAGGTACAACCATGCCGGTCCGACCCACCACCAACACTTTCACTACGGTCATTCCGGCCACGCTTACCATCAGGAGCACTGTACCACAGTCCCAGGCACAACAGCAAAGTAAGTCCACTCCCAGCACCTCCACAACTCCTACTGCAACGCAGCCAACAGCACTTGGACAGTTAACTGTGCAGCAGCCAGGGCAGTCCAGTCAAGCTACTAACCCCAAATTAGGTAAGACTTGCCATGGAAAAGCAAGGGGACTCGAGTGTATAACACTGTCTATAATTTGATCTTCAAACATACGGCATAGCAGCTAAAAGGCAGAAGTTGAGTCAGAACTCCTGGGTTCTATTTTTGCCTCTGTCACTGACTCATGCTTCATTTCTCTTACCAACCTGGAAAATGAGCATAATCCTGCCATCATGTCCAGTTTGGTTTGAGAACTAGTTAAATTTTGGTTTGTAGAATGTTCTGAGACCATCAGTTAGAAGTCCCCAAAAGTGAAAAATGCTATTGGTTAACACTTGTATTTTTTGAAAGGTAAAGTTAAATAGATAATGAACACAAGCAGAAGCTAACTATGTTGCCTTTTTTTTTTTTAATGTTGGCTAAATTCATGAGTGAAATGATTGCTCAAGAATAGTGATGAACAATTTAAAAAGGAAAAAAAATACTTCTTTACACAGCAAGTAGTCAGGTTATTTTTAGCTTTATGTGGCTATAATCATATACAATTGCATATAGAAAAGAAATACAAATAATTTTTGTGACCATCAGCATCCTGTTCACTTCATCGTGGGACTTGGCTCATATCTCAAAGTGTGATCTGGAAGGTTAGGGAAATTTACTTTCCCAGTCTTGCCAGCCTTTGCATTACTGGACAGGATAATTGATGGCTTAGTCATCTTTGAAGACTCAAGGTAGAAGAGCAAGAGGCAAGGCATACTAGATGGGGGCGGGATTCACACAGTGGATCAGATCTTACTGATTCCTTATTAGTGTTCTTGTATTATCCATTCCCTTGGCAGTGAGTATTGCAAGCTTTGTGACTGTAAAGAGACCTGGAGTGACTGGTGAGAACAGCAATGAGGTTGCTAAGCTAGTGAATACCCTGAACACCATTCCTTCGTTAGGACAGAGCCCTGGCAATGAGGTTGCTAAGCTAGTGAATACCCTGAACACCATTCCTTCGTTAGGACAGAGCCCTGGCCCACTGGTGGTTTCCAACAGCAGCCCTGTGCATGGTTCCCAGAGATCTAGTGTTTCAGAGTCGTCGTCGTCATCATCATCGTTAAAAGGTATGGTCTGTAGCAGCTATCTTAACTCGGTTCATTGTGCTGAGAATTCAGAAGTTTTCTAGAGTAAAAAAAATGCTAACCTGTAACTACTGGGATTTCATAATAGGGATAAACACTTGACAAGCTTTGCTATTAATTTCTTCATCTTTATCTGTACATTTTTATCCAGTGATATATTTTGTTTGTGGATATTTGCTTGCATACATTATTTTGCATTCAAAATTATTGGTGTGCGTGCTGCCATCTTGAGAATACACACACCTGAAATACTTTATACAAGGAGGCAAAAGGATAAAATCTTTGCTTCTCTTGTTCCAAAAAATCACCTTCCTAAGGTGTTTGGGTGTCCAAAAGTTGATGTATGGTACATTTCATGTCATCTGTATTCTGAGTTTCTTACTACAGTTGGAAGTGAAGACAAGGCATTGTAGTCTGATGGAAAACCAAAGCAAACAAATGGTTAAAGAAAAAGGGGAGATGAGTTGAGCTGATCTTTTTTCCTTCTTATTTTTTTATTTAAGTGTAATTTTGAGACACTCCTTATTCTAGCTACTGGGGGGTATGTTTTGTCATACAGATTGTCAGAAGTTTGCATACTTTTGCCCTTTTCATGCCTCTTCCAGTCTAGTTAGTAGGTAAAAGTACAGCTCTCGAAACTAAAATATTTCAGTATGCCAAAAAGAATGCCTAGATTTAAGATGAAGTGTAAGGATTCTATTTTTCTTGGTTTGTTTTGTGTTCTTCCTGTTACAGTCAGTTCATCTCCTATTCCCACATTTGATTTGCAAGATGGTGGCAGGAAGGTCTGCCCAAGATGTGATGCTCAGTTTCGAGTCACTGAAGCTTTAAGAGGACATATGTGTGTAAGTAACCATTCTAAGAGGAGCAGTTAATGGATAATTGTGCGTGCTTGTTGAGTGCAAAGAATAGTTCTGCTCCCTAGATCACAGACTTCTATGAAAAGGAAGAATATGACTAGGAGAAAGTGAGAAGCAAAGGAGAGGCCTTTGGAAGACCTTCCACAGCATCCCTCACTGGAAGTAGGCAGGACCTCAGTTTTATGTCCTGTTGGTGCCAGGAGATGCATTTATTTTCTAATCTTAACATATCAGTAAACAATCAAAACAGAAAATCGGATATTGACTCTGCATTACTCTTTCCCCAAGAGCTTCCTAGAGTTCCTCTGTCTTTTCTTAGTATTGGTTAATTTGTGTCTGTTTAATAGTATATAGTTCTTCCTAGATCTGATTTAATGTGTGGGGGGTTTTTGTGGGTTTTTTTCCTTTTAGTACTGCTGCCCTGAAATGGTTAAATTCCTCAGGAAAAGAAAATCTCCAGAATCTGAACCAAATATTCAATCTGCAAAGCCTCCATCTCCAGAAAAAACTACAGCTGTTGCTTCACCACCCTCTTCTACTCCTATCCCTGCACTGTCCCCACCTGCTAAAGCTCCAGAGCCAAGTGAAAACATAGTTGACTCATCCCAAAGTAAGCTTATTATGTTAGTAGATGATTTCTACTATGGCAGAGATGGTGGCAAAGTGAGCCAGCTACTGAACTTCCCCAAGGTTCCAACTTCCTTCAGGTGTCCACACTGCACCAAGAGGCTAAAGAACAATATACGGTAAGGGAATGCAATGTGCCACAAAAAGTCTACAATGTTCTGAATACCTTTAATCTGCAGAAGTAAAAATGAGTTGTAAGCATCAGTCTCAGACCCTGCAGCTTTCCCATATTGTAGCTTAAGACCCGAACTGAAGCACGAGAGAGAGAGATTTGCCCATCATCACACAGTTCAGTCAGGGCAAAAGTTGTAAGAAGATTGCATGGTTAGAATAATTGCGTTTATATTCTTCAGCAGAGAAGTCTCATTTGTCACTAGTCTTAGTAGATAATAGGAAATAATTCTTGAAGAGCTGCTCTTCTCATCATTACTCAATGCTTTTTTCAACAGAGGAAGAAAATATTTTTATGAAATTGTGTATTCTTCTGAGCAAGCCACTATGTTGTTCTATTGTGATAACTGGACTACTGATTTTTCTTTTAAGTTGAAATGTTTTGTCATCATCAGTTGAATGCCAAGTTGGGGTCAGAAGTGCTCAAAAGCAAGTATTACAGCCTCTGTACTACAAAAACTGTTCCCTAACTTCCCCCACAGTTAGGGAGCGGGAGGTTGCAGATAGAAGGAGACTTTGCTTTTGATGGGAGGAGCAAGAAGGAAACATCTTAATGCTGTTAAAAAATACTTCTGGTGTAGCATTCATAATGCTTTCAGGGTTACAGGTGCAAAATGTTTGAATTTCTGTTCACACACTTTCTCTTCACCTCCATAAGGTTTATGAATCACATGAAGCACCATGTTGAACTGGATCAGCAGAATGGAGAGGTAGATGTCCACACCATCTGTCAGCATTGTTACAGACAGTTCTCCACTCCGTTTCAGCTACAGTGTCACTTAGAGAATGTCCACAGTCCCTATGAGTCAACAAGTAAGTTGATTTACCTGCTGTTGTTTGTTTAGGTTTAAGAGGGTTTCTGTCTTGTATTAACTGCAAATCTGTTGAGAAAGGAGCGTCTGTTCTGCCTTGCTCCTTAGTGCATTTGTTTTGTAGGCCAGCAGAAAAATCCATCTAGGTTACATTTCTGCAAACTTACTGTCAAGAGTATTTTAAAGATCGAGTTCAATAATCATGTCATGGTAGAATTTAAAGTTTATCAGTAGATTGAAATCTGATTTAAAATCACTTGAAGTTTCCTCATTAGGACATCTTGTTGTACCCATTGTTTTGTTGAAGAGAATTTTTGTGGCCTTTTGGAAACCTCTCAGAATTTATTTTGTTGCCTACCAAATTCAAAGATTTCAGAGCTAGTTTTTGGGGGGGGGTGTTTGTTTTGTTTTAAGGGACAGTTGTTACCAAAGAAACTTGTAATGGGGTGAGTGTTTTTGTCCCCCGGCTGTTACCTGGTTTTCCTTTCTTTTGCAGCAAAGTGCAAGATTTGTGAATGGGCATTCGAGAGTGAGCCAATGTTCCTACAGCACATGAAGGACACTCACAAGCCTGGGGAGATGCCCTATGTTTGTCAGGTATTAAAAGTGGTTTAGGGGCTGGACCTCATAAATGCATACTAGAGAGTAAGAGGAAATCTGGCACTTCTCAGAAAGTGTGTTGCTCATAGTGGTTCAAAACAGACTCGGGCCATGGAACAATGCTGTGGAGCCCATTGCATTTTTTTCGAGGTGTGGGCTTGGAGAAGTCTAATGGCCATTAGAGCAGCAGGAGTAGCTGAATGTTTGCCACTGGTTCCCAGTGCTCTGAAGCTGGATCAGTGTGATAGACGTTTGTTTAGTCCCAGTAGCATTCAGAGCCTAACATTTTTTCCCTCCCAGGGCCTGCAGGCAAGTTGCTGTGCCATAAAAAGTTGTCCTCACGGGAGCAGATGAGATTAAGTTGCTTGTGTGATACCTTTTCCTGACACTCTGTTGCCATGAGATTTATGCTTGCATCGATTCTGAATGTGTCTTCTCCACTCAGAGGTCCTAACACTGTCCCTCCAAAAAGAAAAAGACAAGAAGAAACTTCTAAAATCTGTTAAAACAGATTATGTTCCAAATTCTGCATTTTACATAGACACTGAAGAAACTGCTCTTTAATATATTCCAACTGCTTTGCACTGACTGTCTCTCCTTTTTTTTCTTGGATCTGGAGCTTGAATTGTCACTACTTTCTTCTCATACAAGTAGTTAAAATCTGTTTTTCCAAACTACTCTGAATATACACTGCTTGATTTAGTGTCTTACAGTTGGAATAAGCTAGCAGATTCTTTAGTACCTGGTTCCTAAACTCCACTGATAAGTATCTCTGGGGATCTGGGCATTGCTGTTAAGATCTCCATGTTGCAATGGTGGATGTGAGATGGATTCCAATGTTATTTCACTGTTAATTGTTTCCGTCCACTCCTATAGGTCTGTCAGTATCGTTCATCCCTCTATTCTGAAGTGGATAGCCATTTCCGAATGATCCATGAAGACACACGGCACCTGCTCTGTCCTTACTGTCTCAAAGTCTTTAAGAATGGCAATGCTTTCCAACAGCACTTCATGAGGCATCAGGTACTATGTCAGGGCTGTAGTTTCTCTCTCTCTCTCTCTCCCTCCTCCTCTTCCCCCCCCCTTCTTTTTTTTTTTTTTTTTTTTAAGGTGGTTCCCTCTCCACAGAGATTTCGGTGGATAGTAAGGATGTGATTAGTTGAGCATTTGCTTGGAATAAAAACAGAAAGAAAGAAAACTTGGTTGAAAGAGGGATTTTAGTAGGTGCTGTATTCACTCCATAACAAATGCAATTTGCATGCTGTCATTCCAGACCTTTCATAGGGATTGTGCTGAAGAGAAGAGGCATTGCTCCTTTGGGAGTAGCACAGATTGTTGTTACTTAGCAGAAAAAAAGCATGTTTTGCTGGACTGTGTTTGCTTCATGTGATGATTAACCAACAGTGGGCTCTGTGTTCATTTGGGTTTTAAATTTTCTTATCTCCAGGTAATAAATAAGTAAATAATACTGTATGCACACAAATGAATGTAATTTTTGTAGCTCAGTGTTCTGTTTCCGTATATGTTGGCTGTATTGACAACATATTTTATGTGGGTGTAGCTGAAGTGTACTTTCAGAATATAGAAATGTAGCACTCTTACCAAGTGCCTGAGTTGATTTGCACCTGAAGTCCTTCGCTGACTCCCATAAGAGGCAGAGGCAAGGCAGCTTCTTGAAGAAATGTTGCCCCACGCACTGCTCTGCTCATGTGCCTTACTTTGGCTTAAACAAGCTGAATAAGACTTGTTCATGGCACTTCCAGGTCTGGTGTCTCTACAGAGCCTGATGATTTTAATTAAAAAACCAAAACAAACAAAAAATGTAAAACCAAAACACCCAAGATAAGGGGCTTGGCGGGGAGGGACTTCCAGATGCTAAAGAAAAATGGGTCTGCCTTTGGTTTCAAAGAGGGGGGGGAAGGGTTTTTTTGTTGTTGTTGTTTTTTCTTTTTTTAAACAAAAAATCCTGCTGTGTTGTGACTTTCGTTTCTCTCAAATGAAATATATATCATCTGCATTTGCTTTAGAAGAAGAGTGTTTATCATTGCAACAAGTGTAGACTCCAGTTCCTATTTGCCAAGGATAAAATTGAACACAAGCTGCAGCACCACAAAACTTTCCGAAAGCCCAAACAGTTAGAAGGATTGAAACCTGGAACCAAGGTAAGAAATCCAAGTTAACACCAGACCTCTGTCCTCTGTTTCTTCAGGAAACACCCATAGCATCTGTATTGGTGTGTATTTATTAAGTGCTGCAAAACTGATACTTGCTTCATCTCCATCACTTAAACCACGCTCACTGGGACAGAAAAGCACTTTGTATTCTGTCAGTGTTGTGTGTGCTTATTAATCAGATACTTCATAGAAACAGTAAGTGAGAGAGAGAGAGGAGGTGAAAGTGGCACGCCAGAGGTTAAACTCTCCTAACTAAGGTACCTACAAGTGAAGGTATCTGAGCTAGTTGCCTGGGTGCCCTCCGTAGTCATTAGGGACAAACAGGCACTTCTGGGGCTCAAGTTATGTGTCCTCTTTCAGGCTACTGCTGCCCTGGGTGGGACGAATTGTGTCCTAGGAGCACCTGTTTATTCTCTGCTAAGTGTCTGAAAGACTACTCCAAACAGAGGAGTCTGAATTTGGATAGATCACTTCTGCCCTTGTGTTTTAGGAGGTATGGGTGTATCTGTTTTCTGCAGGTTACAATCAGGGCATCTAGAGGACAGCCACGGACAGTGCCAATATCTTCAAATGACATGCCGCAGGGCACTGGACAGGAAACCACTCCGCTGTCATCTTCTACTGATCCCCAGCCCATCTTCCTGTACCCGCCTGTCCAGAGGAACGTCCAGAAGAGAGCGGTTAAAAAAATGTCAGAACGTTTTGCTAAATTTCAAATTTAAAAATATTTTTCAAAGGAAATGTAGTTAGCTTTTTAATGCCACAGTGATGGGTAATACGGTCCTTGGCACTGGACAGCTGTCTTACCAGTTGCCAAGGAAACTTTAAGCCAGGAGAGCCTAGCTTCCCACAAAACCAGGATTAAGTCATGTTATGAAAACCCTTAAGGTGAAACTGCAAAATATAGAATTAGCTAGGTGCTTTTGTAGAAACAGTGGAATTTCATCAGCATAAGGGCTTTCTGCCCACCCTGTGTCCTGCTGCCTTGTCTTCAATACTTTTTTTTTTTACTTTTTTTTAATTTATTATCCACTTTTCAACTGTATATTCCTGACTACAGCAAGTGGGAAGTGTTTAGCCTGGCACCGAGGCACCCTAGGAAGCTAGGGTGCAAGATGAGACTAGCTTGACTGGAGACTTCTGAAAGTTTACATGTCATTAAATTCTTCTCTGTCCTGATGATTGTTATAACTCCAAAGATACCTGTTCAGACACTAATGAAAATATCCCTCTTCTCTTCAGGAGTGTCCTGGGGAGGCAGACTTGTCTGGAGTGCAGCTTCGAAATCCCCGACTTCCCAAACCACTTTCCCACCTACGTGCACTGTTCGCTATGTCGCTACAGCACTTGCTGCTCCAGAGCTTACGCCAACCACATGATCAAGTATGTATGTGTGATTCTTTGAACGCTGTAGTAGAAATTCCTCCTGCCTGAATGCAGTAGCACCTCTATGTCTGTCTGTCTGCACTGTAAGAAAGGAAAATTCCAGTTCACTGCAATGGTTTCTAAGACATTGGACATGTATTCTGCATCAGCACAGACATGGGTGGTGGCTTTCAAATGAGATGAGAAAACTGAGTGCAAGAGCTAAGATTTGTTCCAAACCATCAGTATTGTAGCTAATGACATGTACTGCATGCTGCTGCAGAAAACTCATTTTTTCAGTGCTTCTAAATTCTCAGATTTAATAATTTAAAAAGGAAAAAAAAATTTCTGTGCTTCTACAAGCCTGTGTTTTGTACAGGACTGTGGATAGACCACAGAACGGGATGGCAGAACACTTACTCCAAAATCCAGGCATTTTTAAATGTTACTGTACAGGTTTTTTTTTACTTAGACACAGAGTTTTTGTTTCCTTGAACACAAGAGTGGCAGACAAAATATTATTAAAACCAGGATTGCATCTGTCTTTGTAAATGTGCTGTATTTTGCATGGTTTTATAGCTGTTTAAGTACCTGGAATAATTCTGACATTTAATAAATTCTTTTGTCTTACAGCAACCATGTTCCTCGGAAGAGTCCAAAATACTTGGCTTTGTTTAAAAACTATACTGCCTGGTAATGGAAAACTTGTTATCTTACTTTAATCACCTGGGAATCTAATGTGCATTCAAAATATGTTCAATTAAGGGCAATATGGTGAGACTCCCACTGCCTTCCAGTGGGAGTTAATGTTTCAGGGTGGGGAGACTGCCTTGTATGCACTGGAGGGTGATGTTTTTTTCCTAACTGTTAGTGAGGGGATGTACATATTTTCATATCCGATACTGATGCTAAGCTCACTTCTCTCTTCCCGCCCCCCCCGGCCCCTTCCTTCCAGTGGTGTAAAGCTGTCCTGTTCCTCTTGTCTCTTTGTAACATCTGAGGGTGATGCAATGGCTGAACATCTGGTCTTCAATCCGTCACATGAGTTTAGTAACATTATTTTCCGAGGTAAGAGTTTGAAAAGGAGCAGAAAAGTTACAAAAAATTAATGCAGTTCTGTCATGGTTTAACCCCAGCCAGCAGCTAACCACCATGCAACTGCTCACTCACTTCCCCCCCCACCCAGTGGGATGGGGGAGGGAATCGGAAAAAAAAAGTAAAACTCGTGGGTTGAGATAAGAACAATTTAATAGAATGGAAAAAAAAGAAACTAATAATGATAATAGTAACACTAATAAAATGACAATAGTAATAATAAAAGGATTGGAATATGCAAGTGATGCACAATGCAACTGCTCACCACCCGCCGACCGACACCCAGTTAGTCCCTGAGTGGCGATCCCACTACCCCCACTCCCCCCAGTTCCTATACTAGATGTGATGTCACATGGTATGGAATACCCCGTTGGCCAGTTTGGGTCAGCTGCCCTGGCTGTGTCCTGTGCCAACTTCTTGTGGCCCTCCAGCTTTCTTGCTGGCTGGGCACGAGAAGCTGAAAAATCCTTGACTTTAGTCTAAACACTACTTAGCAACAACTGAAAACATCAGTGTTATCAACATTCTTCTCATACCAAATTCAAAAACATAGCACTGTACCAGCTATTTGGAAGACAATTAACTCTGTCGCAGCTGAAACCAGGACAAGTTCATAGACTCCAGGTCAAATACATCTTTGTTTAGCATTGGCCTGAGCACTTACTGAGTCCTGAGTTCTGATAAAGTGATAAAATGTATGTTGGGGACCTTCTGTAACTGCCTGAATGAGTCTTCATTGTTATGGAGATTGGAGAGTTAAGCTTTAAGTGAGGCCGTCTCTGCCTGGAGCTCAGCTGTATCACTGCTGTTCTCATGAGATCTTCCCAGGGAGAGACAATGCCGAGGGCTTCAGCGAGTTCCTCTGTTCCTCTGAGACATCATTGTACCTCCATGACACTGGGAGGCCTTGAAGCAGCTGCTGATGCTGGGTTTTGAATAAAGCCTCAGAGCAGCATTCCAGCCATTGGCGGTGAATAACTGCAACTTGCAAAACTTACGGGCATTGCCTGCAGGGATCTGGCCAAAGCTGAGCTTTCCTAACCAAACTCCTCGTGTTATTTCAAATGGACGTGGAGTTTTGCCGTTTGTCTTTAATGATTGCTAATGAGTGTGGCTCTACACAGTTGAGCAGCTTCCACTTGTTGGCTTGGATGTGGTAGTACTTGGGTGTGGGAGGAGGCTGGGGTTTGAACGGTTGGATGAGTATTGGCTGTTCCTGCAGCAGGTTGGGATGCTTTGGAGTAAGAGACAAGAGGAACACTGATCCTCCTTTCTGTAAGAGGACTTGTTTGCTTGCACGGACTTAGTGTTTGTTTGCTAAGCTACAAATGTTTTTTGTTGTTTTGTTTTTCTTAACAGGGCCTACTTGGATATCACATTCCAGGTAAACTGTTTCTAAACTCTTACCTGCCATCATCTGTTTCAGTTTGTGGGGTTGGGTTTGGGTTTTTTTTCCATTTGTTTGTTTTCCCTCAACAGCTTTATTTTCTTAGCGTTAAGAAGGTCCTGTGTTCTCTCCCTTCAAGGCACATTCAGCCCCAGGACAAAAGCGCGAAGAACACATGTCCTGCCTATTCCCCAAGTAAAGCTGCTACTGTGAAAACAAAGTCTATGTTACCTGCAAAAGATGACCTGGAGCCTGAACTGGCACCAACAGCCTACAACAGACCTCTGGTCTGCCAGGAAGAAGAGTGCTTAAATATTGATGCTCAAGAAGATGAGCAGCCAACAAAGGAGCCTGAGCCTGCAAGCAAAAAGGAGCAGTTGTCAGTAAAAAAGCTGCGAGTTGTACTGTTTGCTTTGTGCTGCAACACTGAACAGGCTGCAGAGCACTTCCGAAATCCTCAGAGGCGGATCAAGCGCTGGCTACGAAGGTTTCAAGCTTTCCAAGAAGAGAACTTGGCGTCACTGTCAGAGGGCAAGTACCTCAGCTTAGAGGCTGAAGAGAAACTTGCGGAATGGGTCCTCACACAGAGAGAGCAGCAGCTGCCTGTGAACGAGGAGACTCTCTTCCAGAAAGCCACCAAGATTGGCCGATCCCTCGAAGGTGGCTTCAAGATCTCCTATGAGTGGGCGGTGAGGTTCATGCTACGGCACAACCTCAGCACACATACTCGAAGGGCAGTGGCTCACCCTCTCCCCAAAGATGTAGAGGACAACGCCAGTTGCTTCATTGAGTTCGTGCAGCGGCAAATCCACACTCAAGACCTGCCTCTCTCCATGATTGCAGCCATCGACGAAATCTCTCTCTTCCTTGATGTGGAGGTGCTGAGCAGCGATGACCGGAAGGAGAATGCTTTGCAGACGGTGGGAACTGGGGAGCCCTGGTGTGATGTTGTCCTCACAATCCTTGCCGATGGAAGTGTTCTCCCAACACTGGTCTTCTACAGGGGTCACGTACAGCAGCCTGCCAATGTGCCAGAATCTATCATATTGGAAGCGAAGGAGAACGGATACAGCGATGATGAAGTCATGGAGTTGTGGTCATCCAGAGTGTGGCAGAAGCACACGGAGTGCCAGAACAGCAAGGGCATGCTCGTGCTGGATTGTCACCGAACACACCTATCGGAAGAAGTACTTTCCTTGCTGAGCGCGTCCAGCACTCTGCCAGCTGTTGTCCCTGCTGGCTGCAGCTCCAAAATCCAACCTCTAGATGTTTGTATAAAAAGGACTGTGAAAAATTTCTTGCATAAAAAGTGGAAAGAGCAAGCCAAGGAAATGGCGGACTCCACGTGCGACTCGGACATTCTTCTCCAGCTGGTGTTATGCTGGCTGGCAGAGGTCCTGGAGGTCATTAGTGACTCTCCTGAACTTGTGCAGCAGTCCTTCCTGGTGGCCAGCGTGCTGCCTGGTCCGGACGGCACGGCCAACTCGCCCACACGCAACGCTGACATGCAGGAGGAGCTGATTGCCTCCCTGGAGGAGCAGCTGAAGCTGAATGAGGAGCAGCAGGAGGAGACAGTGGCTGAGGTCCAGGATCGGACCCAGGCCGAGGAGTCTGCAGACCCAGAGATCCTCCATCAGCTCTTCGAAGGGGAGAGTGAGACTGAATCATTTTATGGCTTTGAAGATGCCGATTTGGATCTGATGGAAATCTGAGCACTGATCTGCGAATCGTGATCCAGAAAGGGTTATTTTTTAAATAAATGTTGGATGAGACCATTACACTTCCCTGTGGATTTGTGGGTTTAGGAAATTCGTAGGCGATCACTCAGATAAATAGCCATTTATGCTGTTCATTTATAAGTTTTGTGCTTTTTTAAAAGAAAAATCACTGTGTTGGTATTTTCTGAAAATATATTGTGGGTGAATATTTTTGCGTTTTCTTTACCTCACTGTATCATAGTTTTCTGTTTTTATTGTGCAGAAATGTTTTGAATTATACATTGTCAATGTGACCATTTCTAAAGAAAGGAAAAAAATATGTAGCTAATGAACCAGTATATAAATCTTTTTGGTTGTCTTAACACAGTTTTTTTGGTTTTGTTTTGTTGTTTGTTTTTTTTTTAAACACTTGACCCAGAGATTTAGGTTTCTGTGGAAAATTTAGATGAGTTATTGCTCTAATGTGTGAACCTTCTATAATTGGCCATTAAGATTTGGGTTTGGTTTGGGGTTTTTTTGTTTTGTTTTGTTTTCTAAAGAAGAGTAATTGTTTTGCTTGTGAATTTGGACGTGGGGTAAATACACAAGCGAAAGCATTTTGCCTGTTCAGTGCCAGCAACGCTTCTTGGGAGCCACGACACTTTGAACTGGGGTTGAACGGAGATCCGCAGTCAGGGAGTCAGGGGCAGTGCTGACCCAAACCTCTCGCTTTCCCATTGACTTTCTGACGTGGTGCGGTGGTTCCTCTCCTCCATCCAGGAAACCACCTGGCACCCACCTTGCTCCAAAGAATTACTGACAGAGGGTACACGGTGGAAGAGGAAAGTCCAGTCTGTCCTGATCTTCCTGTACAGTAGGTGGGAGTTAAAACTGTACGGACCATTAAAACGTTGACCTTTTAACTACTAGTAGTTGATAAACCTGCTTTAACCAGTGGCATCAGACACTACGTTCCTTAGAATTAGAAATCTGACTTAATGAAACAAACTGTGACGTGCACAAAAAGAAGACGTTTGTTTTTATTTTTCACTGCCAGCTTAAATTTTTCTACAATTTGCATGTTTGAGGGTTTTTTAATTGTATGTATTATGGTATAAACGGAAAGCATTTTGACATACAGAATTCAGAAGCACCTGCACCTTTCTGTTTCCATAGAGGTTTTGTGAACCTTCCCTATTACCTAAGGAAAGCAGGAGGCAGCATGTGCAGACCTGTAAATGGTTCATCTTTAAAATGTACATAAGTGGAACATTTAATAAAACCAGGGAAATGGATTTATAAACATGTGTTTTTATTATGAAGAACTATTTAACTCTTGTGATATCGTAATGCTTAATATAAAGTGCGTCATGAATTCCTCTGCACCATGCGAGAGTGAGCCTGCTGTGTGCCATGTCTCAGCTGTGCCTGGGTTGCAGGCTGAGTTCCCTCTCTGTGTGTGAGGGGACACAGAGTCGTTTAGCATGTCCTGAAGAAACCCAGAGATGGGATAGTAATTAAATGTGTTTACATGTCATTAACACTTGAGGCAGACTTCTGTCCAATTTACATTTCTGCCCTTTAACTATACAGTAGGTTCAATGGAACAACCTACTCTCCCCAGTGAGATTTTCTTTTTTTTTTTTTTTTAAATAAAAGTCTGAAAAATCATTAATAAAATACTCTCCTGAATAAATATTTTTACTGTTGTTTATCTCGGGTAGTAGTAAATACCACTCAATATTATTTATGAATTTATTTCATATAAGGCTAAGAAATACTCAGTTGAGCCCTATCTGAAGTACATGTAACACCATTTTGTTACTATCCGCCTGTAGCCTGTGGGGTTGGATGGAGGTGCAGCTCCTCTAGCTGTTTGCAGGGACCTGCAGGGCCATTGTCTTTGATTTTTGGAGCCCCATGTATCCCAGGATATCCTGCTGTCGGTCAGCAAAGCCGTAACTCCAGGTTTTCTTTTGTTAGGGCAAATCTTAAAGTAACTTGCATATTTAACTTAAGATTTAGCAAACAGGTACTGGCCAAGACTAGTGCTAATCCTGGTGTCCCACAGGTAAAACATTCCAGCTACTGCTCTTCAGCTGTCTTGTATAGCAACACAAACCTGCAACTCGCAAACCTTTACTAGAGTGGAGACTTGGTGAAAGCGATCCTTGTCATGGTCACCTCCAGCAGAGAGGAGACCATGGACGCTAATGAGCGGTAGTTAGGGAGCACCTTGACCCTGCTCACACACACCCACTCTTGATCCCCACCTGATAAAGGGACTGCCAGGTCAGATACGGGAGGAGGACAGTACCTACCAGCACCCCAGCCAAGAAAACAACAAAAGCCATTTTTCTTCTTGCTGCCCTTCTCCAGCAAAAATAAGGACTTGCAGCTGTTGGTGACCTTCACTGTCTGAAACCAGGAGATTTCCTGAAGTCAGTGCTTCTGGAGCATCCCACAAACTCAAGCCCAAATGTAGCACAAACACACAGGCTTGTCTTAACAGGTTTATTTCATTTCCAAAACAAGTCAGATCAGAGCTTCAAAAGGAGTAACCAATTTACAGCATATATAAAGGGTGATAATGTGGACACCACAGCCTGTAGCAGCTCTTCAGAGATCATTCAAAGCCACTGCAAGAAGATATTTTGATAAAGGTCAGGATACTACACAACCTGGATGCAGTCAGCATCTCACTAAGAAAATCAACACTTTCGCTTTTATCAGGTGCTGCCTGTCAGCGACACTTGTTCTGAAGAGGTGCAAAGGCAGCAAAGCAGACGGTATATCCACAAAAAGCCTTCCCATTCCAGAAGGAACTCGCACTAATGCCTTCAGGCCCTGGCCATAAAGGGGAGAGCAGCCAGGCAGAGCGCAGAGCCCAACACTGCCTCCTGGAATGCGAAGACTGCGGTTGCAGGGGAGGATCAAGGAGACTCCTACTGAAGTACGCGGCAGGGATGTTATCCCACAACGCCTGCGCATCCCACGGCCTTTACTAACCACTTTATTTTGCGCCTTCAGGATTTGCCAGACTGCCAACTCACGGACCAAGAGCTCAAAGTGAGGCATTACCTGACAAGGTGTGCTATGTCCCAGTTGGCTTCCAGGGTCAGGGGTCCCTCCACCTCCACACCTTTCTCCGTTGCAATAGCTACTTCATACTGAGGAGAGAAAACATTGAAAGTTCTCAGTAAAGCCTGAATTCCATACCTGAATTGAAGATGGGCCCTGTGAAAGCTCCGATCAGTAAAAGTCAGTAATAACAGCTGTCCTTTAAACACATTTGTTTTAACGTGGCTTTGCATTCAGTAACATTTTACTTTTTCCTTGGCAGGCAAGTCGAGGTAGTTGATAGTAGTAGACAGAAACACTTCAAAGCAAAAAGATTGCAGCCTCTGGATACTACAACTGTGGGGATGGGAGAAATATCATGAGATCTAAGATAACACCAGAGATGAGCATCACTCAGACTCAAACAGCTCTTCTGAGGCTGCAGGACACAAGGGGAGACTGGCTATGGAGGACAGCTTTGCTAACAGGACCTCGTAATGTACCCCACCCCTGCCAACTCAGTGAGTTACTGCAAGGATTCCCAAGATTAGGGACAGAAGACAAGCTGGGGTGAAGACTGGAACATCACCCTGAGGCACAGAGCAGGCACACCAGCTCTCCAGTCATGGCACGTCAGAGCGGGGCACTCACCCTGTTGAACGATCGAGCATCTCTGTAATACAAAATTTTCATGCAACGCTCAATCAAGTCACGGGCCTCTTCCTTTGTCAGGCTGGATTTCTTCTCCAAGACTTCTCTCATTAATGGCTGGGGAAAAAAAAAATAAAATCCAATAGCTCGACAGCTCAGTTCACCCAGTGCTGAGTTCACTTTAGCAGCTGAGCAAGAGCATACTCTACCTGAGCTAGGTACGCTCCGTAACCCGTGGCAAGCGTAGGGGCTTCGTAGGCAACACCGAGCATGTCCACATAACCTAGGAAGCTGAAGGGACAGATCTGTGAGCATGTCAGCTGCACAGGCAGGGCTGTGTCAAGGAGGGACTCAGCTTTTGAGCGGCTGCACCCAGCCAGAGACCTCTCCAAATCCCGTGCTATGAGAAGCAGCCCCGGGGAAGGACGTGCAGTAACCATCACGCACTCCACGTCGCTCATCTTTGCTCACCTCTCGCCATTGTAGTAGCCTCCAATGACAACAGTGTTCCAAAGCGGATTTATCTTGGACCTCCGGTTGTACATGACTCTTGTCAGCCAGGAATGAATGGCTTTCGGGCTGTAACTATGACCATCTCCCAACAGCTCCTCGTCGATTCTAATTTAGGTAGAAATTTCCCCCAGTTAAGAAAAGCTGGAAACCACCCAGCTAAAGAGCAGCAGCCCACCTCTAGCTGCACCCCCAGCAGGACAGAGTACACCCCCTGCAAAATCCCCACAGGCTGTTTTCAAACAAAACCTTACAAGAGGTCAATCAGCCAAACGGCACAAAGAATAATTGACACCGGTTCTCCATGGTGCTCAGCAAAAAATTTGGAGAAGATACCTGTACTGAAGTGATTGTGAAAGGACAAGGGGGATTCCAGCTCAGTTTTATCCCTGCTCAGGGAATGCATTTAATTACATTTCAGTCCTTTGAGGACTGGGAAGAGAGAGCAGCACAGCACGAACCACAGCACGGTCAGGGCTTGCCCAGCAGCCTGGTACAGAACTTACACCATCTGGTCAATGATCTGCTTGAGGTACTGGAAGTCAGCATAGTCACCGGACGCCCCCAGCATGGTGGTGTCGTTCACCTTCAGGAGCCTGGAGATGCTGCGGAAGCGGGCGAGGGAGCCATAGGAGCCCATCATGTCTGCAGCGATGATCACCCCCCCGTCGAACTTCACTCCCAGCACCGAGGTGCCCGTCACCATCGGGCTCCTGAAGACCCAAATGTCAGCGCTGACCCGGCACCAGGGAGGCCCCGGACTCGCCCGGCTCCTTACTCCTCAACCCATCCCCCTGTTTCCCCTCCCAGCCCCATTTCTTCCCTCCCAGCCCTCTCCCAGCTCCCCCAACCCCGCCCCCCCTGCCCCCCAAGCACTGCTCTTCCCAGCCCCCCAGTTTCTCCAGTCGCCCCAGTCTCCCCATCCCAGATCCCAGAAACCCTCCCCCGCCCCTCCGCTCCCTCCCACCTCCCCAGCGCCCCCTTCGGCCCACCCCCTCCCAGTCCCCCATCCCCAATCCCCCCACATCCCCGCTCCCCTCAGCCCCCCCGCACTCACAGCGTCCGGGTGAAGGGCAGGACGCCGGCGGCGGGGCCAGGCCCGCCAGGAACGTACGTCTGCCCCGGGGCCGGGCCCCCGGCCCAGAACGGCGGCGGCACCCGCGCTCGCCCGACCTCCATCTTAGTCACGGTGCGGCCCGGGCTGCGCAGGCGCGGAGGAATAACGGCCGCTCCCGGCCGCCGTAGGCCTAGGCGAGGCGGCACGGCGCCATCTTGGGCGTGGCCGGAGCCAGGAGGAGAGGGCTGCGCCGGGCGCCATCTTGTGTGTGGCGGAACTCTCTTGCGCGGACTGTAGATCGCCCCTCGGTGCCGGGGGCCTCGCCCCCGCCCTGCTGCAGGCCCGGGGGTCACTCCGCTGTCCCTTAAGGATCGGGGGCCGCAGAGACCCCGCGCAGGGGGGGACGGCAGGGCCTGGGACAGTCCCCGCCACACCGTGCCCTGGGCGAGCGAGCCGGTGCGGGAGCACGAAGGCGCCGCTGCCCTGGACGCAGCTCCCTCCCCAAGATGGCGGCGTTCCGCCGGCGGCACCGGCCGCCTCACGTGATCTCCCTCCCGAGGCGGGCGGCCCGTTAGCCGGCGGGGGCGTGGTCAGGGGCGTGGCAGATCGGGGTCTGTCTCCGCCCCGGGGCGGGGCCGGGCGCGGCGCGGTCCAACGGGCGGCCCTGGGGGAGGGGCCTGGGCGAAGGTAACAGGTTGCGGTGGGCAGCGGCGGGGAGTGGAGCCGACGGCGGGCGGTGAGTGTGGAGGACCCCACGGCAGCGCCTACAGGGCCTGGGGCCTTAGGGGCTGCTGTCCCGGCAGGGTGTCCTGCCCCATGGCAGGAGCCCATAGGGGCTGGGTCTATAGGTGTTGTCCTTCCTGGGCCGTGCCCTGCCCTATGGCAGAGCCTATAGGGGCTGGGGCCATAGGGGCTGTTATCTCTGGGGTGTGCCCTGCCCTATGGCAGAGCCTATAGGGGCTGGGGCCATAGGGGCTGTTATCTCTGGGGTGTGCCCTGCCCTATGGCAGAGCCTATAGGGGCTGGGGCCATAGGGGCTGTTATCTCTGGGGTGTGCCCTGCCCTATGGCAGAGCCTATAGGGGCTGGGGCCATAGGGGCTGTTATCTCTGGGGTGTGCCCTGCCCTATGGCAGAGCCTATAGGGGCTGGGGCCATAGGGGCTGTTATCTCTGGGGTGTGCCCTGCCCTATGGCAGATCCTGTAGGGGCTGGGCCTGTATGGGCTTTCCTTTGGAGAGGGGGATCCTTGCCCTCTAGAAGATCCTATAGGGGCTGGCTCTATGGGGGTCCTTGTCCTTGGCATGTGCTCCACCCTATTGCAGTCCCCATAGACGTTCTTCTCCCCAGGGTGTGACCTGACCTATAGCAGATCCTATAGGAAGCCCCAGGGTGCTGCCCCGGTGAGGGACCTGGGTTGTCCCTATTCTGCTGGCTCTGCTCCATCAGGGACCTGCTGTCCCCTGTAGCCCCTACGGGAACTGCCTTTACGTGCTGTGTGTGGGGACTGTCCCTTCTGTAAGGGATCTGCATTTCCCTATGGAAGTTGTATCTGCAGGTGCTCTTGTCCTTTGAGGAGCAGTCCCATACAGGGACCCAATAGCATCCCTCTATAGGGCCCTCTGTAGGGGCGGCAGTGACCATCACCGCTTCTCCTCTTTAGCATGGAGATAATCAACCCCTGCCTTTTCTCACCCAGAGCCATGAGTCACAGGAGGGCAAGTTCCATCCCGAAGCCAGGAAAAAGCCTTTTGGACCTGGCAGGTTCAAGGGAAATTTCGCACCAGCGTGGAAGCGATGTGGCTGCTGCGGCCAGGGCCCTGCCCTGCCAGAGTCCTGAAGCTTTAATGCAGGGAGCTGCCCTACTTCGCCAGGATCCCGGGGCAGTATTTTTAGCAGCCTGTTTAAATAAGAAAGAAAAATCTAGGGCTTGGGTGTCATCCCTGCTGCCATCTGACTTATTTGCTGCCTCGAGACTTATTTGCATCTTGAGGTTCCGACGCACTGGCTCTCGCTAACCCGTCCCCATCCTCTGACCGCTGTAGCAAGCTTTTGTTTGGGAGGGTGTTTGCGGCTTGCTCAGGGCTGGCTTTCCTCTCCCACCACCCCGACCAGTTGAGCTGGTTTGGAGTAGAGCTGGATTTCCATCTCCATCCCTGGAGACAAGGTGCCGTTTGCTGAACGGAGCCCCCTTGTTTGCCGAACGGAGCCCATCACCTGCCGTGTCGTGGCTGCAGTACTCACAGCATCTCCCCTCAGCATTGTCTTTTTAGGGGTGGGAGCTGCAGCATTGCCTCCGAGGGCACTGCCCCGGGGACGGAGGTTCTGTGGTCCCCACGGGGTCAGCGTGATGCCTGTGCACTCGTGTTTGTGCTGCCTGAGCTGGCCCTGGGGATCGCAATGATACGGGAAGAGACGGGGATCCCCAGTTTGGGGTGAAACCAGAGCATCCGAGCCTTGCAGCACTGGAGACCTGTGTGGATCCACATTATGTCCCTGGAGCTCTTCCTTGCTCCCTGCCGGTGTCCCCCAGGAAATATTTATCCCCATGAGCATGTGGATCAAAATAATTCTGGTTTCAAAGGCACAACTTGCTTGGAAACCAGTAAACTGATCTGATCGGTGCTGCAGTAAACACGTTACAGTGTGGGTTGTGCCACGCTGGTGGTTTCGGGGCACTGCAGTGGAGTGCTGCCCTCGGCATGACGGTGGAAAGCACGGTTTGGTAACAGATGTGACCCAGAGAGCGTAGTTTGGCATCGGGTCTGACCCTATGGTGTTGGAGCACAGGGTCCCGCAGGAGGGACAGGGCTTTCGGTTTCCAAAATGGGCCTCTGGGAGAGGCAGGGAACGGGATTTTCCAGTCTCTAGGTTGATGATTAACCTGAGGGCTCTGCCTGTGGCTGGGCTGGGATACAAAGGAATTCGGTCTTTATCAGCTCCCGTGGGAGCCCCAGGGGACATCGCCTGTGGGGCGACCCTTACCCCCACGGACAACCCTCTTCCAGCCCCGGCACGATGCTGGCATGTAGGTGTCATGATGAGCCCGTCCCTGTTGTGTGACGCAGGTGCCCTGGTTTCAGGTTCCTCTGACTCGGCTGGCCGCGCATGGCTCACATGCTCGGCCGAGGATTTATCAGGGTTTTGGAGTTTGCGGGAGAGCAGGAATAGCCGGTCTCCGCCCGGTGATGGGCAGGGCGCAGGCACAGCTTGTGCTGCCTGCACCTGAAATCAGCCTTGGACTTTGGCCCCGAGCAAAACCAGGGCTGCCTACAAACACAGTTGAGCAAGCAGCGCTGCAGGCAGGGCAGAGCTTTGGGGAAACCCTCAGTGGAAATAGCCTAAACCGTGCCAGGAGCCAAAAAACAGGTGATGGGGGAGAAATGCCGGGTTTGTGCATCTCTGCTGGCCCCTTCCCTGTGATGTCGGTCTGGACATGAAGTGCTTTGGGATAATACGGCAGCTTTTGCTTCCCGTGCTCAGGGGGTGCAGCAGCCACATAAGCCGACCTGCTCGGTTCAGACGGAGGTGGCCCAGAGATGGGCTCTGGCTTCAATGCAAAATGGGGCCAGTTCCTTGCTGGGGTCCCAGTGTGCAACTGCTTGCGGTCAGATTACCTGCCTGACCTTGATGGAGGAGGATCAGCCCGACCTGGCAGCCATCACCTTTCCCACCTGGGTGTTTTTGGCTCTGGAAGGGAGTGGGAGAGCTGGCGTGAGCTCCTGCTCGGTGTAGGAGCCTTTTCCAGCACCGCCTGCAAATTGCAAAACAACTTTCTGGGTTAACATCGTCGGCACAAAGGGCTTATTGTGCCACTGATCTGGGCAAGTGGAGCTGGCTGGCCGCCATCCCCAGCACTGCCGGCCGGCA